>NC_091122.1:77885704-78210079 GCF_040183065.1 Periplaneta americana | reverse complement strand
GTTTGCTTTCGTAAATTATCAAGGTATCCTCTACATATCTATTGTAAAATTTTACATTGTGTACTTGTAAGATGTTATTAACTTTATTATCTTCAATATATTGAATAAATATTTCAGCAAGTAAACCAGATAATGGATTACTCATGGCTAATCCTTTACATTGCGTATATATTCTATTGTTAAGCTGGAAATAGCTCTGTTTAGTTACGATATGTAGTAATTTAATTATTTGATCTATTGTGGATTTTTGTACATTATTTTTAAATAATCTTTCTTCAATTATGTCAAGAGTTCCTTTCTGGGAATATTGGTGTATAAATGTTCTATATCAAGAGATAACAATTTAGTGTTTTTCGTAATCTTTAGATTTTGAAGTTTACTGACTAATTGACTAGTGTTTTTTGTTGTATATAAATATTGCAACTTCAATGCAGACTTTAAATATCGATGGAGAAATTTACATATTTTATAATTCGGAGAATTTATATAATTTAGTCCTGGTCTCATTGTTATAGGATTCTTATGTGTCTTAGGCAAGGTTTTTATAGACGGAAATTTTGGATTTTGATTGATGTATTTAAACACATCGTTGGGTGAGATAATGTCTGGCATAGCTTTTAAAGTGGTTCCAATTCCTCTTTGGTATATATCAGCAGATTCATTTTTAATTTCTGTAAGTTGATTTTTCTCAAAATATTCCTAGGTTTTATTACAATATTGTTCTTTATCTAAAATTACGACAGCATTAGATTTATCGGCTTTTACTTGAACCAAATTATTATCATTGAACTTTTTCTCCAAATTATTTTATTTTATTTGCTTGGCTTTATTGAATTGTTATTTTTTTTTTGGTTTGGATTTATTTTTATAATCTTTTATTAATTTTGCAGTCTGATGTCTAAGGTACTCTTTATTTGGATGAGTTTAATTCTGTATTATTGCTTCTGTTTCAATTATTATTAACTTATCTATCGTTTGATTTATATTAGGTTGAGGAATATTATATTTGTAACCCAGATTCAAAACGTCAACTTCTTCTTGTGTGAATTCAGTATTGGATAAATTAATTATTCTGTTAGGTTTTGGATTTTGTTGTTCGATATTGTGTTTATTTTCTACCTTATTTATGAGATTATCTAATTTCTTATTTAAAGTTTTGTACTTGTTTTCCATTAAGAACTGAATTTTTTCATTAATTTCTTGGTCAACAGAGGCTATATCTGGCCAAAGGTCTTTGAAATGGTTAAATGTAGTTCATATGATTGTAAATTTATATTATCTTTCTTTTTATACAAAAACTTAATCTCATTTTTAATTCAATTTACTTTTTTTTTTTTTGTTCCGATAGCTGCTTTAGTTTTTGATTTGATTCCAATCGTAGCATATTTGGGAATGACTTTTTTTCTAAGCATTTTCGGTTAAACCAAATATTAGCTATCGAAATATGAAGTTTAATTTTGAAATTGAGATATTGTTTGTAAAATCTTGTGTCACTCACATTCATTAACTTAGAAACCATATTGTGATGATTCAAACTGTCAATGTTATAATACAATATAATACAATATAAAATTGTTTGTTTATTCAGTCATATGACAAATCAATATTACTAAAACTAATGACACTTATTCATATATGTAGTCATTACGTTCTGAACAATGCAGATTACAAACGTTTTCGCCCTTCGGGCATCATCAGCATCAGACTCTGTGTATAATATCTCATTATTAGTCTCTGTAGTAAAATACAATGATAATTTAATGAAATGAACTGTGTAAAAATTAATATCTATAAAATAATGTACAGACTTATGTGCATAAAATTAAAACTGTGATTGCATTGCAATTAAACATAAAATTATGAATTAATATTGATTTGTCATATGACTGAATAAACAAACAATTTTATATTGTATTATATTGTATTATAACATTGACAGTCTGAATCATCACAATATGGTTTCTAAGTTAATGAATGTGAGTCACACAAGTATTTACAAACAATATCTCAATTGCAAAATTAAACTTCATAATACAATAGCTAATATTTGGTTTAACCGAAAATGCTTAGAAAAAAAAGTCATTCCCAAATATGCTACGATTGGAATCAAATCAAAAACTAAAGCAGCTATCAGAACAAAAACAAGTAAATTGAATTATAAATGAGATTAAGTTTTTGTATAAAAAGAAAGATAATATAAATTTACAATTATATGAACTACATTTAACGATTTCAAATTCATTTGGACAGATATAGTCTCTTGTTGACCAAGAAATTAATGAAAAAATTCAGTTCTTAATGGAAAACAAGAACAATACTATAAATAATAAATTAGATAATCTCATAAATAAGGTAGAAAATAAACACAATATCGAACAACAAAATCCAAAACCTAACAGAATAATTAATTTATCCAATACTGAATTCACACAAGAAGAAGTTGACGTTTTGAATCTGGGTTACAAATATAATATTCCTCAACCTAATATAAATCAAACGATAGATAATTTAATAATAATTGAAACAGAAGCAATAATACAGAATTAAACTCATCCAAATAAAGAGTACCTTAGACATCAGACTGCAAAATTAATAAAAGATTATAAAAATAAATCCAAACCAAAAAAAAAAAAACAATTCAATAAAGCCAAGCAAATAAAATAAAATAATTTGGAGAAAAAGTTCAATGATAATAATTTGGTTCAAGTAAAAGCCGATAAATCTAATGCTGTCGTAATTTTAGATAAAGAACAATATTGTAATAAAACCTAGGAATATTTTGAGAAAAATCAACTTACAGAAATTAAAAATGAATCTGCTGATATATACCAAAGAGGAATTGGAACCACTTTAAAAGCTATGCCAGACATTATCTCACCCAACGATGTGTTTAAATACATCAATCAAAATCCAAAATTTCCGTCTATAAAAACCTTGCCTAAGACACATAAGAATCCTATAACAATGAGACCAGGACTAAATTATATAAATTCTCCGAATTATAAAATATGTAAATTTCTCCAACGATATTTAAAGTCTGCATTGAAGTTGCAATATTTATATACAACAAAAAACACTAGTCAATTAGTCAGTAAACTTCAAAATCTAAAGATTACGAAAAACACTAAATTGTTATCTCTTGATATAGAACATTTATACACCAATATTCCCAGAAAGGAACTCTTGACATAATTGAAGAAAGATTATTTAAAAATAATGTACAAAAATCCACAATAGATCAAATAATTAAATTACTACATATCGTAACTAAACAGAGCTATTTCCAGCTTAACAATAGAATATATACGCAATGTAAAGGATTAGCCATGAGTAATCCATTATCTGGTTTACTTGCTGAAATATTTATTCAATATATTGAAGATAATAAAGTTAATAACATCTTACAAGTACACAATGTAAAATTTTACAATAGATATGTAGAGGATACCTTGATAATTTACGAAAGCAAACAGATCGATAAACAAATATTAACCACTTTTAATCATATACATAATAATTTGAAGTTTACACAAGAAATTGAAGTTAATAATATGATTCATTTTTTAGATATCATAATAAAAATCACAAAAATAAATTGGAGTTCAATATTTACAGAAAAGCTGGAACCATCAACCACAGTATTCCCATAGATTCGGAACACCCAACTGCACATGAATTAAGTAATTTCAACTTTATGGTTAATAGACTAATACAATTCCCTCTAAGCAAGAGCAACTATAATAAAGAATATAATAGAATAATTCAAATACCAATGAAAATGGCTACAGTACAAATTTAATTAAGAAATTAATAAATAAGAACAAAAGAACTGTAAAACTAGACAATACATCTACTTTAAATAAACAAAACAACATCAACAAAAAATATTTTGGTCATATATTATAATAAATACATATCAAATAAATTATCTAACTTTAAAAAAATATATATTCATATAGCACGTAAACCAGACAACAAACTTAATAACAACCTAAGTAATAGACTTCACAAAGTTAATAAGTTACATAATAATGGTATTTATAGACTGGAATATCATACATGCAAAAAAAAAATATATATATATAGGACAGACTAAAAGAAACTTCAAAATTAGATACAATGAACACATTTCGGACTTCAAACACAATCGTAAAAAATTCACATACGCCTCTCATTTTAATAGAAACTGGACACGAATTAGGCCCCATCCACAAAACCTTAAAAATCCTAAAATCTGGATTAGACACAAAATTAATAAATTCTGCAGAGGAATATTATATTGCAAAACAGATTCAAAGGGATAACTGTATTCTTAATGAAAATTTGATTTAAATCCGGAATCCCCTATATAACTTTTAAACCCCACCACAACGTAATATCCTTCCGCGTAAACTTTCTACGCGAGCACAATACAACACTCGCGTCACATTAGTCGGTGAATCCAGTCCAACAAGGTCGTCTCATGTCCTCGTATGTTCACCTAATTGGTATACTTCCACATTTCAAAAGTTACATATTTTGATATTAAAGTTTTCGTTACAGATAAGTAATGAAATATCACAAGTGCTTGTGCAATATACACGTTTAAAACGTGAGTACATTTGTTAACTCAATTTGACCACATTTTCATGTTTGAAGGTTTCCCCTTTTTATTCTATAATACATATTTCGGATGGAATTCACCGCCCAAGTCGAACCTTTGAGACAAGATCTACACATATCAGCAGGGAACGGATTTATATGGACTAAAAATATATGAAATATGTAAATATATATGTAGTTATTTTTACCAAAATATGGAATTAAATATGGATTTTTACCAAAATATGGAATTAAATATGGACTTAAAATTATAAAAAAATGACTATGTACGTTAAATATTGGTACATTTTAATCAAACTAAACAAAAAATATAATGGACGTACCTTATCTTCCAATGTAGTTTCAACAAAACACAATTTTTATTGTCTGTTACCATAACAATAGGTTACAAACATTTCTTTCAAGTGCTGAAAAGTGAATCTTCTTCTATTGTCTCTGAGGATAGATTTATACTGACTAAAAGAGCGTTCGACGTCACAAGAAGTAACTGGTACATAATTCAATTTCACAATGTCTGCTGGGGATAAGTCCAAGTTAATCTTCACTGTTGATTCACCACTCATCACAGCAACAACCTTTTGTAGTTCTTCATATCCAGGGTTTTTTGAAAGTACAGTGTCCACCTTAGCTCTTACTGCATCTGCAACTTTACCTCTACCACGATTCAGTTGTTCCACAGTACTATTTATAATTTCAAAACTTTCAGATAGTGAAAGGTGCCTATTTTGGAGACTTTTGAGCGTTTTTATGATGCATGAAAATGTATGCTGAATGTGAGCTAAGTCATTCTTCACACTTATGTCACAGGTAACTGTTTTCGCAGTATCAATTGAGACTGCATCTTCAGAGTCCAATGCAAGGAGAACATTGTTAATAGAGTCTATATGTTCGGCATAATATTCAACTGCTTCTAGCCATGTACCCCATCTAGTTAAAATTGGCTTTGGTGGCAATGGAATTTCAGGGTACATTTCTTTCAACACGTTAACTCTACTGGGAGCTTTGAGAAATACTTTTTTCACTGATGAAATCAACAAATCTACTTTAGGGAAATTGTCTCTGACCACTTCTGCCACACGATGAAATGCATGCGCCACACAAGTAAAATGAGTCAATTTAGGATATACAACAGATAATGCTTGTCCAGCTTTGACCATATAAGGGGCAGCATCGCTAATAAAGAATAACACATTATCGTACATAATACCCTTTGGCCACAGGATACCCATAGCTTCGTTGAACAGTTTAACTATAGTTTTGTTATTGCACTTTTCTAGAACATCACAATGTAAAAGAATTCGTTCAGAATATTGTTCACTTAACAAACCGATAACTACATTACCAACAAGTCTACCTTCTTTGTCGGGAGTCTCATCAATGGAAACCCAAATTGAACTATCTTTAATTTCATCTCTTATCTTCTGTATTGTCTCATCGTAGATGGATGGAGCATACGTCTTCCTAAGTGTTGACTCATCCGGGATTGTATGTTGAGTATATTTTTCAAGGAATTCCCTGAAGACCTTATTCTTTAGTTTGTAGAGAGGAATATCAGCAGAGATGAGAGAACGGCACAGGTCGATGTTAAACTCAGATCTTACATTCGATGTTGTTGGTTGTGTTAAAAACAATTGTCTCTGCTTGGAATTTAGTTGTTTGTTGGCCTGATGTTTACTAGTTGTAATGTGTTGTTGCACCAGGAACTTTTGTGTGGATGATACTGCACACTGACACAAATTACAAAATAATATTTTATTGTCAGTTGATAAACCATCTTCTTTAAATTCTGAAATGTAACTTGTTAGTTTTGATTTTAAATTGACTGAATGACGTACTTTTGGCATATTTACCGTCTTTATAGTATGATTTACAAAACTGAACCTATGTGTACTCTGACTGGCATTTAACTGTTGAGCTGCACAACTGAAGTCTGTTAAAAATTTTAAATTAAATTAATACAGTTTTGTAACTTACTTTCCCATTGTTGATAGGACTGCTAATTTTCAAATAACTCTGATGTTAAAGGGATTACTGAACATGTGTTTAAATCTCTATTGTTGAAATGTATTTTTAAAAGTTAATGGAATTTTGTTTTGTTTTATTGTTAAACCTAATATAATATGGACTGTTTTATATGAAATATGGAAAATATATGGAAATTAACGAAAATATGTACTAAACTCTAAAATATGGAAAAATATGGAAAATAAAAGTAGGATTTTTCAACCCTACACATTGTGAAACATAAAAATAATGCAAAATATAAATTATATTAGCTTTATAAGTAAATATGTATTTACATATAAATCCTTTCCCTGCATATCAGTATTATGAAGTTTAAAATGAGGAACATCACTACATATTCATAGTTTTCATAATTTTATATATCATTGCAATGCAATCACAGTTTTAATTTTACGCACATAAGTCTGTACATTATTTTATACATATTAATTTTTAAACAGTTCATTTCATTAAATTTTCATTGTATTTTACTACAGAGACTAATAATGAGATATTATACACAGAGTCTGATGCTGATGATGCCCGAAGGGTGAAAACGTTCGTAATCGGCATTGTACAGAACATAATGACTACATAAATGAATAAGTGTCATTAGTTTTAGTAATATTGATTTGTCATATGACTGAATAAACAAACAATTTTATATTGTATTATAACAGATTGTTACTGAGTTACTAATAAAGACATATACATATTACATAGGAGGGAGGTCAGAAGCAAAGGGGCACAAGTGACAATTCTAAGAACATGTGTTCAGTGCATCTAGGGGAAGCTAAAATATTTAAATTTTTAGTGCCAAAGGGATACATCTTGTAACCATATCACACACTATAATCGAAATAAAAAATTTGACGGAATTTACGAAATCTTAAATACTCTCAACTATATTTTCCCACAAATAACTTAACTGCTTCTGACCCTCTCATAGGAATGTATTACATTACTACTACTGTACAAACAAAATAGCGTATACATATTGTTATGTTATTTATTCTTCAATGTTCGGTTTCTTTTAATCTGAATGCATTGAAATTTGTTACATTAGTGATAAAGTATTTGATGACGCCAAATCAGGCACCGCAAAGAGAGGAATGTGAGAAGCTTGCTGAAAGCAAAAGCACTAAATAAAACTATGCGGAAATCGGAAAATATTCTTAATTTAAAATAAGCATAAAAGAAAACCAGGAGAAAGGAAATGCATCACTGAACTCAGGAGTGATGGGAAGAGATGATTATCTGCTCTTTGCAAAGATTTTGCCAACTGCAAAGTGAATGTGAGGAAATGTTGTATCTAATTCTCGGGCTCGTTTCGTCAAAAGCATAAATCGATTATCTCCAATACTATGGACGCAATAATTGCGTAATTAGTGCATCGTCGTTAAGTAACGAATCAAATAAAGAAGTGCATCGACAGACAGTAGAAGAAATGTTAGGAAGTATTCAGAAAGACAGTAAAGAGTTGAGGAGATGTACACGACGGAAGTGACTGGACTACAATAATATTGTACTACAAACATCATCCCTCCATATTCTTTCTTGTTCGTTCTCTTCATGTTTTGTAGGACTTTCTTGACAACAGATTTATAGCGTAGAGGCACTAAGACCAACTCCCAACGTGTGCAGTCATATAGAAGCAGTGAAATTAAATATAATATCCTTCATAAAGAGTGATTCGCAATGTTTTAATGTTTTACCAACACTTAGAAATCTTAAGTAGTGTTTCCTTCAGAAAAAAATATCCGTAGAGAAAAGGTAATCAAAATATGACAGTGTGGATATCTCTTTTAACAAATACTAAAAAGCAACTCATGAAAAACACACTATTTTCATTATTAGAGTGGGGAAAAAAGTAGGCTAAGCGATATTTTTAAATTAAGCGTTACATTTGATTAAATAAAGTTTCCAATAAAACAATTTAGCATGAACATTCCTGTTTTTATTTTCATAATAGACTTCAACAACTTAATATTATAGTCTATATTGGGAATCATGAAAGAGACAACAATAGCGAAAGAAATTAAATAGAAAGTTGGCTTGCATCATTATCCGAAATATTTCTTCCGGATAGATGGATGGTTGGATGGATGGATGGATGGATGGATGGTGTATGGATGGACAGACGAACGAAGGAACGAATGAATGTATAACTGAATAAATAATAATAATAATAATAATAATAATAATAATAATAATAATAATAATAATAATAATAATCCGTGGCGCTACAGCCCGTGAAGGGACTAGACCGACCAGCCGGCTGCTGGCCTCACGCCCACATGCCGAAGCAAAGGTGGACGATCATCCAACTAGAATGGAGGTATCGTGTGGTTAGCACGATGAACCTCCCAGCCGTTATAACTGGCATTCGCAACCGGATTTCGCTGCCTATCGTAGCTCCCCAAGTGCATCACGATGCTGGATGGGCACCGGTCCCATACACTGGCCGAAATTTCATGAGAAAATTTCTTCCCCCATGAGGACTCGAACCAGCGCGCATTCCGTAACGCGAGTCCTAGGCAGGATGACTTAAATCACGACGCCACGGCGCGGGACGAATGAATGAATGAATTAATTAATTAATTAATTAATTAAAAAGTGATAAATGGAATAAGCCCAAGCATACTTAGGCCACTTTTATATGTGCTATCTCTTATGTGGGTAGAGAGGAATGACAAATTTTACCTGAAGGCCTCTAACAGGAATAGAGTTCTTTTATGTACCGTAAATCTAACCCTGAAGTGATTACACTGCTCCGCCGATCTAATAGAATGCGTTCGAGTCTAAAGAAAGCAGAAAACATGGTCTGTTGTTGTGACGAGAATCCAAGCTCCCTCCTACCGGTAAGGCATCGTGTCACAAACACTTTCAAGTCTGAGTATTTCTGACAAAGTAAATATTATTCAAAGCCTTGAAAACGGCACAAATGTCAAGGATATCGTTGGAGAGAGTACAGTAATATTTTTGTTGTTGTTGTTGTTGTTATTTAGTCAACTGTCCAAAGACAGGTCTGAACCTCGCAAGTGATACCAAGAAGACACCACTTATGAGGCAACTACGTCAGGAGATAATAGGGGTAGGGTGGCCAGTTCCTTTTCCCCTCCATTGCATACATCGTCAACTAGATACATATTACACACATATTACAAACAATTCTTTTTCCTCGGACACATAATATCATCAAGTGAGGTGTACTTATCAGCCAGAACCTCAATCAGAGGGTAGGTAATATTTATTTAGAGTAATTTTACTTTTTCTTTATTCATTTAGTCCTTTATTTATTGATTTATTTCTTCATTAACTCGTTAATTAATTAATTCGTTCGTTCGTTCATTCATTTATTTAGTGTGATGAAAGTGTGTTCAAGGGACCTTGCAAATTTAGACCAATTAAAAAAAAAGTTGCTAGTTAATAAATATAGTTACCGATTAAGGTTTATTGTAAAGAAGTAAATCTTAGAAAGTGATGCAGTGAAGTTTATGAAAGTTGATATTAGTGAGAGTAATTACATTTTTCTATAGTTTTTTGGTGGGCGTTGATTGAGGATAATGAATGGATGATATCGAACTATAGTGTGAAGGTGTTAAGTGTTTTAAATAGCAGTGTTAGTATAGGGATTTTAATAAGAATAGTCAGTTGAAATTTAAGAACAATATTTTGATAAAGTAACAGAATAATATTATATACAAATATGGAAATATATATAAATTTATGTTAGCAAGATTAGTATACTGGAATAAACGTAAGTGAGGAACGAACAGATGGTGAATGTTTAAGATCAATAAGGAGAAATGGACAGTGTAGAGTTAAGTTAATAAAGATAGTAGAAGAGATATTAATTTAATAGACAGTCGAGATTTCATAATAATTGCAAGTAAATGTAATAGAAAGTTATGGTGAAACCCGTATACATAAGTTGTCTATCCACCTACCCACCTACCCGCCCACCCGCCTACCCACCCTCCTACCCACCTGCCTGTCTGTCCGTCCGTCCGTCCGTCTATCTATCTATCTATCTATCTATCTATCTATCTATCTATCTATCTATCTATCTATCTATCTATCTATCTATCTATCTATCTATCTATCTATCTATCTATCTATCTATCTATCTATCTATCTATCTATCTATCTATCTATCTATCTATCTATCTATCTATCCATCCATCCATCCATCCATCCATCCATCCATCCATCCATCCATCCATCCATCCATCCATCCATCCATCCATCCATCCATCCATCCATCCATCCATCCATCCATCCATCCATCCATCCATCCATCCATCCATCCATCCATCCATCCATCCATCCATCCATCCATCCATCCATCCATCCATCCATCCATCTATCTATCTATCTATCTATCTATCTATCTATCTATCTATCTATCTATCTATCTATCTATCTATCTATCTATCTATCTATCTATCTATCATATATTCATTCATTTATTATTATATTTTCTTGATATAGGTGTACACTGTAGGAAATAACATTAATTTGTATTAACGTTGTATCAGAATCGCTTTTTTATAATGAATTAACAATTCTTAAATTCCCATTCCTGTATGATCGATTTTTTACTGTCCATAACATCCCTTGACTTTCTTGTTCTATCTCAGTGATATTTAATCTTTCTTGTTAGAATACCTCCAAAATATATTTGATTGTATTGAAATTAAGCATAGGGTAAACTATGGTCTGTTGGACAGTCGGGCATGTTGGACACTCTGTACTTTAACGTGTTACCTCGCCACTTGTGGGCACCACATTCTGCTAGAAGTCAATGACGGAAGTAGCCCCACTCGTGGCTACTTCCGTCATTGACTTCTAGCAGAATGTGGTGCCCACAAGTGGCGAGGTAACACGTTAAAGTACAGAGTGTCCAACATGCCCGACTGTCCAACAGACCCTAGTTTACCCTATAAGAATTAACAAAAAACTGTGATTGCTGTTGTACTAAAAATAAATTATTATTATTATTATTATTATTATTATTATTATTATTATTATTATTATTATTATTATTATTATTATTATTATTATTATACAGTAGTTACTGATGCAATAATAGTAGTAGTCTAATGATTTACGTAAAATGTTATTCAAGCAATGGAAAACAGGAAGTGATATTGCAAAATGAACTATAATATAATGCAATAAATATCAACAAGTATAATAAAATAAATGTGTCAACATTTTTACATACGTAATCAATGGGATGCGTGCTCCTTGAGACAACTCCGCGTACCATAGACTGATTACCATTGCTCTACCACAAGATGATGCATGCCGATTGCAGGGGACTTGCTCTGCATGTGGTATCTAAGTAGGTGAACATCAAATCGACAGAGCAGTTTATCAGTAAAAGAAGTTCTCATAAATAGCAGAGGCTCCAGTCAGAATGTATGTGAACCTTTAGTTTTCTCAACGGATATTAGAAGTAGAGTGACTAGATGTGGCTGTACTTCCCAAAGTCTGGTCTGCGTGATTCATACTTGGTGCCGTCACTTGCATTAAATCAAGACATGACATTCTTCAATATCCACTGTGAATGTCGTACTAGATACCAGGTATACATATACCATTGTTTATGTATTGTTTATTGTTATGCCCTGTGAAATAAAATAAAAATAAAATTATTTTCGGGCTAAATACAAATCATTTTATGCACATAAAAAAGAAACGAAAAGAAACTTCCAAAGTTTTGTGTGGGCACCTGTCCCTTAATGAAATAGTACCATAGAGTCTCTGGTTCGAGTCCTCATGGGGAAGGAATTTTCCCTTAAAGTTTAGGCCAGTGTATGGGATCTATGTCCACCAAGCATCGAGAGGAATTTGGGGAGCTACAATGAGTATCAAAATGGAATTTATAACGCAATTTTAACGTCTTTGAGAATTATCGTGCTGACCACATGTTCTGGTCGAATAATTGTTCATTTCTACTGAAATATGTGAAACAGAGGATAATAGTCGTCTGGTCGGCCTTGTCCCTCCCTGCGTTGTTGCGCCAGGGATATAATAATTATAACTATTTGCTACAGTACTTTATGTTTTTAACACAACTGCTATTTTATTCTTAAATTACAATTCTTGCTCACAGTAATTTTTATTGCGGATCAGACACATGTTAATATGATGTTCCTTTAATCAAATGACCCCCAAAATAAGCTCCAATTTCGTAAATCCCTCTGTATTGACTTAGAGATGTTAAAATTAAAGAAGATAGATCATACACTTAAAAAATTACAGTAAATTACAAACCCCCCTAAAGAGTGACCAAAGATATGACGAGAAGATTCCCTTCCAATGATATAAGAGAACACCGGCATAGCTCAGGCGATAGTGCGTGTGTCTGTTAATCCTGAGATGTACTTGGGTGTGGCATCGAATCCCACTTGGGCTGAATAATTAGTTGTATTTTTCCTGAGCTTTTCCCAAACTGAAAATCTGATATCAGATAATACTATGGCGAATCTTCGGCCTCATCTCACTAAATAACATCTAGCTATCACTGATTCTAAGGACGCTAGATAACTAATAATAATAATAATAATAATAATAATAATAATAATAATAATAATAATAATAATATTAATAATAACAATAATAATAATACTTACTCACTTACAAATGGCCTGTAATGAACCCGGAGTTTCATTGCCCCCTCACATAAACCCGCCATCGGTCCCTATCCTGAGCAAGATTATTCCAGTCTCTAGCATCATACACAATCTCCCTCAAATTTATTTTAATATTAACGTCCCATCTACGTCTCGGCATCCCGAAGGTCCTTTTCCCTCAGGTCTTTCAACTAACACTCTATATGCATTTCTGGATTCACTCATAAGTGCTACATGCCCTGCCCATCTCAAACGTCTATGTAGATTTAATGTTCCTAATTATGTTATGTGAAAAATACAATGAGTGCAGTTTTGCGTTGTGTAACTTTCTCCATTATCCTGTAACTTAATCCCTCTTAGCCCCAAATATTTACCTAAGCACCTTATTCTTGAACACTCTTAACATCTGTTTCGCTCTCAAAGTGAGAATCCGAGTTTCACAACCATACAAAACAACCGTTTTATAAATTCTTATTTTCATCTTTTCTGAGAGCAGATTAGATGACAAAAGCTTCTCAACCGAATAATAACAAGCATTTCCCATATTTATTCTGAGTTCAATTTTCTCTGAAGTGCTATTTATATTTTATATTTCCGTTTCGTACTGCGTTCTGGTCACGAGAGACAATCATATAGGCCTACTTTGTCTTTTCGAGATTTACTTTCAAATCTATTTCCTTATTTGCTTCAAGTAAAATTCCCTATTTGTGGATTTTCTTCAAACATATATTCGTCATTCGCATTAACAACCAGCTGATGTAACCCGTTGAATTCAAAACCCTCTCTGTTTTCCTGGACTTTCCTAATCACATATTCTAGAGCAAAGTTGAAAAGTAAAGGCGATAGTGCATCTCCTTGCTTTAGGCCGCAGTGAGTTATAAAATCGTCAGATAGAAACTGACCTATACGGACTGTGCTGTACGTTTCACCGATACACATTTTCATTAATCGCACTAGCTTCTTGGGAATACAAAATTCAATGAGAATATTATATAAAAATTATCTCTTAACCGAGTTATATGCTTTTAATCTATAAATAAGTGATGTACTGTGCCCTTATACTCCCATTTATTCTCCGATTTCTGTCTAATACAAAAAATCTGATCAATAATCGTTCTATTATGCCTAAAATCACATTGATGATCCCTAATAATTTTATCTACATATGGATTTAATTTTCTCAAAAAAAAAATTGTATGACCTCAATAAACATGGTATTCCTCGAAAGCTACTACAGATACTCTTTCCCCCTTCTTAAAGATATGTACAATTATGGACTCCTTCCATTGTTCTGGTACAATTGAAGAGTCCAGGGCGAAACCACGTTTAGTCCAAATTTAGTAATTTTTATATTTTAATTGAATCTGGCAGTAAAAGTTGCATCTTTAAGATTCCCTAATCGTACTATGAAAAAAGAAACTCATTTGCTTACACATTATAAGCATATTGTGGCAACCGTGCTGGAAAGTTCTCGCTGCCTCGGGAGTCGAGCACGCGTCCGTCAGAGGGGAGGGTGCGCGGAAGACAGGCGGCGGAGAGGAGAAAGCCAGCTTCGGTGGGCTCTGGGCGCGGCGTAGAGAGGAGAGGGAAGACGTTGGGACGCTGGGCCACGGCAGAGAGGGGGAAGGAAAGCAACTGAGACTGAGCAGAAAAATCCGGAGAAGTCTCCAGAAGCGCAATGCTCTGACGTTTGTAGAAACTTCGAGGATCGAAGGTTCGCGAATTGTGGTTTAACAAATAGAAGCGAGCAGCCTTCGAGAGAGCGAGTTCAGTTCAGTCAGTTTTTGTGAAGCAGCCCTGAGCGAGCAAGGAAGCCAGCCTTCGAGACCAGGAGACTTTGGTTCGACGTGAGTGAACTTGAGTAACTGTAGCAGCGCCCAGGCGGAGGCAACGCGTCCAGGAGTCTTTGGGTCGGTGTGCAGTGAACTTTCTCTGAAAGTCTTGAGTTCGGAGTTCAGTGGACTGTCTCTGGAAGTCTTGGGTTCGATATTCTGTGAACTTGAGTGAATGAGCTAGAAGAACTAGCCAAGGGAAACGAACTGTGAACTGAGAACTGACAGTTTTGTTTTGTAAATAGTGCTTTGTGAACATTAGTTGAGATTAGGAGTACATTGTTGTTCTCAATAATCCAAGTGAATTGTCAATGTCGTCTGTGGAGTGCAATATCGAATACTGTGTTGCTGTGTGGAGTGGAATACCCATTGTTGACGGGAGTGTTTAAATTCGGTTATAGAATGTCATTATTGTTGTCAATAATAGTAACATTGTTGTGTGAATTGAAAAAGCCACAATATTAAAGAAAGACTTACATGGAAAGAAACTGTCATATCCATTGTAAATATGGAAGAACATGTGGAGTCCAGGGTAATTTTTCTCCAGTTGGCTGTATGACTGTATGACTCTGACGTGAAGTTTCGCAAAACTACAACACGCATTAAAACATTATATTAATTTAATTAGCTTATTTAGCGTACAGTATAGGGGAAAATCATGCTAAGTTCAACTTTATGACAACAACGTCAATTAATTTATGATTTATTCTGGCATCATGTAAGAATTTTCCTTTTTTTTCACCTTTGATTTTGTTAAGAAAGTATTAAATGATAGCACAGCTAGTTTAAGATCAAAAATTGAAGACAAGAGACAGTTTTGCAAATCTGTAAACTTCAACAACGCTGAATAATTTCGAGAAAAAAAGTGTTCAGTGGCCGGGTATCAAACCTGGTACCTTAGGTTAACCTTACCAACCCTCTAATAACTGAGGTACCCACGAACTCTAGCAGATACCGATCCAATTTTTCCCTCTATATCCACAGATCTCAAAGTGGTCTGACAACTGTCAAGCAACCACCATTGAGTACACACAAACTCAGTGTGACTTGAATTATGGTTTTTTGTTAACGAACATAACTTAATTTGATTTTCATGAGTGATTAATCTAAACTAATGAACTTTATATCTATGTTCTCTCCAATTACTGTAGTTTAAAACTCCCATAGTCTACATTGTAAGTGGTTCCTGCTTAGATAGCAACACTCTAACCCTTCAGATTAATTTTCTTAACAAGTTCATTGCAAATACGTCGCAGTCATTTTTGCTCTAGTTATCTTGTTCTTACAAGAGAAGCCTCATTCATTCGTTTATTCTGTATATATCTCGGCTCAATTCATTATTCTCCTATTGATATCAGAGAAGAGGCGGAGTATTCCTTGATATTTTCGAATTCTCGAGAAAGGGACCTTAGTGCAGAATACAACCAGCCATTTCTATTCCAACCCCTTCTTTCCGCTCCCCTCGCCCTAAACTGGCGATCGATAAGGCAATTTTGAGGAGCCGAAGCGCAGCTCAATATTACAGCAGACCACGGCCCCTTGCAAGCACTCGGCGTGGAGACAGTTCGGTTCACTAACCTTCAATTTATTCTAAGTGCAAAAGTTACCAGAAAGCAAGCAAATAACGTCCTTCATTTACGAAACACCAACTTCTTTTAGTATCAACACCTCTTGTGAGCAACAACTCATCAATGCTTTGATTACACAATGACTAGCCAATCTATTACATAAATGTAAATCTCAATTTTAGTTCAGTGGTAAAAATACTTGATGGATAGGGTCTCACGTGACTTCAACAGTCAACAAAACCACATGATTTGCCTTAAAAAAAACAGCGGACTAATTACAGTACATGTGATCTGAACAGTTGCGAGGTTAAGGTAGTGTCCCAAAGCTTAAGTCCATATTACACATCAGTGACTAGCAACTAGTTGACATGTAAACTACACACTAGGAAGCTTTGGCAGCTATATGTGTTTGAATCATGGCCTTCCTCATAGATTATTTCTCTAACAACCATGACATCACAGTGCAGCACTGAATTAAGGAGGCAGTGTTCTAATGTAGTTTCATTATAAGTTAAGTGGAAAAGTTAAGGGGTCTAAAGTATTACAATACTTGAAAAATGTAAAGAAGTTACTAACAATGTCTATGCTGAAAGTTAACTTGCTCTTCTACTTTACACTTTCATTACACTTTGCAGATTTCATACCTTCATTGTTGGTGAGATATCAATATTTGTTTAGTGAACAAGTCATCAATCAAGCAAGTTTTTTCGTTTACTAGCTACTTCGGACCTGATTGCTATGTACTATGCAGCTTTGCATCATGATTTTTTAAGTCACACCCGACAATTTAGTCAACTATCTAGTTTACTTCAGCTGTAAATGTCGACGAGACGGTGAAAGAATTAAACGGTAGTGAAGAAAAACTAAAAACATTTGAGTTTTATGAGACAAGACTAACTAAATAGTCTAGAACATCCTGCTAATTGACCATGGATATATATATAAAATTAAGTAACCCAAAGAACACTTTCTTCTTATGAGACGAAAACCCGATGTTTTGACTCTAGCATTACCATAAGGTTAGTATTTTCAAGTCATTTTACAGTTTTTTTTTACTAATTTCCAGTAAAGTACATCGTAACACGATGTTGCTTTAAATTGAAATTACTGAGGCATTCTACCTTGATAATAATGGAAGTATGAAAGTGCTTATTGGGCGAGACAAGGGGCGTCCCTAAGCAATTCAGCCCAATTGCCTTTTTCTGCACCAATAATTGTGACTGCCGACTTTGCTTCCGCTTGTTATAGATCTCCTGTCTTATGTCTTGAGTAAATTTTCACAAGAGGAAGGTTCCAATGAAAATTAAGAAATATGCCTATAGTGTCATTATAGATACTAAATACACTGCCCTAAAAACCAGTGACACTTAGTTTTTATCACAGAAATCTCATTTAAATGTAGAATAAATAAATTTTCTTCCACTATATCATCACAGAATTATAAAAGAATAATTTTTCACACAGATTCTGAGCTTTAACAATGCTTACATAAATGTAACGTTACCAAATATGGCGTTAATTATAACCTCATTGTTTTCGAACCCTAGCGTACTACAATTTAAAAAAATTATTATGAGGGTACTGTTGCGTTATCGATGCTTAGCCGTTGATGTGGATATTCTCTGTGAAGGGTTTGAAGAGGATTACGGGAGAAGTACACATAAGGATACCTGTAAGCTCTGAGGATTCGTCGATAGCAGTCACACTTTTAAAATAAGGCCGCAGCTACCGCTACGTTGGTGGGATCCTGGGTACATCCCAGAGTAGTAGCTTCGAATTGTAAAATGTCTCCAGGAACTCAATACTCTTCAGAGGAGACTCGGATCAAGCCGTCCATGATGCACTTCAGCCAGGGAAGGCCGTTTCTTGAAACTGCAAGTTCTGCGAAATCAACATCTCAATGCTGTTGTTTATCACTTGATAAACATCCACAATGCAACTGTGAGAATACAGTGAGGAGGAGGCTACATGAGACAGACCTAGCCTCAAGAAGAACTGCCATAGGCGCAGAACTTAATCCAGAACACCGAATGGCCTCCATACGTTTTGCGCAGAGACATGAACACTGGACTGGGGAGCAGTAGAGCCAAATGATTTTCAATGACGAGTCTAGATTCTAAGGTAATCGGACTGAAGGGAAAGACCAGAAGAGCGCTTTGTGCCTTGTACCTTCTCCGAGAGGACACCTTTTGGAGGAGACCAATGGTGGTGCAGGGCGGCACAAATTCAGAGGCCTGTACCGAGCTCGAATTCGTAGAGAACGGCTCACTAACGGCACACCGGTGCATTCTCTGATCATATAGTTTTTATTTATTTATTTATTTATTTATTTATTTATTTTATTGCTAGTAAGTTTGAAATGAATACAAGTTAATAAATACAATGGAAGATAAATTAGCCCACTCCTGAATGAGTAAGACTCGTGCTTGCGAGGGGATACCAATACAGAAAAAAATAAAATTAAAATTGAGAGTGAATACAGATTAAATAGTGTTTAATATGTTTAAACCCAAACTATAAATCCAATACAAATTTTATTTTTTTATTAATTTGGAGAGGATTCGTGGTAAAAATAATAGCCTCTTGGAATAAAATTTGTTTAATAATCTGGGACCTTGACTCATGCTATGATAAAAAGCTGCATTGGTTTTACATTTTAGTTCACACAAACGCAGAGAATTCATATTTTTAGTTCTATATTAATGTATATACATTTCAAAGTTATTAAAATTTCTATGAAAATATTTTAATAAAATAATACATTTGTTTAATGTTGAAAACTTTGAAATGTTTAAACAACAATTCAGTTGGACAATCTTTCTGCTTTTTTAAACAAATTTTTAATACTTTTTTCTGTAGTAAAATTAACGGATAAATGTTAAATGTTATGTTTTATTTAACGACGCTCGCAACTGCAGAGGTTATATCAGCGTCGCCGGATGTGCCGAAATTTTGTCCCGCAAAAGTTCTTTTACATGCCAGTAAATCTACCGACTTGGGCCTGTCGCATTTAAGCACACTTAAGTGTCATCGACCTGGCCCGGCATCGAACCCTCAACCTTGGGCATAGGCCAGCGCTATACCAACTCGCCAACCCGATCGACTTAACGGATAAAGGTTAGATTTATAAGTTCAATCCCAACCTATAATACCATACATGAATATAGATTGAAATAATGCTAAATAAATTATACGTAAACAGTTAATTGACAAAATATTTCTTAGAACAACAAAGTAACAATGTTTTATGTAATTTATTAAAAATATAATTAATATGATTATTCCATTTTAAATGATTATCGATAATTATACCTAAATATTTAACCTCATTAATTCATTAATAACTGAACAATTGCAATTTACAGTATATCGGAATAATCAGAATTATGCATTTTAATTTGTAGTATAGATGAAATTGGTTTATTACCTTTATTATTTACAGAAAATGGGATAGCTATTGTTTTATCTTTATTAACCCAGTACTGCATAGCGTCCTAAAAATGGGACGTGCGTAAAATACTGATTTCTATGGAACTTTTTCTTGTTTAGTACAGTTGGAGGCATTGTTTAGAAGGTAAATTATTACACTGTATTATGCTGTTGCAGTATTTGAATTCCGCGCAAACATTTGTTCACACCAGCTAATTTTTTACAAGATGGCATGATAACAGTATTTTGTGACGCACCGCGGGTAAGTTCATTCTTAGTTACTCTGTAATGGTGGTGCAGAAATCTGATTTTTATTTTCACATAATGAGTTGAATACTTCAGTTTTCATGTGGTATATAACAACAATAAAATTTTCTTATATGTTGCTAGGTACACGGTGAAATAAAGTGCCGTCCTAAAAATAGGACGCCATGCAGTGTGCACTACTGTAGTATTCTATAATATGTACAGTATATGGTTTCCATTACATTGTTTTATTTCCAGTCTAACCGTGAGTGAAATTCTGGGGTTAATGGAAAATCAAAATAATAATAATAATGAGAGTCTAATATATGGACTCCTCCAGAAGATTTCCATTATACAAATAAATACAGTGATAAATCGGACGACGAGCATGAGGCTTATTTGAATAATCTTGGCGGTAAAATGCTACTTAGTAAAGCGGAATTACAAAAAAAAAAAAAAATGTAATGATGATAATGAAGATGACATTGTTGATGAAAGTATGCCAGAGTCTTCTAACATAAAAGCTGCAACAAATGATTTTGAAAGTACATTAGACAAAAAATGGAGCTGAGGTTTCTCGCACAAGTTACTGCAGTCGAAAAGAAGGAAGCTAATATATGAACATTTCCAAGACAGGGAAGGTAATTCCAGGTAGAAGGCCATCATACTACTACAACTACAAGTACTATTATTACTACTATAACCACCAACGTACCGCGCCGTGGCATCGTGGTCTAAGGCATCCTGCCTCGGACTCGCGTTACGGAATGCGCGCTGGTTCGAGTCCTCATGGGGGAAGAAATTTTCTCATGAAATTTCGGCCAGTGTATGGGACCGGTGCCCACCCAGCATCATCATGCATTTGTGGAGCTACGATAGGTAGCGAAAATCCGGTTTCGGAAACCAGCTATAACGGCTAGGGGGGAATCATCGTGCTAACCACACGATACCTCCATTCTAGTTGGAGGATAGTCCACCTCTGTTTCGGCATGTGAACGTGAGACCAGCAGCAGGCTGGTCGGTCCTGGCCTTTCATGGGCTGTAGCGCTACGAATTTTTTTACAATCACCACCAACACCAGCGCTAGCAACAGCAATAGCAGCACCATCACTAGCAGCAACAGCAGTACCAACGCTAGCACAGAAACAGCAGCACCAGCGTTGACAGTACCGATGTTAGCAACAGCGGCAACAACAGAGTGGTGGTCTATCTTCGCTTATTTTCTTGATGTTGCCGTAGTAAATGCTCTGTTTCTGTACAGAAAAATGAAGCCTCAAAACTCTTCAGAACCGCTCCTCAACTTTTTCCGTCTCCTGGCTTTTACAGTACTGAAAAGACATGGAGTGAGTTCCCACTAAGGAAAAATTGTTCCCATTCCATCAGGAGACATAAGATTTGATGGTCAACACCACTGGCCAGTTGAAAATGAAACTCAGCGAAGGTGTGCTAATTGTACAGGGAAAGCAAAGTTCATCTGCAGCAAGTGTCAAATTGGACTCCACCCTAAATGTTTCTACCCTTACCACACAAAATAGTGTTGTGCAATGCGTAGGCTTGTGTGAGGAGGGCAGTTGAACCACTGATTCTAATATGTGTATATGTATTTGCTACATAATAAATACATAAATACTATTTGAACTAAAAGAGAGGTTATTCTATTCAGCTACTGTATCACTGACCATTATGCATAGCGTCCTATTTGTGGGACGGTCCTTAATTTTTGTCCCAGAAAGTAAATAAAGATAAAAATGGTAAGAAAGCATTCTTAAGTCACCAACTAGCAAACTTAAACTCAGAAACGCATTTTTCAAGTCATTAATAACTTTATGCAGTAATGGGTTAATTACAGGTGAATTTAAATCGAACCATTCTTTTATTAATTTTAAGCCGCAATTTGCATTATAATAAGCATCAATCCAAGTTTTTCCAATAAAAAGTCAAACAATATCAACAGCATACGAATATAAATCACCTTCTTCATATTCTTTAAGGTGTATCATTAAAAGGTCATTAATATATATATATATATATATATATTAAAAATAAGATCGGTCCAAGGACTGTTCCTTGTGGAAAACCTATTGATTTGCAAACCTATTTTAGTTTTAATAAATTCACTTACTACATTATGAATTTTAGTAGCTTGAACTCTATCATTAAAATAAGATTTTAATAAATTGAAAACATTATATTTAATTCCAATACAATTTAATTTCTCTCATAATAAATGATGACTTACAGTATCAAAAGCTTTTCTTATGTCCAAAAATATATCAACACACTTAAAACCTTGATCAAGTACGTTAATAATTTGTTGAGTAACATTGAAAATAGCATTCTCTGTACTACAGTTTTTTCTAAATCCAAATTGTTTTTCACTTAATATATTCTGTTTATTTAAATGATCCATTATTCTATTTTAATGCATTTTTTCAAATAATTTAGAAAAACAAGAAAGCAAAGATATAGGTCTACAATTGTTCATATTAATTTTATCACCATATTTAAAAATTAGTTTTATGAAGCAATTTTTAATTTGTCAGGAAATTTGCCATGCAAAAGATTTAAATTAAATACATGTGCAAGCGGTTTAGCAATATAAATTATTAGCGATTTTATTAACTTTGCATTAAACATATCAAAACCACATGATGTATTGTTATTCAAGTTTGAACTAATTTCAATTAATTCTTCTATTGTAACAGAGTTAAGCTGCATACACGAATTTATTTTAATAAAGTTATTAGATAAATTATTATTATTATTATTATTATTATTATTATTATTATTATTATTATTAATAGAAGAGGTAATTTCTGCACCTATATTAGAAAAGTAATCATTAAATTCAGTAGTAATACGTTTTTAATCATTTATAACTAATCCGTCATTAGTACAAATTTCTTTAATTTTATTATAAATTTTGGTTTGAATGTTAGAAGCTTCTTTAATAGTTTGCCAAAATATTTTCGGGTTAACTTTAAAGTTTTTTAATTTATTAGAATAATATTCAAACTTCAACGTTTTTATTAAGTTTGTTAAAATGTTTCTATACTTTTTATATTTGTTTTTTAGGTTAACATTAAAAGGCTCTTCCTTTAATTTTACTGCAATTTTATCTCTAGCTCTAATGGACTTAATAACCTCTCTAGTGATCCACGGTTTAAACTTTTTATTCTTACTGGATAATTTTTTTTACTAAATATTCAGAGTTATTTTGAATGTGTGTGTTTAAATTTTGGTATAATAAATTAAGACATTCATCTGGATCAGGGTTATTTAATATATTAAACCAAGGTTCATTAGTTATATCTAATATTAAGTTATAATTAATAATTTAAATAATATTATAATCATTATTAGATTCTTGATATTCTTTGTCATTAACAAGTGAGATAACTGCACATGTACTATAATGATCAGCAAAGGACGGATTAGAGTGACTGTTCTTACAAGTTTACTCACCATTTACTATAGTCTGTTTATGTTGAAGCAGAGACGGTGACTGCAGAAGTACACAACGGGCGCGTACCTGCAATGTCCGTACAGTTCTATCAAAAGAATCCGTACACTGTGCTGTACATGTTGGCTGTGAATTTGTATTCCGCTATAAAACACTACATTGTACTTAGTGTCAAGTGAATACTACGTAGTCTGTGCATTGCAATGGACAATAATGTACATGCAGAGATGGTCGAAAGTGAACGTTTTGGGTCTCTCACTTAAACAAAAATTGTATCGTGAGAAACTCCCCGACATCGCAAGACGTAATAGGTGCATACGAATAATATACTATATCAGGAATATCAATATCAATGTGTGATAAGTATATTTTTTCACTGTTTGATCTGGAGTACTCTGTTTGTTTTTGCAGCAACACATCTCGCACAACACACATGATTGAAAAACCATGATTTTTGCTAACACATTCTGAAGTTTCTCGTTCACTTTTTCCGTAAATTCTCCGGCTTTGGTTTCCTTAAGTTTTACAGATACTTCTTCCGTACTAATATGTGTAGTTCATCGGATACCTCATATTCCCACATAATAATTTCGCATTTGCTTTCACTAGTAGTAGCATACGCCACCTGTTTCGCGAAGCGGAACGTGATGTTCCTACTACATTCTGTATAATTCTTTACCCACTATCTGTACCTAAGGAACATGTGCCGAGACATTCTGCTATCTGCATCAGTAACATGAAGTCACGGAACCTGGTCACTCTGACCCGCCCTCTGATGATCAGTAATTTGGCTATGATAAACACAAGGTGTGAATTCTATTAATTATTAAGTGTCTGGTTATGGTCTTAAATACTTATAAAATCCAAATTCATGTAACATGTTCATACAATCATGAGGAATATCAAAATTTTGTTCTTCCAATATTTGAATATTAATATCACCAATTATTAAATGGTTAATAAATATTTTGTTATTGTGCAAGAAGCATTCAAGATCATTTAAAAATTCCGTTTTGTTTAGACTAGGGGATCTATAAATAATTATTAATTAAAATATGGGCTAATATTGTTAAAACTGAGACTTAAGTGCAAAAGATTTGCATATGGAATTTCTAAATCAGAAATTATAACATCAATGTCTTCTTTAACATACAGTACTACAATGGCATCACATTTATTATGTTTATTTAATTTGGTAAACTTACGATAATTAGGTAATTCAAATCCTATATCATTACCAGAGGGCGGATCAGAGTGACCAGGTTCCGTGGCTTCATGTTACTGATGCAGAGAGCAGAATGTCTCGGCACGTGTTCCGTAGGTACAGACAGTGGGTAAAGAATTATACAGTAAGTAGTAGGAACATCACGTTCCGCTACGCAAGCAGGTGGCGTATGCTACTACTAGTGAAAGCAAATGCGAAGTTATTATGTGGGAATACGAGGTATCCGATGAACTACACATAGTAGCGGACCTACAGTTAAACAGAGCAGTTAGGAACAAGCGTGTGCTATTGGTGTTGTTATTTTATAAACTGTCAGAATGCCTAAGGAAAACGTGTACAAAGTGAAAAAGTGAACGCTTGTACACCAGTTCGGAGGTAATATCTTCAGCAGTGGAGGAGAAATAATTACGTGTAATATATGTAAAGTGACGTTAAGAGCTACGAAAAAATGGCACTTAGAAAGGCATTGCAACAGCAGACATCACAGGGAATACATACAAGAGAATCCGTCAACATCGGATGCAAATGTAATTGTAGGAACATTTATACCCAACTCTACTGGAAAGAAATATGTACTAACGTGTGAGACGATAGAAAATGTGAACCACACAACAATGGCAACTGTATTTTCTAATGCCATGAGTATTTTGTGTCCTACTGGTATCAGGTGTAATAATGTACTTCTTTTAGTCACAGATGCTTCGCCCTATATGATAAAGGGGCCAAGGACATAAAAATCATATATCCTAAGTTGATTCACCTTACTTGCTTTGACTCTATAGAGTGGCGGAAGTAATTCGCTTTTCTTATAGTGACGTCGATAGCTTTATAGGCAATGTTAAGAAAATTTTTCTGAAAGAACCTTCTCGAATACAAAAATTCAAGGAAATCGCTCCCAGGGTTTCCCTTCTACCAAACCCCATAATAACAAGATGGAGTAGTTGGCTGGAGGCTGCCTTGTATTATGCCACATATTATGTTCAAATTGTGAAAGTGATCAATAGTTCAGATTCTACAAAGGCACATGTAATTGAAATAGCAAAATCCCTAATTTCAGATGATCTTGCGAGCAGTTTAGAGTTCATACAGAATAACTTTTATCACTTACCGAAAGCCATAACGTCGTTACAAACATCTGATTTACACATGCTAAAGGCTATAAACATAGTGGAAGAAATATATGTAAAGCTTAAGAAAACCAAAGCCGGAAGTTACGAAAAAAGTAAACGAGAAACTTCAGAATGTGTTAGCAAAAAATAATGGTTTTTCAATCATGTGTTGTGTGCGAGATGTGTTGCTGCAAAAAGCAAATAGAACCCTCGAGATCAAACAGTGAAAGAAATATATCAGACATTGATATTGATATTCCTGATATAGTATATTAATCGTATGCATCTATTACGTCTTGCCATGTCGAAAGGAGTTTTTCACGATATAATTTTTGTTTAGTGAGAGACGCAGAACGTTCACTTTCGACAATCTCTGTATGTACATTTTTGTCCACTGCAATGCACAGACTACGTAGTATTCACTTTACACGTAAGTATAATGTAGTGTTTTATAAGAAAATGTTAAGACAATTTTTCTGAAAGAACCTTCTCGAATACAAAAATTCAAGGAAATCGTTCCCAGGGTTTCCC
Organism: Periplaneta americana; assembly: GCF_040183065.1. Classification (NCBI taxonomy): domain Eukaryota; kingdom Metazoa; phylum Arthropoda; class Insecta; order Blattodea; family Blattidae; genus Periplaneta; species Periplaneta americana. Next base: position 78,183,426 of record NC_091122.1, on the reverse strand, counting down.
TTCTACCAAACCCCATAATAACGAGATGGGGGAAGTTGGCTGGAGGCTGCCTTGTATTATGCCACATATTATGTTCAAATTGTGAAAGTGATCAATAGTTCAGATTCTACAAAGGCACATGTAATTGAAATAGCAAAATCCCTAATTTCAGATGATCTTGCGAGCAGTTTAGAGTTCATACAGAATAACTTTTATCACTTACCGAAAGCCATAACGTCGTTACAAACATCTGATTTACACATGCTAAAGGCTATAAACATAGTGGAAGAAATATCTGTAAAACTTAAGAAAACCAAAGCCGGAAGTTACGAAAAAAGTAAACGAGAAACTTCAGAATGTGTTAGCAAAAAATAATGGTTTTTCAATCATGTGTTGTGTGCGAGATGTGTTGCTGCAAAAAGCAAATAGAACTCTCGAGACCAAACAGTGAAAGAAATATATCAGATATTGATATTGATATTCCTGATATAGTATATTATTCGCATGCATCTATTACGTCTTGCCATGTCGAAAGGAGTTTTTCACGATATAATTTTTGTTTAAGTGAGAGACGCAGAACGTTCACTTTCGACAATCTCTGCATGTACATTATTGTCCACTGCAATGCACAGACTACGTAGTATTCACTTTACACGTAAGTATAATGTAGTGTTTTATAACGGAGTACAAATTCACAGCCGTCATGTACAGCACAGTGCACGCATTCTTTTGATACAACTGTAAGGACATTGCAGGTACGCGCCCGTTGTGTACTTCTGTAGTCACCGTCTGTGCTTCAACATAAACAGACTATAGCAAGTGGTTAGTAAACTTGTAAGAACAGTCACTCTGATCCGTCCTTTGATCATTACTAAGCCATGCTTCAGTCCATACAATTAAATCAAATTTAGTAGAAAAAGATTAAAGAGAAACACAAAATTCCGAAAAGTTTTTAGAAATACTGCGAATATTCATATGTAAAATTTTTAAATTAAGATATTTACTAGAAATGGAACTGTCAAAATTAAACATGTCATTAAACTGGTATTGTTGGTTTATTTAAATTAATGTAATAATCAGTAATATAATTATTATTAGTATTAGGAATGTTATCCATTATAAAAATTATTAATCTTATTGACTGAAGTGACTACGTAATAAGTTTACATTTTATTAAGATCGTTATAATCAAAGATTCTACTCACATTTGAATTTTCATCTTTCCTAACGAATATTTTGCAATCTAAAAGATTAGTGAGCGGGCATACGCTTTGTATCGTTCACCAGCCTGCAACCTTTCCTCACAAGCAGGCAGAAAGTTTGGTTGCATGTGACTCCCGAACAATCCTAAGAGTGACCCGACTAAAAGATCCTAGTAAACTTGTAACCCTTTTCCCTAGCAACAAATTTAATTTTGTAATAAAGAGTCTTCATAAATGGTGTCAAATGATCCATGGCAGTCACCATACCGGGTTGGAAGTTCTTGTAGATTTTCCATGTTGGTATACCATAATCTCCATAGTTACCTTTAGCCGTTTCACGCAAGCTACGTAACTAGGAATCACGTCTCATTCGATTTGAGAAATGAACAACAATGGGCTTTATTTTACCCTGACGGGCTGGCAGTCTATGTACAGAACTTATGTCTTTATAAGAATCACCCTCACCAATAATTGTTGACATTGTGTTCACAATTTAAATTACAGATTCTGAGTTCGTTGATGGAATGCTATGTAATTTAGGCCTAATATTGTCTCTGCGAGTATACTGTTCAAGTTCATGTATTCTTATTTGAAGATCATAATTTTCCTGTTGCAGTTGTTCATTATCTTTACGCACTACGTTTACAACATCTTTTAGTTCATTAAATTCTGAGAGAATTGTATCAAATTTCGATGCCAAGAAATCAATTGATTTCTTAACTTCACTGATTTCATTCTTGATAGTTGTTGTAAATTTATCTACTATATAATTCAAATATTTACTAATTTCAGGATCATTCACATTACTGACCATATTCACACTATTCCTTAAATTTGTATCACTAGTTACACTAACTTTAGCACTTTTATTCACTTCATCACTTGACTCAGTATTAACCTTTGTATTCTTATTATTACCTGAAGTAGACTTCTTTTTGACCATGTTGAATTAGATTTGAAGGTTATGTTTATAAAGCTAACCGTCAATAATATTGTGACCACTCTTCATCAGAGACAGGCAAAATCTCTTTCAGGCTTGCCCATTACTCTTTACGTCCGTGAGCGGGCATACGCTTTGTATCGTTCGCCAGCCTGCAACCTTTCCTCACAAGCAGGCAGAAAGTTTGGTTGCATGTGACTCCCGAACAACCCTAAGAGTGACCCGAAAGAACTGTTGGGTTCCGCCGACCTGCGACAGACTGTGCTGCTTTCAGATGCATGATATATATCAACCGAGTCATTCAAATCTGACAAGAAGCCTACATATATAGATAAACTACTGAAAACTTAACTTGTTGTCTTTTGAAACGTACCGTTAATAAAGACAAAGAAAACTATTTCTCGTCAACATAATAGCCATTAAATGCCAACAGTTATTATAAATTACTTGTACTTTCCTTTTCATCGTAGTAATATAAATTTAATGCAAACCATTCAAACTTTCAGCTTCATATATAAAAAGAAATCTGTCCCTCAGAAGTTAAATAGCAAATCAATATTTTGAAGAACGAAAAACTTTTATACATTTTACAGGTATTCATGAGGCATTTAATAATTGTTCATAAGGAAAAAGTTAAAATGAAATATTTTTCTATAATAGTTGTTGATATTCATAATAATTGTTATCAATATCTTTTCAACATATTCTCTTTCTTCTCTTCTCTTCTCTTCTCTTCTCTTCTCTTCTCTTCTCTTCTCTTCTCTTCTCTTCTCTTCTCTTCTCTTCTCTTCTCTTCTCTTCTCTTCTCTTCTCTTCTCTTCTCTTCTCTTCTCTTCTCTTCTCTTCCCAACTAGTCAGAAGTTACGAAATATTAGTTTTTTGTTGAGTCAGATACACTTTGCAGGAATATGAAATGCATAATACTGTCTTATTATTTTATTAAGTCTGTAGCGCAATAAATCGTAAAAGTGTGTTTCTTTAATCAAGAATTATCTGCCGTTATTTCTTGAGTCAAATACACTTTGCAGAAAAATGAAATGTATAATATTTATCTTATTATTTTATGAAATTCTATAGTGCAATAACTATATAACTTTAATCAAGAATTTTCTGCCGTGTTGGACCATAAAATAAAGATTTTTTGAAGTGACTAAATAGCCAACGAACTTAGATTTCGAACTAGTACTGTTTCATCTTAACCAGCGCAGACTGGCTTCCGTGAATGGAAGTCACGAGCAACCAGGGAGGCTTTCTTGGGTCCCGCCTGGACTAAACCTATAAAACCCGGGCTGAATGAATTCAGTCTTAAAAGTTAACTTGCTTTGTAGCGTCACCGGAACCCAAGCCTGACGGCAAGCAGTTACGGGCGTGAGTCTTGTCTGATTTGCAGGTGTCTACTCTCGACGACAATCGGAACTGGATTCATTCTTCATGGACAAAAATTTCGCATTTATGCACGACAATTCACGTCCCCATCGTCCTTGGTACGTGACGGACTACCTCCAGGAGATCGGCAAGTGGTTAGCAAAGAGTCCTGACCTAAGCCCTATTAAACATGTGTGGAACATACTTGGACGTGATATCCGAACCGAGGTTTCATCACTCCAGGCACTATAGAAAGAATGTGAGGAAGTACCGCAGGAGGACATCCGGGCTTTGATCAGGAGCCTACCAAGGAGATTCATAGCGCTAATAAAGGCAAAAGGTGGCAATATTTGCTATTGACCATAAAACGAACAGTTTTGAAGTTTTGAATGTATTGTTTCAAATTTCGATTGTTTTCGTTTATGCCAAAACACGCCTATATTGTTTCTTCTTATTTTTGAGAGGATTGTGGTAATATTAAATTTATTCTTAAAGCTCTAAATCTAAATTGAAATAATCATAAAATAGTATAGTTGAAAAAAAAAATAAATTTTTTCACATTCGGATATGGTTTCTGTTAAAAAAAACTACGTTGTGTCACGTTTTTTTTTTTTTTTTTTTTTTTTTTTTTTTTTGGAGGACAGTGTACATGCATAATATGTATGTCACTTTTAAATATTGTCTTTCCTACTTAATTTATTTTTATTATTAAATTACATATACATTTATTACACAAATAAATATTAAATATATTGAACATATATTAAAACTATTATATAGGTACTTGAAACAATACTGAACGTTTTAAATACGTTAAACAACGCTGAACGTATTAAATATTAGGCTTAAAACATGAAATTAAATGAATTTATCCCCATGTGAGCAACGTTCGTGGTTTGAGCTCTTTGAAGACGCTGTAATTATTCGCGAGCTTCCATCACAATGTGTCATGTCATTCTATTTACCTCAACTTTCTTTTTAAAGTTAATAGAAGGTAACATTGATACCATATAAGTGCTTAATCACACAGAAAATTTCTCTTCATTACAAGTATACCTTGTTGAAAAACCTTTTCAGGATCTCAAAAATAAAGGAGGTTTTTAGGTGGGAAAGGTAGTATATGAAGTAACAGCTGCAGAGTTTTAAAATGTTCATATCCAACCCTTTGGTCTCAGGTAGTCGAGTGTAAGACGTTTCGTCACAAATGTTTCGTCACCGGCTAGTTTAGTCACTGGCAGTTCGTCACAATGAAAATTTGGTCACAGTACCTGTTGGTCACAATGATAAATTGGTCACAATACCTGTGAGTCACAATGATAAGTTAGTCACAAGTATTTTTTCGTAACATGTGACATGTTCGTTACAGTGACAACTTGGTCACAATACTACTTGCTGTCAATATGAAAGAATAAATATTTTAATCTTTAAAATTTTATTAACCTTATTATGTTTTCACAACATAAACGTGAAAAAAATTTCTTCTATGTTATGTCCAACAGACCGTAAGTACCCCAATAATATTGGGCCAATGTATTATCGTTATCCTTGCAATTACCACCACGTTTACTAGAAATCTAACTTGATTTAATCGACCTGGTGTTGCATCGGCTTTGACACCAAGACTTGGGATTGTTAATTTACTATCCATCACGAAATATTACAAAAAATTAGCGCAAATTTTGTTTTAATGGAATTTGAAACCGAAATTGCGGAAAAGTTTATAAAAATTTTGTTTTAATGGTATGTGAAACCGTAATTGTGGAAAGGTATTGTTACATAAAAATATAATGTGTTAAGAATCGCTCGGTAACGAAAGTGTAATGTGTTACGGATCGTCCTAGTGGCGAAAAATTTGTGGCGAATGATCCGGATCTCAGGTAGTCTTCTAAAAAAAATTAATACTTTCATACTTGCGACGTAATAACCATAGTCATTTTAAACTTCGGTACCTAGGTACTTTGATTTAGGAACGAATTCAACGGCATTTCTTTGAGGCTCGCCGAATCCAATGTGATATGTTCCAAACAATGTGGTCAACACGTCTTCCATATCACGGAACGTTTTCTCTAATATTGTCTTGTGACTGGTCAGACCCCGGTTTCTTAACTTATACCCTATTCCATTTTGTTTGCTAATCTCTCAATATCAGTTTTATATTACGTGCCACATTGCAGTGAATGCATTGTGTGAACTTATAAGGCACCTATAAGGGCCCAATTTTGAGGTTAGGACCTAAAAGTTACCCTCGTGGTCAGAAAGCAGCGAGCGGGACTCGTGTATATATATGAAGAGGTTATTACAAAAACAGCCCTAGTCATTATAATGAAATTGAGTTAAGGACACATTTGGTACTATTTTAAATGTTTATAGACTCCAAAAACGGCCCATGTTAAGTGCAATAGACACAAGGATAAAACACCAGTTCAACGGAAATAGCTGACATATGTTATTCTTTAATTTTTTTATTGTTCTCCTGAAAAATAACAATTTTGACAAGGGTTGTTTTTGTAATAATGTCCTCATATGGGCTCGAAACTCACTTGGGCCGTTTGCTTCAATTGTTAGGAAGGCCTATATTTTACATAGTAGGCCTACTCCCATGACAAACCCTCGACCTCTCTTGCCAATATGCCATTTCATTATGTCCAATTCCATCGACGCTATACAGTATAGATCTACTCGTGCAGTTGATACAGTGTCGTTAAATAACCGATTTAAAAAGGAACTAGAAGTTTTTAATTAAGACTGTACCTAATATTTTAACTCCGTATATAAATGCCTTTACTAGGGCATTCAAAAGGTAATGGCAACATAGTTAGGGGAGACCCGGGCAAAACGAATAACCCGGGCTAAGAGAATAATGCCTATTTCTTCCAAACGCCAACAGATAGCGCTTTCTGCTATGTTGGAGAAGAATCCCAACCTGATTTTGCTGCTGGAAGTAACTTGTCGTCATTCTAGCTAGTCAGAGAAGGAGTCAGCGTGCGTTTGAAGAAAATTGACTGTTTTCTTAAAATATTTCAAGGTAAGATAAACGTAAATACAACATACAACGCTGCAGAAACTCTTTGTTATGTGATATTAATATATAGGCGATACGTTTACTTCTAAAGTGCTGTTAATGTTATGTTTTATTTAACGACGCTCTCAACTACAGAGGTTATATCAGCGTCGCCGGATGTGGCGGAATTTTATCCCGCAGGAGTTCTTTTACATGTCAGTAAGTTTACTGACAGGAGCCTGTCACATTTAAGCACACTTAAATGTCATCGACATGGCCCGGGATCGAACCCGCAACCTTGGGCATAGAAGGCCAGCGCTATACCAACTCGCCAACCATATCGATTCTAAAGTGCTGTACTTACGAAGAAGATTATTGACGTTTATGTTTGTATAACCTTAAATGAAAAAGCAAAATGGCGTCTGCGGGCAAAGTGCCACCTTTATTTGACTACACAAGTGTTAACTGTAATTTTATATTTATTTGTCTATTGTAATAAAGCGTGTTAGATCATTTTACATAGTGGAGGCATTAAGTCACACTAATTAAATTATAATTCAGTAACAATGATCTTAATTTTTACTTGAAAAGGTCGTAATGTGTTTTTAGATGGTTTAATTTTTCAAATGGAAGACGGAACAAGCCAAATGGTCTAAAGAAGCCATGAAGAAAGCATTTGAAGAAATAGAATGTTCCAATCAGTGGTTCTGCTATCTGGTCATACACTCATAAGGTGTTTGTTGATGAAGAATTTGCTCCAGATCAACTTACAGATCGTCCACTTGAGATAGAAATCAGCGAAACGACATTTGGCTGAGATTTAGCAAATTCTGCGGTGCCAGCTTCTTCAGCGGCTGAAGGAACAGTTAATGCTCACCTCTGTGATATCGGCATCTTTAGAGATTGAAGAAATATTCAATACATCAATTACACTCAGATTTTCAGTTCCGGTTACACCAAAACCCTCAACATCGTCAGCAGGAGAACCCAAGTCACTTCTTTTGATTTAGACCAGTGCCAAAAGTGGATGCTCGAAATATACGAGGAAAACGAAGAAAATCTCAGCGCTCTGAAACTCTTACATCTATACCGATTAAAAACGTTGAAAGAGAAGTAACTTATGGGCAGGAACAAAAGCAGAAGAAATCCAAGTCTTCAGTGCTAGTGAAACGTCGACTTGTTCAAATTTGTATTTTGTACTAATCTAACGTGCCGTAAAGGGCTGTAATAACATTTCCTATCGTCTCATATGACTCATTGACATCGTGCTTATGTGTTGATTTAATTTTATTACCAGTGAATAAAAATTAAATAGAAATGTGAAAATGGTGTAGGGATATTCACTTTGCCCGGGTTAATTATTCGCTTTACCCGGGTACCCGGGTAAAGCGAATAATTAACTGTATTTTCTTTCTCAAATCATATCACTATCCGTAGGTACGGGAAACGAATTGCTGTTTTTTAGATATGTGGACAACATGTGTCACAACCATTGTCATGAAGTTTTTAGTTCTTATCCGCTTTGCCCGGGTTTCCCCTAATGTTTCACACTAAATTTATTTCCGTAAAGTTTGGCATAAACATACGTCAAATAAAGTCCCATGCTATGTCAACAATACGTTGCCAAATCCTTGGAAGACGGCGGAATCCATCTGCAGCATCATTTCTGGATATCTCTTTCACTGATCGATCTCAAGCTCTTTGCATGTCAACTCTTATTTGAAAGCGAATGTCTCGCTTCCACCATTTTGCAATAGTTCCTATGGTAGAACTTATCTCCCACAAGCATCTTGCAATGCCGCCAGAATAAATAAGTACAGTATTATGTTATGGCAATGAGTTATATTTTTGCCTCTCGCCATTTGGATTTGTATTAAGCAACTATTGAACATTTAAAGGCTTTATTGCTTAGTATTATTCAGAACAGCCACTCTATTTACAAAATATGGATAGTTTTAGACTTTCAATACAGCAGATTTATGAAACAATCGGTGCTTTATTACATCACGGCCGACTTGATGCTCCCTTCACTTCTTTGTATACGGCCTTGACAATAGTAATAGAAATTGGTTTGTTTCTCAATTTCACCACGAAGCGCTGTCTGCCAAGGTGCGGTGTCCACAGAAGAAATACTCAATATGAATTAAAATAAATTATTAAAGGGTAATAATAACATTTATAAATAATAAATAAGAATGTAATAAGTATTATTACATTTAGTTCTGTTAATTATGGAAAAAGCGTGAGTATAAAAGCAGGGAATGTAACACACAGTAACCGGTTCAGTTTCAGTAACGTGATGACATAGGCGTAATTTTGTAGTTCATTCACACACCTAGGCTAAACTGCGATGCTTCAGAATAATCACTTGGGTAATTATTTGCAATAACTTGTACTAAGGTTTATAATTTCACTCACTGAACTGATACATTCCACTTGATATTGCAGATTCAAAACTCATAGTTTCAAGATTTTGCAACTCAGTGGATTATAAGCTGCATTCTTCGAAGGATAGTTTTTTAGCTTTTCAGTTAAAGCTGCTGCAATGTTATCTAGAAGTGGCCTAACAAATTTCACAGTAATGATATAGCAAGTCGTTTTTGGCCGTCTTCACCACAAATTGACATTGCAAGAGAGGGCAGCTACACAATAACGGCTCAATTTCTGAACACAAATTTTCTAATATATTCTTGTTTCGTATTCTCTTTCGATGATTAAGGAGCCGATCTAGAATCAATTTTGCATGAATACTGCCTTCATCGGCGTCTTTCTTTACATTTTACAGTTCTTTATGTAGCGGATCTCTTTCAATTAGTTGGAGTTTTTCGGTTGTTTTCGTTATCTCATCTTGCTTCTCTTGTAACACCTGAATAAGTTGTGTCATTTTCACATGCAATTAATTATTTCTTTTTAGCTCCACAAAGTTGACAACGTCTGTTTGCGCCGCTTTATGGTCATTTTCAACTGGCAAGAAGGGAATGTCATTAACTGATGCTGAACCACTCGCAACATCTTGTTCAAATAGTGAAAAACCAATATTACTAAAAGATTTGAGTCTCTTGGATGGAGGGAAATCAGTTTTAGTAACTATTCGTCATGGTCTTCTGATATATGTCACTTTATACGTAGGATAATGAGGGAATATTTCTGGCACAGCATTTCGTTTTAATAGTCTAAATTTCCCATTATTAGAATAATCTTCTTCCCTGAAATGTAAACTACATACGACTGAAGATGGGGAGTTGCTTTAGGAACAAAGTCTTGGCGTGAAATCACTTTAAGGCATTTTCGCATCTTTCCCGGGCAAAGAGAATAATGCATATTTCTTAGAAACGACAACAGGTAGCGCTGTCTACTATGTTCCGGAAAAATCCCAACCAGATTTTGCTGCTGGTACTGACTTGTCATCATTCTAGCTAGTGAGAGAAGAAGTCAGCGTGTGTTTGAAGAAAATTGATTGTTTTCTTATAATATTTCAAGGTAAGAGAAACAAATGTACAACACACAATACTGCAGAAACGTTTTGTTATGTGATTGTAATATATAGGCGATACGATTAGTTCTAAAGTGCCGTACTTACGAAGAAGATTATTACCGTTTATGTTAGTATAACCTTAAATGAAAAGCAAAATGGCGTCTGCGGGCAAAGTGAATAGGGCAAAGTGGATAACTTATCCACTTTGCCCTGCCACCTTTATTTGACTATATAAGTGTTAGCTGTATTTTTGTATGTATTTGTCTATTGTAATAAAGCGTGTTAGATCATTTTACATAGTGGAGGCATTAAGTCGCACTAATTAAATTATAAATCAGTAACACTGATCTTAATTGAGTTTTTTTTTTATAAAAACAGCCCTTGTCACTCTTTTTCGAAAATGAGATTTCGATGTTATACAATACAGTAGATGGAGAGTTCTTCTACCGCCTGGATATATCATTTACGTGAAAATCAGCCCATGTCAAGCGTTAGGGCTTGTCAAAGATTTGGTGGTTCTATAAAAATAACCCATGTCATTCGTGGTTTTGACTAAAACTGCCCCTGTCAATTGACATGGGTTATTTTCATTCGAATTTTAGCTACATTCTAATTGATTATTTAGATTACTTCAATCCAGTATTACTTTCAAATACACAATAATGCACTTTTCAGGATGTGTCTAATACTGCCTATAATTGGTAGTGTTTTTGTTTGTAATATTGAATAATGGCTTCTACATAAGAGGATGCTAGTTTTCTACTGTAGAAAAGAAAGAAGATGGAGAAGAAGCAAAACATTATAAAATGATTAAAAATACAGAGGAAGAACACACGAACCATGTTGAGAAGCATGTGGAAAGAAAAAGTATTGGCGTTTATTATAGGTAAGCAGTAAATTTCTGTAATATAAACTTGAACAAGCAAGTGTTTATTACTTAATTATTAAAATGTAAAGCATAATGAAATAATTGATATGAAATATTATTAATAATTATATCATTGTATTATAATCAGTAAGATGGAACATTTTTTTTTCTAGATGCAAGAGATGTCATTGCTTCGAGACAGTATACGAGGAAGATCGAGAGGCATTATTTCATAATTTCTCCACATTAGAACCGAAAGATTTACAAGATTCTTATTTATCGGGGATGATTACTGTACAAGATATGAAACAGAGACGTTCCCGTAAGCTTAATATCAACCCTTCAGCAGCAGAGATCACAACGGTTGCATACAGGCTGAAGTTTGTTTTACAAGGTATGTTACGAAAGACGGCGCAGTAGTTCATGTTCCAGTATGTCGAAATGCCTTCATGGATTTTTAAGTAGGTTATTCTACAACGCTTTATCAATATCTTACGTTATTTAGCGTCTGTATGAGATGAAGGTGATAATGTCGGTGAAATAAGTCCGGAGTCCAGCACCGAAAGTTACCCAGCATTTGTTCATATTGGGTTGAGGGAAAACCCCAGAATAACCTCAACCAAGTAACTTTCCCCGACCGGGAATCGAACCTGGGCCACCTGGTTTCGCCGCCAGATGCGCTAACCGTTACTCCACAGGTGTGGACGCCTTCATGGGCTTCCATGAAATAACACGAGGGCGTCTTCGTACTATACAAGCATCATTGATGAATGCATAGATTTCACCTAGAGATTCTAGAGCTAAACACCAAAACCGACCTAAGTTAGTACCAGGCGAAATTGAGCTACTTATCATTAATCATATTAGTTCTTTTAAACCTGGCAGTCACATTACTCCATCAGAGATATCTCCCCAGAAATCCTGTCTACCGTCCACACCTGTGGAGTAACGGTCAGCGCGTCTGGCCGCGAAACCAGGTGGCCCGGGTTCGAATCCCGGTCGGGGCAAGTTACCTGGTTGAGGTTTTTTCCGGGGTTTTCCCTCAACCCAATACGAGCAAATGCTCGGTGCTGGACCCCGGACTCATTTCACCGGCATTATCACCTTCATTTCATAACCTAGATGTTATACAGCGTCGTAAAATAACCCAATACATACATACTTCCTATCTACCTAAAACCCTCACAATTTTATTAATATACGTAACTGGTCAGCAATTTCTCAAGAGCTCTCGTTTCGTCAAATGCATAATGCTCTTCCAAAAATAAATTATTCTAAAGTAAAGGATTTGAGAAAACTTTATGGTTTGTTAAGACCAAGCAATCGTCAATGTTTTGAAACTCTTGGACAAGAAGAAGAGCTAACATTAATGGTGATGTAGACATTGATAATTCAGACAACAGCAGTAGAGAAGCCAATAATTATAGATTCTAAAATTTATTATCAGTGAATAAAAATTAAATAGCAATGTTAAAATGTTATAGGGATATTCACTTTGCCCGGGTTAATTATTCGCTTTGCCCGTGTATCCGGGCAAAGCGAATAATTAACTACATTTTCTTTCTCAAATCATATCACTGTCCGTAGGTTTGAAGAACGAATTGCTGTTTTTATATATGTTGACAACATGTGTCACAACCAATGTCATGAAGATTTTATTTCGTGAGCACCAAAATATAGCCTTTGGCATTGTTTGTTCTTAGCTTATCCGTTTCGCCCGGGCTTCCCATACTTACTTATGGCTTCTAACCGATTTATGCCCATAACTTTTTATTGTTGAATATTTTCATAATTTTCGCACCGCCACATGAAACTGAAATGGAAGTTAATTATTATGCTGCAGGCTCCCTTGATTCTTCTAGGCAGATATTGGTTAAGAAACCCGGAGGTTCATTGCCGCCCTCACATAAGCCCGCCATTGGTTCCTTCCTGTGCAAGATTAATCCACTTTATATCATCATATCCCACCTCTCTCAAATCCATTTTAATATTATCCTCCCATATATGTCTCGGCCTCCCCAAAGGTCTTTATTCACTCTGGCCTCCAAACTAACACTCTATATGCATTTCTGAATTCGCCCATACATGCTACATGCCCTGTCTATCTCAAACGTCTGGATTTAATGTTTCTAATTATGTCAGGTGAAAAATACAATGCGTGCAGTTCTGCGTTATGCAACTTCCTCCATTCTCTTCTAATTCCATCGCTCTTAGCCCCAAATATTTTTCTAAAACCTTATTCTCAAACACCCTTATTAATCTCTGTTCCTTTCTCAAAATGTGAGTCCAAGTTTCACAACCATACAGAACAACCGGTAATATAACTGTTTTTTGTAGATACTAACTTTTCGATTTTTTGACAGAAGACTAGATGACAATAGCTTCTCAACCGAATAATAAGAGGCATTTCTCATATTTATTCTGCGTTTAATTTTCTCCCAAGTGTCAATTATATTTGTTACTGTTGCTCCAAGATATTTGAATTTTTGTCCACACCTGTGAAGTAACGGTTAGCGCGTCTAGCCGCGAAAACAGGTGGCCCGGGATCGATTCCCGGTCGGGATAATTTACCTGGTTGAGGTTTTTCCGAGGTTTTCCCTCAACCCAATATGAGCAAATGCTGGTAACTTTCGGTGTTGGACCCCGGACTCATTTCACCGGCATTATCACCTTGATCTCATTCAGACGCTAAATAGCCTAAGATATTGATAAAGCGTCGTAAAATAACCTACTAAAATGAAATAAAATATTTGAATTTTTCCACCTCTTCGAAGGATACAACTCCAATTTTTATATTTCCATTTCGTACAATATTCTGATCACGAAACATAATCATCTTTCCCTGTCACTCGGAAATTCGTGGAATGATATTGCTCCTCCACTCTTTTTTCTATTCGAAGTACACAATGACACACAACAATACGTCATATTTTCTCGATTACAGCTTTAACACAGGGATCAGAATGAATAGTCAAGGCCGGTAAAGGAGAAGCGAAGCGAGCTTCAAGTCGGCCGTGATTACATATTGCAAGATTCCAATGATCACCGCTAGGAGCACTGACTTACAGCATTGTTGCCAATACTTATCGAATGTCCTAGTATTTCTTATTTTATTTATCGTTCATTTAATTGTCATTGATTAATCTATTTTGGATGTAGACCTACTCTATCTCCTTATATATTTACTTATTTATTTATTAATGAGTAGAAAAGATGATTGCGAAAAGGAAAGAAATTTCGTTTTTCAGTTGTCAAGAATATTTAACGGAAATAGAGTGCTTATTTCTCAAGATCTCTGCAATTACTTAGTTGTGTATTTACATTCCAAACTATAATAAAGAACGAAATTTGTTTCAATGTTGTAATTAATTCACTGATGGAGTGTTTTACATTGTCAATCAAGAACTGTTAAGATAATAAATGTGTATGAATGTTGTATTGAATGTTTTTAAAGTATTTGTAGGCTGTGCTAAAAGTGTGATGTGATTCCATGATTGGTTTGAATACGTAATATAATAACACTGACACAGTGTTCTGAACGTAATAAAATATTGTGTGCTGGAAGCTTTTCTTGTTTTTCAACAAAAGATACAAAATTATAAATGACACTTTAACGAGTCAAAAATGTGAAAACACAGCTCGAAAAACTCAATCTTGTGTTCTTTGACCTTAAAATTTCGACGGTTAAAAGTGAGTCTAGTAGTTGTAGAAGATTATAAACATAGCGAGGTTTGCTCGAGGCATGTTAGCGTTTTGTGTAATTAGCAATTCACGCTAAAGACCCCTGACTCGTGTTCTATTTTGCACGTCACAATGCAAGGCAGCCCACTTCAGAAAATGTTTACATGTGATCGCGTGATGTTATGAGTCAATCAGCTCCAGCAGCTAGGTAAATTGTTAAATTGTGACCATTACGCTCTTAACTGAGACTGTACAAGTAAAATGTTGAAACTACTGCAATACATAGAATATTAAATATCTCCATACAAAGATAATACAGGCGTCAGGTTCTTCATAAACAGGCGTTCCTATACCGTCACCAACTTGTTTACGCAGAATAAAGAAAAACAAAAACAGAATTAAAAAAACACATGTGACTGTTCTCTTCTTGTATTGGTGCGTCAGCTTACAAAATAGTTGTAATGTAGTAGTATAGCTAAGTTTCACTCACATGTAGTTGTTTAAAGAATAACAGAACATAATTTTATATCCAATAAAATTGTATGTTGTGTTACTTTATACACGAAAACTAATTATATTAAAAGTATCATCGACAGATGCAGAGAATTTAGCCTAATACTTAGTCATAATGAAATGAATTCCTATAAAATGTACTTTGCAAGGAGCATTAACAGTACCTCTTGTTATGAGGTAGTTGCCGTTATTGTGTTAACTGTGATTGCCGGTATAAGATTTACTTCGTAAATATACGTTTCATCCAATCGAATAAGTTAATGCATTTACAGCATGTAATATATCATTTTAAAGCCTATTTGTGTAATTTCTGGCTGTATTTTTAGAATTACACTTACTATAGTGATGTACTTTTTGACATTATTATTAAATGTTGGCATTCTTCTTAAGTTCGCCACTGCTGCTTCTGCCATTGAATATTAAATATCTCCATATATTTTAATTTTAGTACAATGAGTGAAATTTTAGATAAAATTATTAATCATGTAATAATTTATTAATGATAAAATTTCGTTTAATTCCTATGACCATTTCTTCTGTATTGAAATAGGCCTATATGACATTTGCATTGTGGTGTTTTTTTTAATATTATTTGCATTTACAATAGGGACGTATGTGGCGAACTTAGGGAACCCTTTTATTTATTTAATTACTTATTTATTTATTTATTTTGCTAATAATAATAATAATTATTATTATTATAATAATAATAATAATAATAATAATAATAATAATAATAATAATAAAAATATAATATAAACAGATAAAACTTTAGCTCATCCCTGAAAGAATAGAACTCGTGCTCTGTGGTGAATTACTGAACTTAATTTAAGAAGTATGCAATAGAATTTGTCTTATGTCTGCTACACAATAAGAATATACAGGATGTTTACAAAATACGGGGCATAATTTCAGGTATGTATTTCCCACATGTAGACAATCAACATAGTTCATTATAACATGTGTCCGGAAATGCTTCATTTCCGAGTTATGGCCTTCACAACATTGAAATTCACCGGAACGTTTTTCTTTCCGCAGGTCGTTGTCATTACAGAAGATGTTCAAAATGTCCACCTCCTGCTTGAATACAGACCTCACATCGATGTCTCATTGACCTGCGAACATGATCCCAAACTCCAGGAGTATTGCGTATGTCCTCAGAACATGCCACAATTCGATTCCGAAAGGATTCCAAATCAGGCACCGGAGACGAATAAACCAATGATTTTAAATGGCCCCACAAGTAGAAATCGAGAGGGTTCAGATCAGGTGAGCGTGGAGGCCACGCAATTGGGCCACCTCTACCTATCCATCGATCAGGAAACCTTCGATCCAAGTACCGGCGAGCCGTACGACTGAAGTGTGCAGGAGCGCCATCATGCAAGAAGTGAATGTGTTGACGATTGATCAGTGGAGTGTCTTCTAAAACATGAGGTATGGTGTTTTCTAGGAAGTTTGTGTACGCCTGCCCCGTAAGTCTGTTTACAAGTACATAGGGTCCAACTAATCGATCACCAATGATACCGGCCCACATGTTGAGGGAGAACCGCACCTGGTGACGAGATGGAACAGTTGCACGTGGGTTTTCATACGCCCATACATGCTGATTGTGGAAATTTGTTATGCCATCTCGTGGTAACTGTGCTTCATCTGCAAATAATACTAAGGCAGGAAAGTTCGGATTTACACCACACTGCTGCCAGAACCACTGACTGAACCTAACTCGTGCAGGGTAATCTGCTGGTGACAGGGCCTGTACACGTTGCAAATGATAAGGATACAATTGATACTCTTTCAACAGTCTCCAGACAGTCGTATGAGGAACATTGACTTGCAACGCTACCCTTCGTGTGCTGATAGAAGGAGTCATGTTCACAGCCTCCAGAATCTCCTCCTGTACTTCTGGAGTTGTAGATCTTGGTCGTCCCCTTCCCAAACCAGGAGAGTTAAATATTCCATACTCGCACAGACGGTAATGGAGACGTACAAATGTCTTCCGATCTGGACATTGTCGCTGTGGGTACCTTTCCTGGTACAAACGACGAGCCAGCGCAGCATTGCCGTCCGCCTTACCGTACATGAAGTGTATCTCTGCCAGCTCTTGATTTGAATACATATCGCACAGTCTAACGCCTACACAACACTGAATGTAACCTTCGCCTCGAAATGAACAGTCAGAGTGCCCTCTTAATGTCTCCTTTGATGGCAACGACCTGCGGAAAGAAAAACGTTCCGGTGAATTTCAATGTTGTGAAGGCCATAATTCGGAAATAAAGCATTTCCGGACACATGTTGTAATGAATTATTTTGATTGTCTACATGTGGGAAATACATACCTGAAATTATGCCCCGTATTTTTGAAACACCCTGTATAAATTTAAATTTACAATTTTTCATTATATATAAATATAAATTTGTTATATATTCTTGGGCCTAAATCACTACCATGATTAAATAATGTAGCAGTGTTGCATTTTAGTTCCAACAATCTTAAAGAATTCATAGCTTTGTTTCATAATTATGAGAATAAAATTAAAAATTATTTCGATTTGTATGTATGAATATTATTAATACAATATAATAAATTTGTCTTATTTTAAGAACATTAAAGTATAAAAACAAATGTTTTAGATGGAAAATCAACAGGTTTATGAAGACATATTTTAAATATTTTCATCTGTAATAAATAAATTGGATTGAAATTGGTTTTAAATAAGCTACCCCATCTTATAATTCCATACATAATTACTGATTGAAATAAAGTTAAATATATTGTGCGTAATAAACTTATTGACAAGTAATTCCTCAGTAAAGCAAAATAATATATTTTTTACGTAATTATTACAAAGTTAATTAATGTGCTGGTTCCATTTTAAATGTTTGTCGAAAATTATGCCTAAATATTTAACTTCAGAGGACTCCTTAATAATAATCGGACATTAACATTGTGTAACACAACAATCAGTGTTATGTAATTTAATACTTAAAATAGTTGTAGGAGGCTTCCTACTTTTTTCAGATAATGAGAATGGAATAATTATAGTTTTAGTTTTGTTGACAGAAAGACAAATATTTTAAAACATTTTTTTATTAATTTAAGTCCATTATTTTAATCATTATACCAGGTTTTTCCACCAAAAAGTAAAATTGTGTCATCTGCATAAGAATAATGAATACCAATGTATTGTTGTAAGTCAATTTTTAATAAGTCTTCAATATATATTAAAAATAAAATGGGGCCAAGAACTAGCCTTGAGGAACACCTATATTAATAATTGACGGTTCACTTGAATAATTGATCGCCCCATGCAGAAAGGGCTTCAGTGCGTTAGACCTAGTTTCGAGAAAACTAAAAAAAATATTCTGTACACTATATTATGAGTTCAAAGCTTATGAAAAAAAAATCACGGTTGTTTATTGACCTAGCAAGAATGGCCTTACAGAGTTTCAATGGCTTTGAAGTTGTTTAAATGACTAAATAAAATTATTTTGTGTGATGGACTGAAGTCCTTTCTGCATGGAGCAAAATTTATCTTTCAATTTTTTTTATTTTCTTGAGAAAATGAGCATGATTAATTATTTCATTGAGGTAATGGCTAAAGTTTAGGATTTTGAAAGGGTAATGAACATAAAATAAAGTAAAAGAATTGGTTTCGAAACAATATTTATGTAAGAAAATGTCAGAAATTAAAAAAAATTACAATATACTATCTATTTCTTTATCATCTTACTCTTCTGGATCAACAACTTCACTTGTGGGTCAGAGTGTAATTTCTTGGTAGAATTCCTGATGCTCATTAGGTACATAAGGAAGTAATCTAGTAATGTCATTTATTTTTGTCACTTTCACTGGAATTTTTGTCATTGGATATACACGGTTTGGTGGAAAAGCTGAATTTAAAAGCCCATGTTAAGAAAGACGGAATGTATGTTTCACGATATCATCAAGAAACTAGGATGTGATTATACATCCACGTAAATGGCTATTGTATGAAAACTGCATCATTGTGCTGATACCCAAATGTACTTTCTTATCTCGTGGTACCGACTTCGGTACAGTTTCTTTTATACAACATTGGCCACCAGTTCTTGAAAATACCAAAATGTCCTCGATTAGGACTTCACATATCTCAAACTTCGGAGATGCGCTACTTTGCATGATCAGTTAAGTTATTTTATGGCCAGAGTACAGTCGATCATATCTTCTAAAGGGGCGTTTGATTGTAGCAAAATGTCTGTCGCAGGACAGAAAAGAAGTATCTCTGTCAGGAAAAAATTGCTCTATTCTTTTAAATCGAATGGTATCTTTTAAAAATATGAGCAATCTTGCCAAGGTATGGTTCTTATTCTGCCCTGCAGAGTTGTCGGAAAGCAAATGTAGCTCTGTAATTTCAGAAGGAATGTCTTTCGGTAAATATACAGGAAAGAATACACTTCATTACTTATTTTCTTGGCAATACCCTCATAATAAAGAAATATTATAGCTTCATTTTTCCTAATGTCATGAATGAATAATATGTTAACAGTCAGCTGCCGCAAGTAAAATGTTTTCTGGCCAGGGATAATCGGTAAATAAATATTTTGCATAAAATCTATTGCAAGAGAGAATATATGGGGTTGATCTTTCATAAGAGTTTCCTCTTCAAGATTGTTATAGAATTTCCTAGCCTTTCGTTTGTGCACCATTGTCTCAGCCAATGCACACTGTTTTGCCTTACCATTAACATGGGGATGACGAACTTTAACTTTTATACAGTGTTTCATCAGTAAAAATATTATTATTATTCATTCAATTAGTGTTCTGCCCAAGGGCAGGTCTTTCACTACAAACCCAGCTTTCTCCAGTCTTTCTTATTTTGTGCCTTCCTCTTTGTTTCCTCATGTGATCCTTATATCTTAATATCCTCTATCATCTGATATCTTCTTCTACTCGAACTCTTCTCCCGTTCACCATTCCTTCCAGTGCAAGTGCATCCTTCAGTAGGCAGTTTCTTCTCAGCTAGTGACTAAACCAATTCCTTTTCCACTTCCTGATCAGATTCAGCATCATTCTTTCTTCACCCACTCTTTCCAACACGGCTTCAGTCATTATTATTATTATTATTATTATTATTATTATTATTACTATTATGAAAAAACAAGTGAAAGTCAGGATAGGAGATCAAATGTTAGAAGGAAGTGAAATTGGGAGAGGAGTACGTATAGGATGTTCTTTATCACTTACCCTGTTCAACATCTACTTGGAGGATTTACTTAAGAACTGTTTTCAGAACATGAGAGGAGTGATAGTATGAGGAAGAAGAATAAAGTGCATTAGATTTGCTGATGATATGGCGTTGTTAGCAGAAGAAGAAATGATACTAAAGGATATCCTACAGGAGCTAAATGACAGCTGTGAGCAGCATGGGATAAAGATAAATCCAAATAAGACGAAGAGCATGGTCATAGGAAGAAAAATACAAATGATAAACTTGCGAATTCCAAATGAGGCATTAGAGCAAGTGGACAGCTTCTAATACTTGGGATGTACTATAAGCAGTAACATGAGCTGCTGCCAGGAAGTCAAAAGAAAGATAGCAATGACCAAGGAAGTTTTTAATAGAAAAAAGAGCATTTTCTGCGGACCTCTGGAAAAATAACTAAGAAAGAGACTAGTCAAGCGCTCTTTGTGGAGTGTGGCATTGTATGGGGCAGAAACATGGATATTACGACGAAGTGAAGAGAAGCGAATAGAACCATTTGAAATCTGGATATGGAAAAGAATGGAACGTGTGAAATGGACAGACAGAATAAGGAATGAAGTTGTGTTGGATAGAGTAGGTGAAGGAAGAATGATATTGAAACTGATCAGGAAGAGGAAAAGGAATTGATTGGGTCACTGGCTGAGAAGAAACTGTCTACTGAAGGATGCAGTGGAAGGAATGTGAATGGGAGAAGAGTTCGGGGTAGGGGAAGATATCAGATCATAGACGACATTAAGATTATGGATCATATGAGGAAACGAGAAGGAAATAAAAAATAGGAAAGATTGCAGAAACCTAGGTTTGCAGTGAAAGACCTGCCCTTGGACAGAACACTGAATGAATGAGTTATTATTATTATCATTATTATTATTATTATTATTATTATTATTATTATTATTATTATTATTATTATTACTATTATTATTATTATATATTATCATCTTTGCACAAATACAGATTCTTAGCAAGAAGGCCTTTAGTCCTGGACTAAATTCCTTTTTGCACAGAACTCTGAGCCTGGCGCTTCAGTTTCTATCTTTCCAGGCATTCGACTGAATACCTTTCTGCACAGATCGATTGAGCTACCCATAAAGATATGATTTCCATCAATATCTCTTTTTCTCAAAATTTGTGATTGAAGCTCTTTCTGTATGGAGCGATTCAATTAGTTTCAAATACTTGGGGTGTACTATAAGCATTAACACGAGTTGCTACCAGGAAGTCAGAAGGAGTATAGCATTGACCAAGAAAGCTTTTAATAGAAAAAGGAGAATCTTCTCCGGACCTCTGGAAAAAGAATCAAGAGAATAGTGAAGTGCTTTGTATGGAGTGTGGCATCGTATGTGGCAGAAACAGGGCATTACGACGAAGTGAAGAGAAGCGAATACAAGCATTTGCAATGTGGATTTGGAGAAGAAATAGAACGTGTGAAATGGAGAGACAGAATAAAAAATGAAACTGTGTTGGAAAGAGTGGGTGAAGAAAGAATGATGCTGAAACTAATCAGGGAGAGGAAAAGGAATTGGTTGGATCACTGGCTGAAAAGAAACTGCCTACTGAAGGATGCACTGAAAGGAATGGTGAACGGGAGAAGAGTTCGGGGCAGAAGAAGATATCAGATGATTGACGACATTAAGATATATGGATCACATAAGGAAAGTAAGAGGAAGGCAGAAAATAGGCAAGATTGGAGAAAGCTGGGTTTGCAGTAAAAGATCTGCCCTTGGGCAGAACACTAAATGAGCACTAAATGAATGACTTTAATAATTATTGTCAATTTTCGGTGTTTGAATTTTGTCGTTGAGATTTGATTTTATGAAATTTAAAGCATTACCTTTTATTCCTAACAAGTCTAATTTCTCAATTAGGATATTATGTTTCACTGTATCAAAAGGTTTTCTTATGTCCAGGAAAGTACCAATAGGCCTACATTTGTTACCTTGATGTGCGTCCTACCTTCGAAATATTTATTTAATTTGCTAAATTTTATTTTATATCAGTATGGCAAAGTAATTTTTTATACTTTTGAAATATGACTTCATATCAATTTAAAAATAAATTTGCTTAAGGTGGCGAACTTAGGGAGGCTTAGGCCAACCTTATATCAATTCAAAGCAGAGCAATGTAAATAACCATTATGCTAGATTAAAATAAATCTAATATCTAATATATAAAAGTGAATGTGGGTATGTATGAATGTATGTATGTATGTATGTATGTATGTATGTATGTATGTATGTATGTATGTATGTATGTATGTATGTATGTATGTATGTATGTATGTATGTATGTATGTATGTATGTATGTATGTATATATGTATGTATGTTCTCTATACAAATCTACGAGTCTTATGCAGACGCTTCATTTTTCAATACCGCTTCCTCTTCATCTGGAAGTTCTGTCTTCGAGATTGTCTTCTATGTTGCAGCTCCTCATTATCTCTTTTCATAGACCACCAGTTACTGTAGTCAGCCATCCCACTTGTCTTGATTACGTGTTTCTGTTTCTTTCATGTCTCAATGAACCCTTTCTCCGTGGTCTTCGCTGAAGACAATCAGGGAAGAAGTCAAGATGGCTATGAAGGAAATGGATTTTAATGCTTATATTGCAGCCTAAATTTTTTGTAGCTCCCAACATATTTTTTACGATGTTTTTGAAATCTGGGTGTTTCCTATTCCCCAGGATATTGTCAACCACATTCTTACATCCTGCCCAAGCAGTCGTTTTCATGGGTCATTAAGTTTTCAAAATATTCATCTTTCAACAAACCTCTTATGTTGGGTCCCACAAATATTCTTTTTTTAAGTTTAGCCTCAGAAAAAAAGGAAAATTTAGAAGATATATTTAAAACAATCACCTTTTTATACAATGCTCTCACAAACTGTTTCATTGTACCCAGTTTAATGTGAAAAGGTGGCAAGATGATCTCTCATTTCACCAGACATTCTCTAATGATACTTTTCTCCCCACGATTCATTGTTGTTCTAGCAGGCTAGTCTCTTCTAACCCAATGTGATTCACGACTGTCCCAAAGGCACAACGAAAAACAAATTTCAAATCAAAATTATTATCATATGACTGTAATGCTTCTGTGTACTTCTAGACAATTCGAGAAGTATCGATTGTTTCACAGTCGATCGTGTTCAGTCACTTTGCGATAGATTATATCGATTGCAGCATAAGATTACACTCGAATTTTTAAATATAGTGAACTTAAGAAATTACATAAAAACTTTGGATGTTTGACGAAAACGGATTTCATTTTTGCAGTATTTTATTTCTTAATTGATAGAAGTGGTTCAGTGTGTCTCTTGCTGCAGCTTGAATTTAAAATTTATTCTGTACATGATAAAAATATAAATAACCTTCGCAAACGTTTCACGTATCAATGACGGAAGTAGCCCCACTCGTGGCTACTTCCGTCATTGACTTCTAGCAGAATGTGGTGCCCACAAGTGGCGAGATAACACGTTAAAGTACAGAGTGTCCAACATGCCCGACTGTCCAACAGACCCTAGTTTACCCTATATGGTTCTGAGTTCTTGTCAACTATTTTGATTGTCGTCGCAATTATGTCGGTGTATTTATAAGACATGGATATACGTGGGCGTGTAACACAATCAATTTAATAAATAATAATTATATAAATAAATTAATTAATTGCTCCAATAACAACATTACTCCCTTGATGACAAAAGCTATAATTTTTCTGAACGGGGGAGGAACGTCGGTGTTACATTTCAAGGAATTTGCGTTATTTTTTTAATGGACTGATAAGTTCTTGAAAGACGGCTCTTTCATATTTACAGGTTTTGATGATATCATAATACATTTAAAATATTAAGACATTTTAAAATATTTTGTGGTAAAAATCTTCTTGATTTTAAGTCAATTATCGAAAGACAATATTGAATTAGAATTAAATAAAAACATATAAAATAATAATAATAATAATAATAATAATAATAATAACAATAATAATAATAATTTATTTTAGCTGGCAGACTTATGGTCGTAAGGCCATCTCTTCCACTCAATCAGCAAAAAAAAAAAAGTAGATACGTATGAATTAATTTACAAGTTACAAAGAATACAACAATTTGATTTCAATAAAATTTACGCTTATACAAGAGTCACTTATGAGTTAAACAGTAAAATACTATGAACTATAAATTAAAAATGAAATACAAACTGTGTAGCAGAATTAAATTATAATACATAGAATGTTAATATATTTTTAACATGTTTGATAATAAGAAGAGATTATTAGGAAACAATTGTGAAAATACAGCGCTATCAGGATGCATGTCAGCGCTAATATGTAAACTAACTAAAATAGGTAGGCCTGCAGTGTCATAAAGAGTAAATTACTTTGTATTAACTAATTGAGGACCGTTTTTGCAAAACTTGCTAACTGCAAAATTTGCAAAATTGAGATTTTGATGGATTCGTTAACGTAAGGCAGGCCTCTACATGATGTTAAAGGCGTCTTAGTAAAATTTGATTATTTCTCTTCATTGTAGTGTGTCAAAGTGTGATCGTTTTTCCAAAACTTGCTTTCTCCTCTGTGAGAGTTACAGCAAAATTTTGCTTACTACAGTGTTTTGTCTCTCCTGTAAAATTTACTTTTTTCATTTAGCAAGTTTTGCAAAAACGGTCCTCAATTGCGAAAAGAAAAAAATTGCAATAATGTTCACATCTTTGTTCATGTTGCAAAGCAAGTCGCTCAAGACTCTTAAGTAGGTAGAAAAGAACTGGCAACACTGCCATACGGATCCCTAACTGACTAAAGAGCCATGCTACTTTCACAATTACTTGCTCATCTAAGATTAGGTTAAAAGCAGTATTGTTGCATAATGGGAATATCTACCCATCAGTACCCCTTTGCATATTCTTTCGGCATGAAGGAAACATATGAAAATATGAATTAAATATTAAATATAATAAATTATGAAAAATATGGTTGGCAGATATGCGGAAACCTCAAAATGATTGGTATACTTTTAGGTATACAATCAGGGTTTACAAAAATTTGTTGTTTTCTTTGTGAATGGGACAGCCGAGCAAAGAATAACCATTGCAACATTGAAGATTAGCCCATCCAAAAAACTTAATTCCTGGAGAGAACAATGTTAAGAGTCACCCTTTAATTGAGAAAGACAAAATTCTGTTACCACTGTTGCATATAAAATTAGCGTTGATGAAAAATAGTATCAAGGCTTTGAATAAACATGGTCAGAGTTTTGGGTGCATGAGAGAAAATTTTCCTAAACTCAGTGATAATAAGTTAAAAGAAGGTATATTTATTGGGCCACAAATCCGTGAGATCATTCATGATGACAACTTTGTGGAATTGCCAAGAGAAATTGTAGAGAAATGGGCATGGTTAGCTTATAGACAAGTATGCTCTAATTTTCTTGGAAATGTGAAAGCTGACAACTACAAGGAACGTATTAGGAACTTGATGAAGTCTTATCAGCGTATGGGGTGCAATATGTCCTTGAAAATTCACTTTTTACACTCGCATTTAGACTTTTCCTCCCTAACATGGACGCGGATAGTGACAATTGATGCGAGAGATTTCACCAGGATATTTCTGTCATGGAGAGAAGGTACCGTAGAAGTGGGTAAAGTCAATCAGTGGGTGTATAATCGATCATTTTTAGATTTTTATTGAAAATTATATAGTTTCTCAGGTACCTGTTAAAATTTTGTTATGCTGACTTCATTGCTTGTCATTGCAAGCGAGAGGGACAACAAAAAGCCTGCGCATTACAACAATGGGAACACAGTGTAATTACCGTTGAAGTGAAAATTTTTATTCTCAACATTTTCTCTTAAACGAAGCAAAGTCTTACAAACTCTAAATTAATGTCAGCAGTGAAAGGAAACAGGAAGCATACGCAAGTATTTTTCGTTGAGATCGTATCCTGAAATAATAGTTTTGCAGTTCGTAAATGTTACTATTGAAACTTATTATTTTACGAAAACTTGTCCCTTTGTAGGGTTAAGTCGATCATGCCATCGACCTACTCGAAGCAGATAGGACCAGCAGGAAGAATAAATTTTTCACCGAAATACCTCCAACTAACACTTATAAACAGAAAAATAGAAGAGTGTCATAGTATAGCTTATATCGATGGGATAGTGGGGAAAGAGGAAGACAAAATTATGGTGAATTTCTTGCGTAAGAGAAGTACTCCCAAAGGAACGTGTTTTGTATACACCTCTGTACCTGATGATGGAAACAACGTAGTTTTTAAAGTGACATGAGATGGGGAAGATTTCAAATAACATCTGAAATAAACCTAAGCATTGTAGAGGATTTTAGATTATAATTGCAGTGTGTTATTTCAATGTAAATTTTGAATTCTTAAATGTTTGTTTGTAGGTATGTGAAGTATTAAAATGTGTTTTTATGTTTTATATGTTGGCAATCATAGGCACATGTGTACAGTGGAAACCTATAGGCCTAATTGTATCGAATTGTATGATCACAGTAACAAAAGATACACTATATAATACTATAGGCATATAGCCTATTGTAGATTATTATTGTTTTCTACATATCTTACAACAAATAAAATATATGTAATAAACTTAATTTGTTTTTTAAAAACATAAACAGTTATCGACTTTACTCTGCAATATTTTAAAATCGATCTTAAACTAAAAATTCAATGGTGATCGACTTTGCCCTATTTAAACAGGTAACTTCGATCACAATTTAATAAAAAAAATCAGATTTTGATAGGTTGCAATTCACTTCTTGTAATGTGATTTCATAAGTGAAGGATATGACGACAGAATGCTATTTTCTGAGGAACTTCGCTACATTGCATAACTTCAATATCATAAAAAAATTGCAAAATTTTGATCGACTTTACCCTCTTCTACTGCAGGAAAATCGGTACAGAAAATGTTAGCAGATTATTGTTAGAACCACAAGGAAGACGTATCTGGTGGTAGTTACAAACGGGAGAATTCAAGAAAAAAATTTTGTAAATGTGAGTAAAAATGTGTTTCTCTTTTTTTCTTTTTCCTGCATGAAATGTCTCCCTAGAGCATATTATTTCATATTTATTCACTTAAATATTAATTTTTTTTTTCATGAGCAAAGAATGAAAAATGATTTCATATTTCTATGTAATATTACAAAGGAAATTAAATTTCTATTAAAAATGAAAATGAAAATCCCGGAAAAACGAGAGATGATACAGCATTTCCAATCCTAGATTACGATTCAGCGGAGTCGATTTATAAATAATCACCTACTTTCATTCAAAGGAGCAAAAATATTTTAAATTTGTCTATCAGTGTAATGATCGTATGAACAACGAGGACTCAAAGGCAAGTTTATCACGTAGCCTAAGTGCAGTACCTCAGAAATTGTTGAGAGTTGATAAAAGAACATGAAATTGATAGCTTTGTCAGACCATAGATCACCTCCTGATATATCGGGATTAAACCATTACACGAGGGTGAAGTATGCCCTTCAAAAATATTGTTATATTGAGCTTCTGCTATTTACAAAATTGATTCACATGAGCCTGACTTTGTCTCTTCCGAGCCGATGAGACTCCGAGAGAATACCTTCCTTACGCAATGGCTTGTCTACATTGTTCTAGTCTGGAGATAATTTACTTGCCCATTATAGTACAACAGTTAATCACGAAATATCAGTCTTGTTTTAGATTTATAGTTCCGATGGACAAAATCTGAAACTTTGCCAAAATTTCTATTCGATTTCCTTAATATTTTATGCTACTTATGTATTTTCCAAATAAATGAAATATGAAATAATTGGTTGAAATATTCTTTTCATTATCATTCAAGAAGTATTAAATAATAATTAAGATTGTTTAAATTCATTCAGTGTTCTGCCCAAGAGCAGGTCTTTCACTGCAAACCCAGCTTCCTCCAATCTTTCCTATTTTCTCCCTTCCTCTTTGTCTCCGCATTTTTTATACTGTCGCCTATCATCTGATATATTATTTTATCCCGAACTCTTTTCCCTTTCACCATTCCTTCCAGTGCATCCTTCAGTAGGCAGTTTCCTCTCAGCCAGTGATCCAACCAATTTCCTTTGCTCTTCCTGATCAGTTTCAGCATCATTCTTTCTTCACCCTCTCTTTCCAAAAGAGCTTCATTTCTCATTCTGTCGCTCCACTTCACACATTCCATTTTTCTCCATATCCACATTTCAAATAGAAGAATGGAACGTGTGAAGTGGACAAACATAATAAGAAATGTATGTTTTATACTTTATTTGATTATAAAATCCTAGGACTTTTTGGAAAATCGTCAACTAATAAGAAAATAAATGGTACTACAGTACAGAAAAGACCACATAAATACAAAATCAACCGTTTTCCACATGAAATCAAAACAAGTTTCCCAATGGTTCAAGGTATCTCTAAACAACTTCTCCAGCATATCTCACTACGTGCCGACACCGGGATTCTCCTTCCCCCTTCCTCAACTTCATTATCATCCTCACCCACTTCATACGCTACATTTACACTAACTTTTACACATACAGTCACTTAGTAGTCTACACGACATAATTCTGCAAACATCATGCACTGTGTGGCCTGCCGAATGGTGTACAGTAGTAAAAAATAAGTGCCCGCACTCGTGAACAGCAAATATATTCTCAGCCTACTTCGGGTCACGGCGATGTTACACGATGCTTGTGCTTGTAGAAGCAGTTTCGGAACTATGAAATTATTCCATATCTGCTTCTCGTACAATAGCGGTAGAGTGCTTGCTTAATGATTCGAAGATTGTGGGTTCGGGTCTTCTTGAAGTTTTCATTTTATTTTTTAATCCTTCTTTAGCGATATAAATAATATTGAAATTATCATTTATAATCTGTTGTCGTTCTTTATCGACTTCAAGTTGTTTATATATTTTATCGTCCTATAGCGATTTAAATAATATTCAAGTTATAATTTTTTGTATTCTGTTATCGTTCTTTAGAGATATAAACAACACTCAAGTCATCATTTGTATTCTGTTATCGTTCTTTAACGATATCAATAATATCCACATTTTTCATATTCTCTTATCGTTTTTAGCGATATAAATAATATTCAAGTTATCATTTATATTCTGTTTCCAATATTTAGCGTTATAAGTAATATTCAAGTTATTTATATTCTGTTATTGTTCTTTCGCGATATAAATAATCTGCATTTTATGTAAGTAATTATTACAATACAAATATCCATTTTTCTTTGTAAAACATGTTATTTTATTTAAATTATTGAATATATATTATATAATATCCTATATTAATTAAACAAACCGAGATTTATCATTTATATCCTGTTGTCGTTCTTTAGTCATACTATATAAATAATGTTCAAGTTGTTTATATTGTTATCGTTCTTTAGCGACATAAATAATATTCAAGTTATAATTTATATATTTAGTTATCGTTCTTTAGCGATATAAATAACATAAATTTAATATTAGGTTTGGAACAATACAGTTGCATAATACTGGTGTTATTATTTATTTTTATATTATTACATTATACTATCTTGAATCACAATAAAATGAAAAGGAGTGACAAGGAATTGAAACCTGAGACGTTCACTTCTAAATTCCGACGTTCTTCCGCTGAGCTACGAGGGCACAATTGTGGAAACACTTGCGGAAAAATTGGCCCAATCCCCCTCCAAGATTTTCTGATGATTTGTAGAAGCTAATCCAGGATGCGGGGGGCAAAGGCTAATTGGGTTTTCCCGGTCTTTTGATCGGGTCAGACATCTTGATAGAACTAATATTTAACCTTTGCGGTGAATTTCGGTGAAGTCCGGAGGGCCCAATTAATCAAGTCCATTCTCCTCATCTCCACGCTTGAGCCCCCTGGGATCTAAGAAGATGCGAAAGAGACAGTGAAGTGCGGAAACCAACGGGAAGTTATCCTTCCCAAGAAAAACTGCAAACGTGAGCAAAGGAAACTTTTAATAGAAAAATGAGCATCTTCTGCGGACCTCTGGAAAAAGAACTATGGAAGAGACTAGTGAAGTTCTTTGTGTCGAGTGTGGCATTGTATGGGGAAGAAACACGGACATTACGACGAAATGAAGAGAAACGAATAGAAGCATTTGAAATGTGGTTGTGGAGAAGAACGGAGCGTGTGAAGTGGACAGATAGAATAAGAAATTAAGTTGTGTTGGATAAAGTGGGTGAAGGAAGAAAGATGCCGAAAATGATAAGAAAGATAAAAAGGAATTGGTTGGGTCTCTGGTTGAGAAGAATAATAGACAACATTAGGATATATAAATCATGTGCGGAGACTAAGAGGAAGACAGAAAGTAGGAATGATTGGAGAATGCTGGTTTTGCAATGAAAGACCTGGAAGACTCAAAACTGGAGGTTCTGGGCTCTGGACCAGTTTACTCGATCGTTTTTCCTCCAGTGCAAATGTTCAGATCCGTTATCTAACGCCGCCACATCTCACCACTCGTTCTACAGAATCTTACAACATTTTCGTTGACTTTGTCTTACTGTTGTTTAGTCGTGCCTGCTACATCCCTCCCTTCATGTTGTAACTATCGGCTTTTCCCTTCAAAATTCTCTTAAGTTCCTTCAGCGGAACACCGGAAAACAGAGTGATACAAGTGGCCAAGGCTTTTAACTCACGTAGATTCTTCCTCTCAGCCTTTCCCTTGGAAGGACGCGCGGTCGCGTACCGTTTAATTGTTTCTGCTCCTGTATCTCCCTTGTTCTATTTCGATTAGTTTGAGTATGGCCTACAACCAAATTCAGGAGAAAGAGAGTGATGAGAAGATCTGGAAAGAGGGATCATGCAAATTCGGAATCAAGAAAGGAACCCTGCAGCCTTACTAATTTTTGAGACTGAAGAAGGAAAATAAAAAATCTTTCCGGCCTTTCTTCTTCTTCAATTGCCTTCCTTTTATGTCGGAGGACATGACCATACTGTATAGCTGCCGTCGGCAGAAATGTCATAGCGATGTTTGTTACTAAGTGACATGGCAGGGGCAGGCAAGAAATATATATTCCCTCCCAACCAGCCCTTTGCAGGTACATTGTACAAGCAGCTACCAGTGGCGTAATATGTAGCTAGTTAAGCTTTGCTCTGTCCAAAGGTAGGAAACATATATTTAAAGAATAATGGGAGAAGGTTTATTTTTCTTGTGCTTATGGAAACAATATGTTTATTGTGTTCAAAAGTATTAAAGGGCATTTATCAACACAATATTAAACTACAATTACATATGTACAAAACCGCCTTTTCTTATCATAAAATAAATAAATTCTCATTAACGTTTTCAATACTTGTGTCTCATCTTCAGATGTGAAATGTTAGATTAATATGATGAAAACCTTGCCTATTAGATGGAACTTAATGTGGTAATTTTCGGGTCATATTAGTGTGAGTGCTAGGACTTAACTTAGGTTGATCTATGATATACATGGCATGTTAGGTTAAATCTCTGCGAGTCATATGATATGGTCTAAAATATAAAATAAAACTGTTTGAGAATTGTAACCACTATTAGCGTAGTTATTGAAATGTGAACACTTTGTCTAAACACTTTAAAAGTTTAAATCACTTTGAACATGTGTTGGCTGTATTTGCCGACTTAAATCACTGCAAGTCATATGATATGATCTAAAATATATACAAAATTAAAACTGTTTAAGAATTGTAACCACTATTAGCGTAGTCATTGAAATGTGAACACTTTGTAAAATCACTTTGAAAAATTATAATCACGTTGAACATATGTTGGCTGTGTTTGTCGATTTAAAGTTCGTTGAATAGGGCAGTTTCTGTTGATCTTGATGTTTGACGTTGAACTAAAGCGCAGTGTCGTTTTGTCAATAACATGTTTATGTTTTGTTAAAATGCGTGTTGTTAAGACGTTTCATCCAATTGTAGTTGATGAAATTGATGTAAATCATAGATATATTACTGATACAATATGGAGGTTGTCAGGTCCATAAATTTAGTACAGCCTGGCGTGTCTGTAACAATGTGAATAAATATTAATAAATTGATTTGAAAATTTAGCAGGTATTGTATTAATTTTGGTTAAAACTGGTTGGGGTAATGGCTATTACGAAAGAAAATTAACTTACGGTTTGACATGTGCTGGTCTGCTCGTGCTTGATGGTGGGCTGATACTAAAGTGATGGACTTGCTCACAGTATTTTAAGTTACGTTATCTAGTACCGGAAGTAGAGGGGGATTGGTGGGACCTGTGTGTGCGAAATCAAATTGTTACATTTAAAGAAAGACTACCTGAATAAGATACTCTATAACCTACATTTACAACTTGCAAAATTTTTCGGCAACCAATGGGATAATATATATCAACATAGTCAAGAGAAAATGAATACAATAATGAAATGCAAATACGAAACACTACAGAAAAAAACTCAACAATCTAATTACAAATCAGTCGCAACAACAACTCAATTATCCTACATTCAATAATAGGATAGTAAACTTAACAACCCTCAATTTAAATACCCAAGAAGTAAATATCCTAAATAATGGATACAAACACAACTATCCACCAAGCAATATTAAAAAAGTAATAGAAAATACAGCAATAGAAACCCAACATATCATACAGAATAGTGAACATGAAAACAAAGAATTCCTACAATACAGCACCGCTAAAATAATAGAAAAGTATGCAAAAAACCCAACCACCAAAAAAAGTTCAAAATAGCCAAAAATAAACACAAAGAACTAAAACAATTAAAACAAAAACTAAAAGAAAACAACATTTTACACATAAAAGCAGACAAAAATGATGCAGTAGTATTGATGAATAAAACAATCAGCAATCAGATCACGGAAGTTAAATCAGACCCCACAGAAACATACCAAAAACAAATAAAAACCGCTATAAAAATGCACCTGATCTTATACCAAAAAATAAAACCCAAAATTTCATCATGAAGAACCCCAAAGCATCCAGCTTAAAAATACTTCCTAAAACACATAAAAAAGAAATGACAATGAGACCAATAGTGAATTGCAGAGAAGCCCCAAACTACAAAGTTAATAAACATTTATACAAATTCTTAAGTAATAACATCATTCAAGACACCCAATATACCATTATCAACACGAAACAAATCATAAAAAAACTCCAAAAACTAAAAACTACGAACAACACCAAAATACTTTCACTAGATGTCACAAACTTATACACTAACATACCAATAGATGAAACCATCAACATTATTATCAAAAAACTTAATGAAGCCCAATTAGACAACAATCTAATTCAACAAATAACCCAATTACTAAAAACATCACTAAAACAAAATTATTTCAAATTTGATAATAAAATATACACCCAATCAACAGGATTAGCCATGGGTGACCCCTTATCTGGATACCTAGCTAATATATTCCTACAAGACCTAGAAAACAAACATATAAGCAATTTAAACAACAAGTTCAATTTCAGCATCTACGCAAGATACGTCGATGACACAATAATAATATACGAAAACACCCAAAACACAGACAGTCAAATACTAGATGAATTCAATAAATGGCATCAAAACATAAAATTTACATTAGAACAAAGTAATAAGAACAGTCTTAACTTCCTAGATCTAAATATAACAATAGCACCCCCAACAATTACATTTAACATATACAGGAAGCAAACAACAACTGCACATTCTATAAACAAACATTCAATTCATCCCACCACACATAAAATTAGTAAATTCCGTTTCCTTATTGACAGATTACTCACAACTCCGCTAAATAAAGACAATTACAATAAAGAACTCAATTACATAAAGCAGATAGCCTCTGAAAATGGATACAAAAAACAACTAATCAACAACTTAATACAAAAGAGGAAAACAAAATTACATAAAAAAGATTTTACAGCACTACAACCCGAGAAAACATAAAACAAAAAACAATGGCATAGTCTAATATACTACGGCAAGATTTCAAATAAACTCAGTAACTGTTTTAAAAAACAAAACATCGATATAGCCCCCCGTACCAACAACAAACTCAACAACATAATTCCCAATAACACCAACAATAATGAACCCCTCCTAAACATCGGCATATTCCAGCTAAGTTGCAAAAATTGCACCAAAACTTACATAGGACAGACCCGGCGCAATTTTAAAATAAGATTTCGTGAACATACCTCCGATTTCATTTATAATAGAAACAGAACCAAATTCGCACAGCATCTCATAGATGAAAATCATGAACTAGCAAACATCAATGAAACTTTGAAAATACTAAAAATTACAAATGACCCCACAATAGAAACCGCTGAACAATTCCACATCATAAAAGAATACAACTCAGGAAAACCCCTTCTAAATGAACAAATAGCTAACACAAACAATCCACTCTTCAATTTATTCAAATTATTCCTGCCCAAACAAACGTACACACAGGTCCCACCAATCCCCCCTCCACTTCCGGTACTAGATAACGTAACTTAAAATACTGTGAGCAAGTCCATCACTTTAGTATCAGCCCATCATCAAGCACGAGCAGACCAACACATGTCAAACCGTAAGTTAATTTTCTTTCGTAATAGCCATTACCCCAAGCAGTTTTAACCAAAATTAATACAATACCTGCTAAATTTTCAAATCAATTTATTAATATTTATTCACATTGTTACAGACACGCCAGGCTGTACTAAATTTATGGACCTGACAACCTCCATATTGTATCAGTAATACAGAGTGTTCCGCTTATAAGTATAACAAAAGAAATAGCTATAACTTCTGAATTAATACAAGTATATAGTTGAAACCAACTGCTACAAAGAATGAAAACTGGGAATTTTTGTTACCTTATGTTCCATAAACCTCAACATGGCTTCCATTGGTGGCACGGGAAATATCCAACCGGTATTCAACCTCGACCCAAGTGTTATGAAGCATCTGTGGTGTAACATTGTTGACAGCAGCATAAATTCTTTCTTGTAAGTCTGCCAAATCACGTACTGGCGTCCTGTAGACCTGGTCCTTAACAAACCCCCACAGGAAAAAATCAGGTGGTGTTAGATCTGGTGATCTGGCAGGCCATGTGATGTACGGTGATCCTCTTCCGATCCATCTTGCAGGGAATTGTTCGTCTAAGAATGTGCGAACCATGTTGGCAAAGTGTGGTGGAGCCCCATCTTGCTGGAAAATTGCTCCATCTGGGAGTTGTGGCACAGCATACAGTTGCAACATATCCAGGTACGTGTTTGCAGTGACTGTCTTTTCAGCAAAGAAATAGGGACCAATGATTCTGTCACGCATGATCCCACACCAAACATTCCATTTAGGGGAATCCCGTTGGTGTTCAATTACGACACTTGGATTTTCCGACCCCCAGATGCGACAATTGTGTCGGTTTACTTTTCCACTGACGTGGAAGGTTGCCTCATCTGAGAAACAGACTCGAGTTAGAAATGTGTCGTCATCGTCCACTTTATCCAACATTGTTTCTGCAAAGCGTTTTCGTTCCAGTTTATCATTCGGCGTAATCATCTGATGAAGTTGCAGCTTGTACGCTCGCAAACGCAATCTTTTATGGAGCACTGTATGCACTGTTGTTGGTGGGATGTTCAACTGCACACTAGCCTGTCGAATGGATTTCCGCGGGCTTCTCTGAAATGCCTCGCGAATGCGTTCGACATTTTCGTCAGACACTTTACGCTTGGAATGTTTACCTGCATTAGACAACAAACTTCCTGTTTCTCTGAGCTGCCTATCCCATTTCATTATTGAGACGTACGTCGGTACAGCTTCCCTCGGTCTAAGATTGTACTGACGGCGAAACAAGCGCTGTACACGAATTATGGATCTATGTTCTGCTAATGACAGCACACAAAAGGCTTTCTGCTGTGGCGTCCACATGCTGACTGACTAAAGATACGATACGAATTCTCTTATTTAATGATCTGCGCATGCGTGAGTCTTCTAAAAATAAGTAACAACAATGGATTAAAACTTCCCAATTTCCTCTTTACAATGGTACCAATCTTAACCCATTTGCATGCATTGTTATGAAATTATAACTATTTCTTTTATTATACTTATAAGCGGAACACGGTGTATATCTATGATTTACATCAATTTCATCAACAACAATTGGATGAAACGTCTTAACAACACGCATTTTAACAAAACATAAACATGTTAGTGACAAAACGACACTGCGCTTTAGTTCAACGTCAAACATCAAGATCAACAGAAACTGCCCTATTCAACGAACTTTAAATCGACAAACACAGCCAACATATGTTCAACGTGATTATAATTTTTCAAAGTGATTTTACAAAGTGTTCACATTTCAATGACTACGCTAATAGTGGTTACAATTCTTAAACAGTTTTAATTTTGTATATATTTTAGATCATATCACATGACTTGCAGTGATTTAAGTCGGCAAATACAGACAACACATGTTCAAAGTGATTTAAACTTTTAAAGTGTTTAGACAAAGTGTTCACATTTCAATAACTACGCTAATAGTGGTTACAATTCTCAAACAGTTTTATTTTATATTTTAGACCATATCATATGACTCGCAGAGATTTAACCTAACATATCATGTATATCATAGATCAACCTAAGTTAAGTCCTAGCACTCACACTAATATGACCCGAAAATTACCACATTAAGTTCCATCTAATAGGCAAGGTTTTCATCATATTAATCTAACATTTCTCATCTGAAGATGAGACACAAGTATTGAAAACGTTAATGAGAATTTATTTATTTTATGATAAGCAAAAGCGGTTTTGTACAAATGTAATTGTAGTCAAACATTAATAGCTTATCGGCAAACTTCAACATGAAATAGATTTACAATATTAAACGTCATTATACTGTAATTTAGCCTATGTCATAAAGAGCATCGGAAGATCACAGGTATTTATGAACATTTTAAATCCAAATTGCAGTACGAAGGGCAATATTAAAACGTCGTAGATATGTACGATATGGTGCGATCATTAATTACAATGATAATTATCTGAAAATCAAGTATGAGGGAAAAACAGTTCCATCATTTCTCATGCTTACAGTCTCTTTCTGATATTTCTGAATCAAATTTAAATAAATATGCTCATCTAAATCTAAAAACAGAATTTCAACAACGGAGATTCGGTGATTTTAAAAATATTGCAAATGATTTCTTACTTTTTGCAAATAATTTGACCATAGACATAAAAAGGTTAAGCCAGAAATGCAGCAAGTAATAGCTGAATTACAGAGTGATACATATTTGAATCCTTTGTTTCAGAAACAGCACTTCTCCCTCCAGTAACATTTTTCAGGAAATTGAAAAAACGTTCTGTAAGGCATATTTTATTGTTCACACTTGTGGTATTTTTTTCATTTGATCATTTACTAAATACAAACATCCTGACATCTTGCTTATTTGAATGAGTTCAATACCCACATCTACAGAATTTGTTTAATTTGGAGGAGATGGGCTGTTTCTGAAACAAACAGTAGGAATAACAAGAACAACAAGTAGATTCTCAATGTTAATAATCTTAAATTAATATAGAAATGCTAATATAAGTTAGAGAACATGTTTTAAACCCAATCATTCAAACTTCACAGCATAACCTGCCTAATAATCATAACTTAAATTGCAGAAAATATTATTTGCAAAGAAAAAGAATTTCATTAAGTATCTGTCAAACAGGACATTTTTAATTATGTCAATAATAAATTCATGATGGCATCAAAGCATACACACAACATTAGTCTTCCTTAGTATGTTTCCTTGCATCACCATGATTAGTCATCAGTTGAAGTCGTTGGCCAAGTATATAGTTCATTATAAAAATCATGATATTCTGTTGGAATGTATGGTTCCAATTTCTTAATGTCTGATAATTTCTTTTCATTTAAAGCCACATAGCCATGTGGATAAGCAGGAACACTGGGCAGCATAGGAAGCACACTTCTAGAAAGGAACAACTTGAAAGTATGAACAGTCAGTCCATCAATAAAGTTCCTTCCTGAGATATGATCCACTTCATATTGGAACTCCATAAATTCATTCACATGAAACGTTAATTTCTGATCTCTTTCCACTCCTCTTCCCATGGACTCAATGGACAGAACAGACTTCTTGAAATAGGTCTTCCACCAATGGTTAAAGTCCAAAATGTCTGCAGTTTGTACCATTTGAACAGAGAATCTGTTGTTCTTATTTGATGCAACTATTAACTCTATGTATTCTTTTATTGAATAGATTCTGTCTGATGTGCGAATCTTCCTCTTTATAACGCCAAAATCTAGATCACAGGGCATGAGGGAATGCCCACGAATCGGAAAATAATGGTATATTTTTTTTAATCTGCCAATAGTAACAAGAGTTTGGAGAAATCGAACAACTGTGTTATTCCTATTCTGACCTGGGCAGCTATCAGAGAAGATGTGTAGGTACTTTGTTGTGTTTGGTAACTCGTTGCTTATGTAACCTAAGATAAATGAACAGACTTCATCTGGACTTTTTTTAGCCAGTCCCTCGTGATATATGTACAATTTTGCTGTGTTATCCCTCAAGTTATATATATTAAATACATTAACATTAAGTTGCCTGAGATAGAATGCTTCCTGCACAGGTATCTCTGGCAGATGCAAATTCTACATATAATCTATACATATTGAAGCAGTTTCATTGTCTTCTTTGCAGAGATTAGAACAATATTCCATTTTTTGGTGAACTTTTTAGCTCTTCTTTTATGGACAATAAACTCTGCTCCTGCTACACGTTTGGCGTTATCATTCAGCGATGGACTTCTCATCCTTACCGATAGTTGTTCGCATGTACAGCAGGTATAAATTTGTGGCCTCCCAAATGATAGACTGAATCGCTCCTTAAAAATTTTGCGCTATAACCAGTAGGATACCTGTTGGTCAGGATACTTCTCCATAAAGGAGGCACGCATTAATGTGATATTTAACCTCTCGCTCAAATATTCTATTTCTCTTGATGAGTAGTGAGATTTTTTGGTTGGATATGAGTGTATGTGATCTTCCACTAATATACACACTTCCCCAGAAGTTGCATTTCCAGAAGTGTTTTTACCTCTCAAATCCTTTGGAGATCTTCAAGCAGTAACAAAGATGTTAGACGAGGAATTCGACCCTTTGTCACACCATGCAAGTTTAGAAATGCTTTGGCACACACTTGTTGTCGTCCAGAACTACATGTCACATAATACTTGAAATTACGCGAACGTGGCTTCTTTGGTTCATCTCCCTGCGGACGTCTCCTTTTAACTTGCACTACTTCCACTAATGCTTGTAAATACGAATCCTGTTCGTCTTTAGTATCTTTGGCATAAAAGTTTGTAAATATTTCTTCTCGATCCCCCTCCAATAATCTTCAAAAGCACTTCAATTTACACCTGAAGGAAAGAGAGTTTATGTTATGTGACGAAAAGTATAACAAGAGTAAATATGGATTTAACATATTATGAATCATGTTACATTGCAAAGTATGATTTTCATAACAACAGCAACGCTATTGAACAGGTAAACATTAATACTGTGGCATGCTCACTTGCAATCATTTCCAATTTTCTTCTTTGCGACCATCTTAGAAGCATAGTTGATATGTTCTAACCCCTTTACTCTTCCTCTTTTTACATGTTCTCGTTTGTATTCAACACTTTTTAAAATCCTCTCTTTCGTTTCTTCACTACGAACAAAACAGCTCCCTCATCACTACTAAACGCCATGTTGGAATAGTACTATTGGAGGAAACTAGCAGCGCTCCTTGTGGAGAACAGAAACAGCACCTCTCCAGGATAAGTGTTGTTACTGCACAAAACGGAAACTTTCGACTAAGTTTGCAACAAGAGGAGTCCTCTTGGTTTGCAAGCAGCAGTTATGTGATGGAAGTGTTGTTTCTGCACAAAACTGTAGCATTTCAGTCGGTAATTGCGATTGTGCTAACAACTCATATACCGTCAAACAGTGGAAAAGTGTTGTTTCTGAAACAAACGATTCATTTGCAATGCGATGCAAAGACATATGTGATTTAAATTTCTTTAAAATTCTGTCTACTGAAAAATATGCTTCCTTTAGGTCATTTGCCGCCAGTATAGCGGCTATGTTTGGTTCCACTTACAGTTTCGAACATTTTTTTTTTTTTTTTTTTCAAAATTGAAACTTGCAAAATCAAAACAAAGATCGCGGCTAAAAGATGAAAGTTTATTCGCTATCTTGAGATTGGCTACTTGTGACAGAAACTTAGAATTCTGTGGCACCTTGATAGTTACGGTACAGTAAATATAAAGTTTGTGATGGCTACACGCGACTGATGTCTGAGCGGACCATCCACCCTACCCACAACCATGCGACGTCATGTGTATTGCTGGTTGCATTCCCCGAAGTAGAATTCTGCCGATGACTGCCGTATAGTAAGTATTCAATCCAACAATTTTCCAGTGTGTTGAGTATCTGTAATTTTGTCACCGGAGATATGATGAAATAATGGCAAGAAGTGTTTTTATGGAGTGACAAAAATCAGCAGATTGTCATCTAGGTGTGAGAAAGCAGGCTTGCAGATTATGTAATTCGTGACGACGCGACGAGACGTGGCGGCCGCCTGCTTATCGAGCGCGCTGCTGTTGTGACAGCCGCGACGAGCGATAACATTCACGGAGTTGTCGCAACTTGCGGAGCAGCGGCCCACGCCAGATACCGATCTCCGAAAACGTCTGGAATGAACGTGCAAGAGTGCAGGTCACCTCGCACTCACTAGGTCGAGGCTTCAAAACCAAATGACCGTTATTCCATCGTGACATTTATATGGATGTAATTATTAGCCTGAATATTCTTGTACAGTTATCAAAAAAAAAAAAAATTGGCCGCACTCGTGAACAGTGATTATTTCCTAAGTCCACTTCGGTTCATGGCGATGTTATACGATGCATGTGTTTGTAGAAGCAGTCCCGGATCTATGGCAGTATTCCATTTCTGCGTCTCGTAGACCAGCGGTAGAGTGCTTGCTTGAAGATTCCAAGTTTGTGGGTTCGGGCCTTCTTCAAGTTCTCATTTTATTTTAAATCAGTCTTTAGCGATATAAATAATGTTCAAATTATAATTTATATTCTGTTACCGTTCTTTATCGATATCAAGTTACTTATATTTTGTTATCATTCTTTTACCGATATAAATAATATTCAAGTTATAATATTTTGTATTCTGTTATCGTTCTTTATATATATATATATATATATATATATATATATATATATATATATATATAATATTCAAGTCATCATTTCTATTCTGTTATCCTTCTTTAACGATATCAATAATATCCACATTTTTCATATTCTCTTATCGTTTTTAGCGATATAAATAATATTCAAGTTATCATTTATATTCTGTTTCCAATATTTAGCGTTATAAGTAATATTCAAGTTATTTATATTCTGTTATTGTTCTTTCGCGATATAAATAATCTGTATTTTATGTAAGTAATTATTATAATACTAATATCCATTTTTCTTTGTAAAACATGTTATTTTATTTAAATGATTGAATATATATTATATAATATCCTATATTAATTAAACAAACTGAGATTTATCATTTATATCCTGTTATCGTTCTTTAGTGATACTGTATAAATAATGTTCAAGTTATTTATATTGTTATCTTTCTTTAGCGACATAAATAATATTCAAGTTATAATTTATATATTCAGTTATCGTTCTTTAGCGATATAAATAACATAAATTTAATATTAGGTTTGGAACAATACAGTTGCATAATACCGGTGTTATTTTTTTCTTTTTATATTATTACATTGTACTGCCTTGAACCACAACAAAATGAAAAGAAGTGACAAGGAATTGAAATCTGAGACATTGACATCTAAATTCCGACGTCCTTCCGGTGAACTACGACGGCACAATTGTGGAAACACTTGCGGAAAAATTGGCCCAATCCCCCTCCAAGATTTTCTGATGGTTTGTAGAAGCTAGTCCAGGATGCGGGGGGCAAAGGCTAATAGGGATTTCCCGGTCTCTGATCGGGTCAGACATCTTAATAGAACTAATATTTAACCTTTGCGGTGAATTTCGGTGAAGTCCGGAGGGCCCAATTAATCAAGTCCATTCTCCTCATCTCCACGCTTGGGCCCCCTGGGATCTAAGAAGATGCGAAAGAGACAGTGATGTGCGGAAAGCAACGGGAAGTTATCCTTCCCAAGAAAAACTGCAAACGTGAGCAAAGGAAACTTTTAATAGAAAAAGGAGCATCTTCTGCGGACCTCTGGAAAAATAACTATGGAAGAGACTAGTGAAGTTCTTTGTGTGGAGTGTGGCATTGTATGGGGAAGAAACATGAACATTACGACGAAATGAAGAGAAACGAATAGAAGCATTTGAAATGTGAATATGGAGAACAACGGAGCGTGTGAAGTGGACAGACAGAATAAGAAATTAAGTTGTGTTGGATAAAGTGAGTGAAGAAAGAATGATTCTGAAACTGATAAGCAAGATAAAAAGGAATTGGTTGGGTCTCTGGTTGAGAAGAATAATAGACAACATTAGGATATGTGGATCATATGCGGAGACTAAGAGGAAGGCAGAAAATAGGAAAGATTGGAGACTGCTGGGTTTGCAATGAAAGACCTGCCCATGGGGAGAACACTTATTAATGTCTGTTCAGAATGCCTGGAATGGCGTGTCTAAGAACAGTCACTATTTGCAAAGACTAGTCGATTCCATGCCCACTCGACAGAAAGATGTGATCGAGATAAGGGGAAGATAGAGTAAATATTCAATCGTGGCCTTTTGTTTTGTTTTTTGAACGCTTAATTGTTTGAATGTTCTAAGGCAGACGCCAGTAAATTTGTTTTATTTATGCCAAGAAAGATATTTGTGTTGAGAATAAAATCTTTTTCTTTCCATTTGCAGCCACAATGTCATAAAGTCATGGCATAATGCATTAATGAACCTGATGTTAATTACTAAAACAATCGTAAAAGAGAAAGGAGCAGTTATGTATATTTTGCCTCCCTCTCTTGAAAACATAACAAAGAAGAATATAAAAAACATGAGATTGTATTCGATCGCAGAACCTCACGAATAAGGGGCTGGAACGCTACCATTACGTCATAAAGTAATACGCAGAATACTTTAATTGTAACTGTAGATATCAGGCAACGTGGTCCAACATCGCATGTCTCCGAATTGTAGCGAAGATATCCGAAGGGAACTTTGC
This sequence comes from Periplaneta americana, assembly GCF_040183065.1. NCBI lineage: Eukaryota > Metazoa > Arthropoda > Insecta > Blattodea > Blattidae > Periplaneta > Periplaneta americana. The sequence goes on along the minus strand of NC_091122.1, from coordinate 78,139,903 downwards.
TTCAAGAGAGCGGCCACTTTTTCTTCTGACAACTGTACAAAGGTTACTGCGTTTTATTGTTAGGTCCACATAAAAGTTTGAAGTAGGTTTGTCTTAAGAGAATTGAAATGAAGTAGAAATACGGCCCTGTCCTGCGACCTTTCATTATCTAATGCGCAAACCCTGAAACTTACCGCATTCCCAAACCCACACCGGCTGACCACACTAAGGTTTGCTGCGTGCCTAGGTTTCGAGCAAGCCACTCCATTGGTCTCTAGGTCAGTCTCCTCCTTGTGTCGCCAGCCGTCGTTGAGAGAATGCTATAATTTGTAAAGATGACGAAATGTTGACGGAATAAAATAGCTGCCTAATATGGGAATACCGGAGAACACCGAGAAAAACCAAGCTGTAATCTTATCTGTCACAATTCTCACGGGATTCGAACCCGGACTGGAGGTCTGATCATTCAGGAACCGCAAGCGACAAGATGACAAATAGTACATTCTCATCGTATGTTTAACGCGTTTCGACGCAATTTCAATTGCTTTATCATGTTCCGAAAGACTGTTCACAGTTTATTTTCTTCAACAGAGACTTAAAAGACATATCTGCATCTATATAAACGAAGTTGTTTATTGGAATAAATTTAATGGACTTGCGTTTTCTGGGTTAGACAAAAAGTGCATCCTTGATTATCACAAAAACAAACACTTGTTGCCATTTTTAAGCTGTACTGTTAGTAGATATAAGCTGTACAGTTAGTAAGTAATTTGTCGAAAATTTATGTGATATCACATCTTTTCGCATGTGAGTCGTCCAATTCCGATACCTGCTAAGTCCTTCCAACAAAAGTTTACAGAAATGGGGAAAAAATGTTATTTATTTCCAAATTCGCTTTTGTGTAATTTCTTTGTTTAGTTTTATATGGTAAATTATTTCCATCTGATCTACATGAAGTACTAAAATCATACCGTAAAATTTTCTTTTTTATTAAATATTATAAGTTGAACTTAACGGTGTTAGATTATATGAATGGGATATAACAGGCTTTGGAACTGTATTTGGCTATTCAAAATGGCACACAACAAGGATGATTACTTAAGAGATTTTAAACAAAAGTGACTAAATTACCGTAATTTCACACAACTATGGTCCTAAGCCACAACTATGGTCCAAACACCCGCGATCACGAAAACATCGATATCTGAATTCCTAGTGACATTTAGTGATTACTTAAATATTGAAGTAGAGAGCATAGCTAGAGTAATATTGTGAGGCTTATGGAACGCACCCTGACTGCCAATTCGCAAGTCAACTGTCAATTGGAGTTATGTTTTGCACGTTAGGTCGTCAGCTGCAAACTGTCTCGGCCACCGGTTACCACAACAAGCAGTTCTGTAGTCTTGATTATCTACATGACAGGTAATTTAGTTCTTACATACAATTAAGGAATATTTTTACAGATGCATATGTATTTTCATATTTATTGGAAGAATAATAGATAATGGTACTTGGAGTTCAACTATGGTCCTATCATTTTTGCGGACCATAGTTGTGTTCCAACTTCTGGTTTCGGTTCTTACATTACAGAATGTTTTTATAGTTTCTGATGGCGTTGTCTAATCAAATTCTCAGTAGAAAGGTAGCAGGAAGGTCCTATAAGCCGTATGGTGACGCATTCGTCGAGAATGCTATAACCACGTCCAGTTTTGGATTTCCGATAACTTTATTCGACCTTAGGTGTATTGTGAAAATTTACCTGGGTAGCTAAGACCGCAAAGTACCAGAATTCACTAAGAACCTATCTGGAAGACGTTGGGCGGAATGCTTTTTAGAATGTCACAAGAATGAATTATCACAGGTTTTGCAGCCTTCAAATGCGACCTATCTGATGCAACCACCACACATAGCTTGTTTTGGGCCATTAAAATATCTCTGGTGACAAATACTTGATGAGTGAAAAGCGACACCAGATGGAAGAAGCATGCCAACAGTCCCCAGCAATGTATTTCCTTCATTGTTAAATAAGCTCTTGAATAAAGCTTTTCCGATGTCGCAAGCCAGTTTGCAAGCTGAATTCAGGAAGACTGAAATCTTTCCTCTTTGTGCAGCGAAAGTTATAGAATGCCTGCCATCATATTCTGATCCAAACGTCAGGAACCCAGAAGGAAGTCCAATGACAAGGAATCAAGCAGTAGAACAAGAAACATCAATAAAGAGAGAAAGAAGAAGCTTGATGTTGAGCCAGGTAAAAGTATTTCGGCAGAAGATTGAAAAATTTTCATTACCATCTACCTCAAAAATTGCAATTTGCTCGAGTAGAAAGAAAGATTCTCGCAAGGCGAAGGCGGTAGAAAGTTCTATCGAAGAAGATGAAGGTGGATATTCCTTGGCATCAGATGCTTCATTGAACTTGTCAGATATTGAAGAAACCTTCGAAGATACATCAAGCCATGAGGTCCAGAATGATGATTATCTCCCTGCAAGAGAGGACTTTGTAGTTCTGATTATGAAAGAGAATACTAGCTTGGGAAAGTTATGAAAGTGGAGACCAATGGGGCATATATATATAAAATGCATGACCAGATCTGGAAACCTATGGAAGTGGCCAAACAAGACAGACTGCCTTTTTTATCCTAAAAAGGATATTAAACAATCTATGAGTAAGCGAAAGCAGCAAAGTACGAAAAGAAAGCTTTTTACATGTGCGAACTTGAGGATCTATGGAGTTGAACAAAAAAAATACCAATTGATTATGTACCTGTTTGAGAATATTTGATTAAGAATGGTTATCTTGAATTTGTTTTGGTTTTACATTGATTTTATTATTTGATACAAATTGTATTTTTCTTAAAGAATAAGCGGTTGTGTTGATATCAAGAAATAAATAATTTTTCTTGCTGTATTCCGACAATCTGTATTTTATATTAAAAATTATTGACTGCTGTATGACATACAGTAGTTGCAAAAACATCCTCTCAGCTACGGAACAAGAGCGATTTATATTAGGAAATATTCGATGGACTATAGTTGTGACTTCATAATACAACTATAGTCCATACTGCATAAAAAATCCAATATATAAACTACATCTGGAATAACAAATGTCTTTGATATTAAATCCTGATCTTTCTGCAGTTGCTAGCAGTAAAAAAAAAATATTTCGAATAGCTATATTTTGGAAATTACATTGGGAAATCTAAAAGTGGTGTTTTGTTGGACCATAGTTGTGTGAAATTACGGTACCAAAAAGTCATAAAAGTACAGGAGCAATTATATTTCCTCTCTCTCTTAAAAGAGAAAAAAAAGAGCATAAAAAAGCAAGAAGTTTTGTCTCAACACACGACCTCACGAGTACCAGCCCGAACCTCTACCATTACGCTACAACTTTAACACGGAGAACGCTTGAATTATAGTTGTAGATATCAGGCAACGTAGTCCAACAACATGTGACATCGCCTGTCTCCGACTTGTAGCGAAGACACTCGAAGGAGAGCGACCCATTTTTCTTTTGACAGTTGTACACCAAAGACATGTTCCATCAAATAACTATATAATATTACGAGGATCGAGTCCTAAGCCCAGCCTAAACCACTGTTGGAAACCGTATTACTCCTAAGACATCACCCCAGCTTATTTTTAACTATTGCAGATAATAGCCGAAATAAGGAGGAAGTTTTGATAGAGAGAAACAGCACTATACCGGAAAAACCCCTATGTAACGTCTGGTTTGTCTTCCACAAATTGCATCACTATCTGGCCGGGGATCGAACACGGGAACCTGGAAATAAGATCAGCCCGCTAGCACTTGAGCCACGGATGCGGCGATCTAGTGGTTCCTATGTTAGCCGTTGGATTCAAAGATGACCGAGAATGAGGTTTTTTGAAATGCGATAGAAGCCTTCGCATGGCTACCTTGGAAAGCAGAGCTATGAATTTCATGTAGTAGATTTACGACACTAAAGAATAAAGATCTACAGAAAACAAATTACCTGGTGTTTCTCTTCCTTTCCATGTTGTATTTTGACTCTAAGTAACACTGTAGTTGAAAATGTAGTTCAGTATTATTATTATTATTATTATTATTATTATTATTATTATTATTATGTTATTATTATATTATTATTATCATAATTACTACTACTACCGGTACTACTACTTTTTGCTTCTATATCCATCCTAATTTCCTTAATCGACATTTTCATCAGCATCTTAATCAGCAACAGGAACACCATCTTCATATTTATTCCTTCTATATAATTTATCTTCACATCCTTCCTAGTCACTTTTACTTTCTTTTTTCATATTCACAATTATTACCATCATCATCGTCGTCGTCGTCAGCTGCAGCTACAGCAGCATAATGTTAGGTAGTCTCAGGCTTGTCTTAGTAAGTTTCTTCTTCTTTTCGTAATCAACGCAAACATAATCGACCATAAGAATGAAATTTACATTTTGCCTACTGCTAGTATACCGAAAGAAAAGAAGTTATAAGTCCGTGAAAGAGCAGTCTGTAGAAAATCCTGAAATAGATCTGTTGTTATAAGTAATTTCTTGGTCTATATGAAAAAATCGACGCAGGCCTGCCCCTTATGGATGTATGATGGATGTTGCTTTCGTCGCCGATCATGGGATATCTGGACATACAATAGTGGCAGTCAGTTCTGCTCATCTGTTTCTACCACAATTCTATCTTTACCGTTACAAATCTGAATAAGACTCACCGGGATTATCTGAATGGAAAATGAAGTCCTAGCTATTTCGTTAGGTGTTCCTCAATTGGATAGTGTAACTCCATGGCAGCTATCGACGAAAACGAGCTGCTTTTTTTAAGTAAAGTTATAATTTAATTTGTACTATAGTATAAAAATAACTAAACATAACAAAAGATAGTTCTTCACACTCACTCACATATCCAAAATTTTTAACACATTCATTAATTTTCAAACGTATTGTGTTCCCGTGATTCATAAATAATTACCATTCGGGATCATTTTTTTAAAATAAAGTTATAATTTAATTTGTACAATAGAAAAAAATAACTAAACATATCAAAAGATAGTTCTCCACACTCACTCACATATCCAAAATTTTCAACACATTCATTAATTTTCAAACGTATTGTGTTCCCGTGATTCATAAATAATTACCATTCGGGATCATTTTTTTAAATAAAGTTATAATTTAATTTGTACAATAGAAAAAAAATAACTAAACATAACAAAAGATAGTTCTCCACACTCACTCACATATCCAAAATTTTCAACACATTCATTAATTTTCAAACGTATTGTGTTCACGTGATTCACAAATAATTACCATTCGGGATCATTTTTTTTAAATACACTTATATATTATATAGCTGTTGTACTAGTCACTTGATCCCTGACTTTAAATATACAAAATATGAATACAATTATTTACATGCACTTCTATATAATTTAACAACACTAATCAATGATTCTGGAGTATCTATAGCAGTAAACAATATTATGCATTCCGAAAGAATCAAAACCAGAAGCTTCTACGACGCTCACTTTTTTTTTAACTTGTATGACTCAACATAGATAGACAGACAAACACACACACACAACATATGCATGCAGCACTACTCTAAGTTCCTTTTGAACATTAGTGTCACCTGGACCACACACGTCTTCAAACGACCGTAATGATAACTACTATTTTTTTTATTATCTAATTTAATAAACCCTATTTCACCCTGAGGTATATTAGGGTTATAGTTGGTATCAAAATACATATTTTATAAGCAATAAACAATAATACAATTATCATACAAAATTGTGGTCAAGGTTACAATTCACATGAATTATGTACAAGAATGCACCTTAATGAAAGAATGGATCGTTTCATAAAGCCTCAAGGCATGTCTCTATATTTATATCTAATGGTTATAGGACGAAATATATATATATATATATATATATATATATATATATATATATATATAATAGCTATTAAACATGTTATTTTAGAAGCAATAAATAGCTATACTAAGAGATGGCTTAAAATTTACGAATTAAATACATTATTTAGTAGGCCTAACAACAATTGGCAATAATCAGGTATTACAAGAAATGGCTCAAAATTAGAAATCAAATGCCTAATTAAAATAAAAATTAAAACCAATAGTACAATATTATAGTATGCGAAATTGAAGACTTACAGTTTCATTATAGTTGATTAGAACTAATACGATTTTTTTTCCCCCGGAATAATTTAACATTTTACAGTTTCATGAATATTCTATTCAAGAAGGACATGAAATACTTATATGATTTGGAGTTGGTAAGTATATTGGTTAACGGTTTGGTAAATGTATAATTTAGAGTGTTCAGTAACAACCCAAGCTCGTATCTTTCACGGCAAAAGACTGGACATTCATATAATAAATGTTTGACATCTTGAGATTCCTCCCCACAAATGCAAGTTGCATTGTCTTTAATATGGAATCTATTTAAGTATTCCCCGAATTTTCCATTCCCAGTCAAAAACTGTGTCAGTACGAAATTTGGCGTTATTACTTTACATTTATTACGATCATAGACCGTTGGAAAATACAGCTCTTTTGTAAGAATTCCCTTATCACTATTGACCCATCTTTCGTTCCATTCTTGCATATAATGTTCTTTGGCTACTTTTTTTATATATGACATCGGACATAAATTGTACGACAGTGGCACATCAGAGTTGGCTGCCATCTTTGCCAATTCATCGGCTCTCTCATTTCCAACTATCCCAGTATGCCCTCTGACCCAAGTTATACAAATATGGACGACACTTTTCATTATTAAAGTTCTTATCTCTGAGGCTATAATGTTAGTGTTATATTTATCATTAATTGATATTACTGCTGACTGCGAGTCACTGTGAACGCAAGCGCTGTAACCAGACTGACTACACCATTTGATTGCTTCTCGCAAAGCTAATAGTTCCGCCTGAAACACTGAGCACTCTGAGGAGAGTCTAAAGATGGCTGAGGTGTCTTCGCTGTCGTTCCTGTAGGCGGCAAAGGCACAGCCTACTTTGGCATTTTGATTGGACAGTTTATCCAAACGCGATCCATCTGTATAGATCAAACAGTCATGGGAATCTGCATCACAAATTTCTTTGAGACAGGGTATGTATAAAGATGGATGCCCTGCCTGGAGAGGATTTGCTGGTTCTTCTACACGGAGATGTGTCAAAAACTGAGGGATTTTTCGGCCTTGTTTTATATTGCTGATGTTTGCTTTAAATTCACCACCCAAATATAATGGTTCAATATCTGCTATAACCCGAGAGGCTGCAGTAGATATTGTACGATATCCTCGGATGATTCGTAAGAGATATCCTCGTTGAATCTGAGACGGTTTTTCTTGCGCTGACCACCGCCACAGTTTGCACTCAGATCGCAACTTTTTTTTTGTCCTTAATCAATTACATTTGATAATAATATGCACAATCTGTATTACTACATAAAACAGGATATATTCAAATTTCTACAGTTGCATAATATAAAGGAGCTAACTATTTTCCCCACTCTGTTTACCTTTCCCATTCGCATTGTACAATATTAATTCGCATTGTACAATATTATTCGACAAAAATATTTAGAAAACAAATTATGTGGGATCATGCTTCCCAAATTATTGATTGTGCATATGATTATACAAGATAAAAACAATCGTTACCAATGGGTATAAAAAACAAGTGACATTTCTCCACGAACAGTTAGTAAATCGAAAGCCACTATTTCAGCAATTCACTGACTATTGTCGCCGTTGTATTACTAATATGTGGGGCGATGATATTATAATGTTGTTGCAGTTTTTGTCTAAGTTTGTTAGTGAAGAAGGAGTCGATAGGTTGTCTGCCATCTTCTCGTGTTTATTAACAAATGTTACCAATATAGAAAATACATAAATTCAACGTTGCCAATATACAAATACATAATAAAGTTTGATTCTAACAATAATATAACTGAACTTTACCTAACATGTATGAAATTTACCTAACATACCGCCACAACAAAAGGCAGTGGCCTTTTGCAAAGGATTAATTACAGGAATGAATGTAGAAGTTAAATCAAATTGAAAGTCTGATATAATGTTCTGACTATGTTTTCACAATCACTACTAGTCAGGTTTCGGTAACACACACAATTTCTTGATAGGACGTGTGATGACACTGTAACTGGTTTTGACAGTAGCCACCCTGGCTAGACCGTCATCGCCGAGATGGACCGTTTCTACCAAGCCTCTTCTCCATCGAAGTGGGGGCAGGTTGTCATCCTTTATGAGCACAAGATCGCCAGGACGTAGGTTGGGATGTTCTTGTGTCCACTTGTGACGCTGTTGTAGTGTGTGTAGGTAGTCCGTGTGCCATATCCGCCAGAAGTCTTGGGTCATCTTTTGGATATGTTTCCATCTGGAAAGACTATTGATGGAACAATGTTCAAGGTTATAGTCGGGAAGAGCTGTGAGAGATTCACCAATTAAAAAATGGGCTGTAGTGAGATAGGATGTATCATTAGGATCGTCGCTAAGTTTGGATAACGGGCGACTGTTCAAACATGCCTCGATTTGTGAGGAAAGTGTTGTTAATTCCTCAAAGCTGAGTACTGTTATTCCCATAGTTCTACGAAGATGATATTTGAATGCTTTCACCATGGATTCCCAGGCACCTCCAAAATGAGGTGCAGATGGAGGGATAAAGTGCCAGGTAATACCTAATCTTCCTGCGCCTTCTTCAATCTCTCCTTCCTGCTCCTTGTCCTTTAGGAACTCCTGAAGTTCTTTCAGTTCCCTGGACGCACCGATGAAATTGGTAACGTTGTCGCTATAGATGTCGGAAGGACAACCTCGACGTGATGTGAATCGACGAAGTGCAGCCATGAATGCATTTGTTGAAAGGTCAGATATGACTTCCAGGTGTACAGCTCTGGTTGCAAGACATGTGAAGACTCCAACATATGCCTTTCCTGTCTTCTTGCTTCGTTAATTGCCTATTCGTATTACGAATGGACCGGTATAATCTATTCCCACGTTCAAGAAAGGTCTAGAGGGCGTGACTCTAGGTTTGGGGAGATTTGCCATTTTCTGTTGAGCTGTTGATGATTTCAGTTTGAAGCATGTGATGCAAGAATGAATGCATTTCTTCACAACTTGACGAATCCTGGGTATCCAGTATTTCTGTCTTAATGATGAGATGAGTAGTTGAGGTCCTGCGTGTAGCAAGCGTAAATGTTCACTCAGAACTAAAGGTTTTGTGAGGTGGTGTTGAGGTGGAAGTATAAGTTGATGCTTGGTTTCATAGGGAATTGGTGAGTTCTGTAGTCTTCCTCCAATTCGAAGGTAGCCATTTTGGTCCAAAATAGGGCTCAAACTCTTCAGTTTGCTGGTCGTATCGACTGATTTGTTTTGTGTGAGGCATTGTATTTCTCTTTGATAAGAAATCGATTGCACAATTTTAAGACAAGCATTGAAGGCATTACTTATCTCTTGTGGTTTCAATGGAGATGTATTTTTGTCTCACCGCGGGTGTTCCTGCAGTTAGAAATAAATCTTAGACAATAACCAACAGTTTTGAGTAGTCGGTTTAAGGATGAGAAGTGACTCAAGAATGAATCATCATGTTGCATAACAATAAGTGTTGCTATAGTTCTCTGGTCGGGAATCTTAAAGGGATCGCACCTCGTTTGTGAGGGCCATTTTGTAGGATCTAGATGTAGCCAGTTGGGACCTTCCCACCATAGTTCGCAGTCTTGTAGAAGCTTTGGTTGTATCCCCCTTGAAGCAAGATCAGCGGGATTGTCCTGTGACTTTACATGGTACCAATGGGAAGCTGGTACAATGTCTTGAATCTCTGCTACCCTGTTTGCAACAAATGTTTTCCATTTTGTGGGACATGCGTGTAGCCATACTAGTACTATATCTGAGTCAGTCCAAAGTCTTATACTGTCAGGTGTTATGTGTATTGCGCTAAGTGTCTTCTTGATTAGACGAGCCAATGTTAGGGCACCGCACAGTTCGAGACGCGGAATCGAGATTTACTTTAAAGGTGAAACTCTTGATTTTGCGCAAAGGAGCCTCGTGAGGATCTTGCCTTCTCGGTTCACGGATCTTACGTCAGCTGGGAAGGCTATTTTATATGTGCGGAATCGCATGATTAATGAGCATAAGTCGTCTTGTACAGTTGGTCCTACCATTAAGATGTCGTTTAGTGAAACGCCGTTGTCGGATTTGCAGAAGCATCAAAAACCACTCTTGCCTTGGTTGTGCTGCTTGAATGTTTTTGAACAGCATGATGAGGTATGTAATACTCCGGCTCTCGTAGTGTAGAATTTGAATGAACTTCGAACATATGTCATAGTTTCTCATATTCTCTCATGAACTCAACATATTCTGTACGAAGGCGTGGGCGTGCTTGCAGTTTCTTCTCTAGGAAATGAAAGCATTGAAGAGCAATCTCCTTCGAATTTCCAAGATTAATCTCCTTCTTCAAGGGTAGTTCTACAATATATATTCCATCTTCATCTCGTACAGTAGTATCCTTGAAGTTTTTTTCACATTTTCTGTGTTCCGGCGAATACGTTATGTGATTTATTTCCTCTAGGGTCCAAAATCTCTGCATCTGATGTTCTAAGCTGTGGTCAGATGTGACGAATAATGATTTAGGTTCTTGTCTCTTGCCTCTGTCTTCATTCAATTGTGGATATTCTCCAGATAAAATCCATCCTAGGTGAGTGTTCTGTAGAGTCGGATATCCTGGTCGCCTTTTCCTTTGCTCCTTCAGTAGATACAAGAAAAACTGAGCTCCGATGAGCAAGTGAGTACTCTGTGGCAGGTGGAAGTCTGGATCAGCAAGGATGATATCGTTCGGAATTTTCCACTCTTTGTAGTCAATGTATGATGCAGGAATGTTGCCAGTTATCCTGGGTAGTACTATACAATCCATATTGAAGTTAAAGTCACTGACTGTCGAGTGTACTTGTACATTTACCGATGAGTCAGCTTCAGAAGTCAAGTCACCAAATGCTTGTAGGGATACAGCAGTAGTTCCTTTCTTCTTGAGCTTGAGCTGTTGAACCGCTTGCTCGGAGATGAAGTTGCTTTGAAAGCCACTGTCTAATACAGCGCGTAAATGATGAAATCCTCCATTAGAGTCTTTGATTTTAACTGAGACCGTACTCAAAAGTACCCGAGTTCTTGGAGCACGTCTAAGGGAGTGATACGATAATTGTTGTGAATTGTCAGTGTGTGGGTTTTGTGACATGGTGTCGTTTGTTTGTCTTGTGTTGGTAGTTACCCGTTTCTCTTCTTCTCGGTAAAGTAACGTGTGATGATACTTCTTGCATATTTTACATGCATTTTTGGAATTGCACGACTTCCACATATGTAATGGACTTAGACAATTGGTACAGTGTTTACTGTTCTTGATTAAATTGAGTTTTTCATTATGGTTCAATTTGAGAAAGTCTGGACATTTGTACAGTCTGTGTTGTTCTGAGCAAATGTACATCTCTCTGCAGTTGAAATGTATGATTGTTGTTGTGATGCAATTCTTGGTTTAAGCTTGGGGTGATGGTTCACACTTGTGGTAAGCGGTTGTGTAGCGGGACAAAGTAGTAGTGTTTGACAGCGTTTTTCTAGGAAACTAATGAGTTTCTTGAATCCTACAGCTTCGATGTGAGCGTGTTCTATTTCAAACTCTAACCTTAATTTATTATCTAAGCGAGAGAGCATGAGTTCATTAAGAAGTAGGTCTAATATACTTGGTTGGGCGTTTAGGGCATTCAGAGCGTCTATGCTGCCTTGGAAAGTGTTGATTAGCTGACGTATTTCACTCTCGGTTGAGCTGAGTTTACTCAAAGATTCCATAATTTGCTTAATATATTCAGCTGCGATTAAATTGGGTGAATGATAACGCGTCACTACAATGTTGTATGCTACTGGAAAGTTGGCGTCAGAGATGCTGATGTTTCTGATACTGTCCTTAGCTTTGCCTTTCAATGAGGAAAGCAGATAGTGAAATTTCTCTATGTTGGATAATTCATTGTTGTTTACCACTAGGCTTTCGAAAGTATCCTTAAAATGTAACCAAGTAGTTAGATTTCCGCTAAAGATAGGAAGATTAATTTGAGGAAGCTTTATGTTTCTAGACATGTCATGCGATAACTCAGTTGGTACCTCATCTTTCACCTGTGTGTTTTGACTATTGAAAGCCTTTCTGAGTTTACCCTCGAGCAGGTCGATAATGTCTTCGAATTCTATTCTATAGGTAGCATGAACTTCTCTGTTTTCATCATCGTGTAATTCTAGTTCGCCTTGGATTTGCTTGAATTCTTCGTTAATGGAAAATAGTCTATTTAGTTTAACTTGAATGAGGTTGACATCTGCAGTATTTATTTCAGAATTTACAAATTGCTGAATGCACGTTACAGAAGCCTTTAAGATGCCTCGCTTTTTTTTTTTGTCAACAATTGTTTTTCGGCGTTATCCATGTCTGTTCTATTGTCGTGGCAACAATGAGAGAATGTTATGTATTTATTTAATTAAGTACCTTCTGTGATGTTAATTGAAATTATTATTCATTATTTAGTTTAGAACTTTCGTGGTAGATGGAGTTGGCTTCGAGACCTTGTAAATTAGTAGTATTTCATTAACAGATGGCGTTAAGAAATTAATGAGTTTGTGTTGCGAAGGTTGACACAATCCTTAGACTTAGAATGGCGTCTGCTGAGAAGTCGAAATAGTGATGGCGTTAGTTGTAACTCAAGCGAATGCTCTAGAAGAGTTTTGATCCATTTGGGTTTTGTGCCAATTGTTGAATCACTTGATATTAGTCTAATTATTAATGTAATCAATTAATCTTGTAGATTTTTATATAGATGATTGTAATGCAAACTGTATGTCGATTACCTTGTAATTATGAAGCCAGTCTCTTGGAGTTTGATGTAGCAAATCCATCCGGGCTAGGAGGACCATGAAGAAGGAGTCGATAGGTTGTCTGCCATCTTCTCGTGTTTATTAACAAATGTTACCAATATAGAAAATACATAAATTCAACGTTGCCAATATACAAATACATAATAAAGTTTGATACTAACAATAATATAACTGAACTTTACCTAACATGTATATAAAAATTACCTAACAGTTGGTTTCATTTTGTTGGTCGTTTATTGCCGTGTGGATATACGCACTTGCAAGTATCACTTGGATTGTCGTGTTGGTTGTCCTATCCACTTCCATGTGTAGTAGCAGTTTACGTACAGTATTTCAGTTTGCCGAAGGGATTAGTTGTGTCATTCGTTCATACATCCATAACGAAATGTTGTTTATTTTCGGAGATGATATTAAACGATGATGTATAGTATCTAAATGGCCACAGTCTTTGCAGATTGGTGATGATGTTATGCTGTGTTGGAATTTTTTTAATTCAGTCGCCAGAATTTCGTTTACCACCGCGTAAACAATTGCCTTCCAGTCTGTGGGAATGTCTGGGATTTTAAAAGTTTTCCAGATTTGTTCCCATTTAAGATTTGGATATTCCTCCATATTCCTTTCAGTGGATTCCAGCAGTTTTTGATATTAATTTTTAATTCAGAATTTCCTGTGTTGGTAGGATCATAGACAAAATGATGTTAAATAATTTTTTGAAGGGACACAGTTGGATAGGTAAGAGATGAATATGTTGAACGTAAGTTTTCCAAAACTGTATCTCTGATTGACTACCGATATCGTGAAGTGCTAGAAGGATGTGTCGTATTAGTAATGCGTTACATTTCAATTGGACGTTGATCAGGTTAAATACACCTTTGTCTGTTGCTTGACGTAGTTGATTTCTGTGTACCCTGAACATGTATCCTCTCCAAATATAGTATCCAATTGTTAGCTCTATCTGCTGGGAAAATCTTTCCGGGATCGGAAGAACCTGGGCGATGTACCACATTTTAGAAAGGGCGAAGGTATTCACGTGCCATATCTTCTGGATAATGTTCAGGTTATGACTCAATTGTCTGATTATGACACCTCGTACATTGTTTACTATTTCCGTCCAGTTTGAATTGATCATATCTTTAAAATTCAATTGCACATTTAATCCCAACAGTTTAATTCTTTGTTGTGGTAAAATGTTGAGAATGGTGACGTTATTAGGCCATGTTCCTAGTGGCAGTAAGGATGATTTATTATAGTTGACTTTTACGTTGGAGGAACGTTCAAATAATGCAATTATGTTAGGAAGATGATTGCTGCATTCTACATTCCTAAACATCACTGTAACATCATCTGTGTATGCTGTGATGGCGTTTATTTCCATGGGGTTTGGGAGAACAGTAAGTTTTGTATGCACCAGTCTCATAAAGGGATCCAGATATGGAAAAAACAGGATCAGTGAAAGAGGACAACCTTGACGGACAGATTGATCTATTTTGATAGGAGGAGATAAGAAACCATTAATTTGTATTCTGGATTGTGCACTGTGGTATAATGATTGAAATACTTTGACGAAACAAGGATGGATTGGAAGCCATAAGAGTGTAACATTGCCCACAGATATCGGTGGCATATATTATCGAATGCTTTCTGAAAATCTAATGAGAAAATAGCCGCTGTCTCCTCCGAATGAATATCATAATGCAGTATGATATTCCTGATGAGCTGAATGTTCTGAATGATGGATCTGCTAGGTACCGAGCATGTTTGCCCTTGCTGTATTGAGTGGTTCATGCTTCTTTTTATGCGATTAGCAAATATTTTCATCAGGATTTTATAATCTGTGTTTAACAGTGTTATAGGTCGGTAATCTGACATTTTTTTCTGTCGTTTTAGGAATTAAAATTATTATGCCTTCGTTAAAGGAATGACATAGCGGATTTCTCGAAGAATCATATTAAATATTGATAGGAGAGGTTGTTTCAGGAGTTTCCAAAATACTTTATAAAAGTTGTAGTCCAAACCATCCGGCCCTGGTGTAGAATGTCCCCTAAATTCGTTAATGGCAGCTTCCAGTTCAAGTTCAGATATTTCCCTCGTCATTGCTTTGGCTTCATTCTCATCTAGTTTTGGTGTAATTTGCGACAGCAGTTCGTTCTGTACCTGTAAATCATTGTCCTTGAGTTTGTACAGATCGCCAAAATAGCGCATCGCTTCTGTAAGACATTGGAGTGTTGTATGGGCTGCCTGAATTTTGGGCAATTGAATATTTGAAATAAAACGAGATTTACCGATTTTGTTTCTCTATGGCAACATGAAAAAATGCAGTTTTTTCCTCCACAATGATTGTTTTGTTTCGAGAACGAACTCGTACTCCTTCCATAATGGGTTTTTCCATATCACAGATAACCTGTAAAACGTCGTTAAATCCCACCGAAACGTTTTGCCCCTCCATTTGCTTCTTATGCACCTCATGCATTACAGAATAATAAAAATTCAATGTTGATCGTCGTGCGCGTGCTTGCTCGATGCCCTTCCATTTGAAGAAGGATTGGATAGGGGGTTTAAATATAGAAGTCCATGCCTGAAACGCATCTTTGTTGGATTTTTGTGTTCGTGTGTATAATGAGTTACACAGCTCTTTGAATTCTGTAGCTGCTTGTTCATCATGTAGTAATCGGGAATTCAATTTCCAGTAGCTGCGGCCATATAGCGAAGTGGTATAGTCAGCTCTACACGATACAATTACACAATGATGGTCGGAAAAGGGCACTGAAGTATTAGTTATATTTTGTACGTCTACTTGGCACCCTTTATTGGTATACCATCTATCAAGTCTGGAAGCTGAGTTGTTGTGAAAGTATGTAAATCCATCGGCATTCCCATGAACTACTTCCCATAAGTCGATAAGGTTTAAATCTTGACGCATGCGTTGCAATGCAGGGGAAGGATGATATTCTGGCTTTTGGTCTTTTGCTGTCAGGACGCAATTGAAGTCGCCTGCCAGCATGATTTTGTGGAATCTGTGTCGCAAGTAAAAGGGCATTTGATTGGTGAAAAAATCTTCACGTTCGCGTTTACGATTTGTGCCTGAATGCAAATAGACTTTTACGTACAGAGTGTTCATGTCGGTAAGTAGCGAGGTTAGTCGTCCGCTTGGGTGCATTTCACTGGACACTACATTTATGCCATGTCTATACACTATTGCAGTTCCTCGTTGCTCGTCACCTACGTTGCAAATGTAATTATAACGACGACCAAGAAAATCAAGATTCTGTAAATTTACTTCCTGCAGGAAGAATATATCGATATCGTTACTATACACAAAATCTCTCAATAAAAGTTGTTTGTGATGGCTTCTGATGCAGTTTATATTTATCGTGGCATATGTGCGACTAATATTCATTAAAGGACAGCTTAGAATCAATAATGACCAAAGCCAAGGGAGATTATTTATGGAAAACATGATGTGAGCTGGAATGGGGGGGAGTGAGGTTTTGATACTGACGATCAATCCTTTTCGTTGTTATTGTTAGTATTGTTTTTGGTTATCTCTTTTGTTCGCCCGTAGATGGCATATGGATGGGGTCTGGGCGGTTTTGATTTGTCTTTTGCGATCTTGTGTTCCGGGGAAGTCTTGGCCGATTCGGTGCTCTTCAAGCGGGTATCCCGTGGTGATATGTGGTGTTCTGTAGCTTGGGTATGTTGTTGTTTGTCTTCCCCACCTTCGTCTTGATCTGGCTGATATGTGCTTGATGTTCCCTGTTCCGATTCGACTCGACACACATCCGGAGCGGGCTGATTGGTCGATACTAAATCTGCCTTGAAATGCTTTGTTGCATGAGTGACGTCGGTGTTGGTACTTTCTGTTTTCTTCTTACGTCTCAGCATACTTTCATCAGTTTCCATTTCTGTGTCACTCACTGCATCTTCGGTAGTCTCTCCGAGGTCCTCCGCCGCTGCAGAAATATCTTTTAGCTGTTTGTCGTCATTCTGATTGTTCTGTTCTGTAACTAAATGTTGTGAGTGTTTGTCATGGCTACTAGTTGGAAGTTCATGCATGGTGGGGACGGTTGGATTACGAGAGGTAGAAGCCTCTAATTCAGGCCAATTTGATTCTAAGGGTTTGGTGTATCCTTGCTGAATGCCAGAAGAGGGCGTGTTCGGTGATGCGTGAACAATATTGGCTTGTTTATGTTTAGGTAATAGCGATAGAATTGATGATTACAAAGGGCAATTGTCTTTTAGGTGTGTTGTTGCTTTACATCTAAAACAGGTCTGCACCTGTCCTGGATGTGAAAAATTAACATCGTAATTTGCAATTTTCAGAGACGTCGGAATGCTTTGTTTAAGTTCCATCCGAATAGCTTTAACGCCATTATTTACTGGTAGTAAATATTGCGTACTCCACCGTTCGTCCCTGATGTCGAGAACCGAACCATAATTACTAAGAACATTTCGAAAGACATGATGCGGTACTTCTGGTGGATGATTGAAACAGCGAACTGTTATTGTTTGCGTATCTGCTGCACTAACCGTGACTTTTGTTGTTTCACCGGATTCATACCGAAAGTCTGATGGGGTATCATACGTCTGTAACAGTTTATCATATAACCCTGGAGATATTACCTTCAAATATATGCAGCGTTCTCTGGAGTTGAGTTGGATCGTGTCGACTTGGTCGGGTTTCAGTTGCATCTTGTCCGACAACCAATGGTGTATTTCCATAGCAGATGGTCTGGTAGCAGAGGTTTCGAAAGTTATCCTGATAGTGTTTACACGTTTATAGTTTGACATCGTTGTTTACTGATTCAATCTTCACTCAAAGAAAATATATATAAAAATAAAAAATAATAATATTATATGGAAGAAAGTATCGAAAAAACTACTAATCCACTTCAAAGCAGTAAAGCACTATACAAAATTAAAGAAGATATTGTACTAAGTAAATTATCTGTTCACCACACTGTAACAAGCACTTCGCGGACACAACGGTACGGTTTGGCGGCTAGACCTTAACTATTACTACCGAGCTCTCGATTGTGCGCCAGGTTGCGATTTTCTGAGTTCTTTTTCCGAGTATAAGACAACTGAAAATTAATCTTATGGTGAATCCTCTGACTTTTGACGTCGAAGACCACCTTGCTAACACCAATTTTACAGACATTAACTAAGCGCACAGTTGATACAGCATCATCAAATAAATTATTAAAAACTTCGAACTAAAGTTGGGAGACTTAGATCTCGCATCCCTACAATTGATTTCTTCGTAAGACCTCGTGGACTGCCAGGGTTCATGTTAGAAATACCTAAACTTAAAGATGAGTTCCGAAATCAAGACGAGTGCCGAGTCTTTCCCCTGTATGAAGCACGATCGAAGCGTCATACTGACTCATCCTCCAGTGAGTTGGTCAAGAAAGCATGGGTACCTTCTTCCCTACCGTTGTTTGTGTAGACGGGTCTTAGAAACAACTTACGTTTATGAGTTAGCCCCACTTCGCGGTTCGCGGCTGTCGTTAACTTCGGATGATGCTACTTTCAAGAAGTTGCAAGCAGCTTCTTGAGAAAACATATCATGCATGTAATAAAATGAGAGTGCGGCTGCGATCCAGAAAATGAGCCGTTTATAACGGCAGATGAGGTGGGGTGCCGGCAGATTACGTCGTCGTCCTCCACATCTCCCCTTAATACTTCAACATAAGAGATATTACCCAGAGACGCCAGGAGAAAAAGTGCTCAAATCCATTAGATAGTTTCTACATTTATTCCTTTCCCTAGCAAGAATAATTTAAAGCTGTCTGAATAACATTGAAAACGATGTCTGCTACGTATGCCAGCACACAAATTTATTTTTAATAAAGCTATTACATCCTCTGATTGAGGCTCTGGCTGATATGTACATTTATTATCAGGCAATACTGATATGTACATCTATTATCAGTGAGATGTGTCAGAGGAAAAACAATAAACTGTCTGTATGCATCTTAAGTCTGCCTAGTGTAATATATAACTAGTCGGCGATGTATGCAATAGAGGGGGAAAGCAACTGGCCATCCTACCCCATTATCTCCTGGCCTAGTTGCCTTATAAGTGGTGCCTTCTTGCTATCAATTGTGAGGTTCAAACCTGTCTTCGGACAGCTGACTAAACAACAACAACAACAACAACAAAGCTATTAATGAAGGACACCACCATAATTAGGAGTCGTACTTTGACCCACGAGGCTACAATGTTATGTCCCTTTAGCAAGCGAAGTACTTGACAGATTTCTTATACGACCCGTGTATCATCAATTTGGACAGTAGAAAACATGGACCAATTTAACAATTACTAATATTTACAATTTAACTATTTACACTATGTACACTATAATACGCTATTTTTACTATTTAGACTATGATAAAAACGTAAGCCTACATTGCTTAAACATTATTTACACTATTATGCACAGTGTTGTGTATTGCAATGCAGGATATTTTTTAAACAATAGTATTGCCTACTTATTTTGTAAATAGTGTATAATAGTATAAATATGTTGATCAATGTAAGCTCACAATCTTCATGATAATGTAAGTAGAGAAAATAGCGAATTATAATGTAGATAGTGTAAAGAGGCTACCAGATATTGCCTAATTTCAAAATCCGATTGTAAAGAAGACTGTTTTTCGTCACTAGAATAAAATCTTTATTCAAATATAACTTTTGTAGATTATACTTTGATTTTTAAAGTATCAATTTTCCTTCATTATGTTAATCATTCCTTTGGTCCACATTAATTTGTAATAAAATTGTTTAACTCTTGGAATTACATATGACTACATACATCTCCATTTTGCTCTTACTGTTATTATTATTATTATTATTATTATTATTATTATTATTGCATTGTTTTCTTTATTACCGTTATTTATATTTGCTATGTATTTTTATGCCGGTTGAGTGGAAGAAAAGGCCTCATAGCCTTAACTCTGACAGTTAAAAATAAATCACACTTCTGCCAGCGTCCATATCACAACTCGAAAGATTCCAGTACCCATTTTTGGTCACTTCCCACAGAGCGTGCGTCGAATGAATTTTCACTTCTTCGGGTGACGCAAACCGTCGTCCCTTGAGTAGGGATTTGACCTTTGGAAATAGGTAGAAATCTGCTGGAGCTGGAGAATATGGTGGGGCTGTGGAAGGACAGGTATTTTGTGTTGTGCGAGGAATTGGCTCACCAAGAGCGACAGATGTCCTGGAGTATTGTCATAATGAAGAACCTAATTCTGTCCTTGCCACAAATTGGGTCTTTTTCGTCGAACTGCATCACGAAGACATCGAGCAATTGTAACATGCGTCTCCTTACTGACAGTTCGACCCTCAGGAATAAACTCGAATTGTACGAGATCCTGGATATCGAAGAATACTTCAAGCATTACTTTCCCCTTTGACCGGTCGGCACACTGAGTCAATACGCCTGGAGAGTAGACCACATACCATAGGCCAAGGCAGAGAAGTTGCCTACTAAGCATGGAGTTGCCACCCGAAGTTCGGGTACTTTATGACTATTAGTAAATACTACTAGGCTACATTGTACAGCTAACATTTTCCAGGATTGGGAAGGAGATGAAAGATTCATGCGACATCGATTAGGGCTGTGCAAAAAGAATTTGTTGTTCCCTATATTGAAAGAAACTCTATCACTTAAGTATAATATTGTTGATTTTCTATTTGTGCAGAAACTTCTTTTGAAAAACAGCACAGTAAGCTATATAGCTGAAAAATAGCGTTTTTTTTAAGTTGTAAAACTATATCTGGAATGTTTCTGCTAATAATGGCAATGATATACAAGGAAGTTTGAGGTAAGTTTTAGAAAAATGTTTAGAATCTGCAGTGACAAGCTCAGTGTCAAATTGTTTGTTTCGAGATTAGTTACCCTAATTGGAAAACATTAATTCAGGCAAAGCATCCTCTTTTCACTTCACGAAGGAAGTAAAGCTCTACGCATCCTTGACCTCGGCACTAGAATGAGGTGGTGTTCGGTACCACGCTCCACCTTTTACTTCCTGAAAGAATCGGTACTCAATTTCATAGAAGACTGAGTAGAACCCGGGGCAGTTCTTGAAGTTTTTGTCACGAGAGAAATCCGCCACTACCTGGGATTAAACCCAGAACCTTCCATTTCAAAGTCAGTTGCTCTACCAGCTAATGTAACCGAGAATTTGGGGGGATTTCATCTCATTTAATAACCAGTGATAATGTTTATTTTAAGTATGATCCTATTAGTTCACTTTAAGTACGAATATACAGGAGTCTGTTTTCACAATTCTCCGAATTTCAAATTTGAAAATTTGCATAAGATGTTTGTCGTTGGCTTCCACTCAATACTTACACTTTAACTGGAAATTATTGATGCAAATTAAACTTTGGATAATGTAACTGTATTACAGAATTTATGTCCACCAATATTAAGTTGCAAATAAATAAAATAATAACATTATTCTTATAAAATAATAACTTTGCCATAATGTCTATATTCTCTCCATACGAGTAAAACGATTTTATATTCTAGTGAGCAAACAAAGATTTAGAGCTCCTTAAGAATTTTATGTCAAAAATGCACTGTTTTTGGGAAATATTTGTAATTTATAGGTCATAAAATCATATTATTATTATTATTATTATTATTATTATTATTATTATTATTATTATTTTTACTACTACTACTCCGCCAACTAACAATACTGACCATAACACACAGCGACAGACAATGGCAAAACCTCAGGTAGTTGACCCACTCAGAGACAGATTTTACTTTTCATACGTTACACCAGTGTTCCGCAACATTTTTGTATTCACGGCACACCCTAGATGGACCTAGACTCAACACGGCACACCAAAATATTAATCCCCTCAAAACCATATGTGACTCTCTTAATATAATTACGTAATCTAATTAAATATATTATTATTACTATTATTATTATTATTATTATTATTATCATTATTATTATTTTTATTATTGTCGTTATTATAAAACAGAAATCGACTCTTACATTTATTAAGAATTTATTAACTTTAATTCACCGTAGAAAATACACATTTTTACTACTAATATTAAAATAAATAACTTCACTCATACCTTCAATGTGATACTTTGGCCAGTTTAGCTGCACACGGGTGGCTGATCTGTGGCGGAATCGTTAACAGTGCAAGCCTCATTTCTTCATCGATGCATATGAGTCTCTCCCTCTTCGATGTTTTAATTTTCAATTAACGTAGAGAAGCCCAATTCACACACATATATTGTTGAAAATGGCAATAACATATTAACTGCCATCTCGGAGATAGCAGGGTATTCATTCCTTACTGAAAACCAAAATGTTTTCAAAAGCACTTCGAGAAGTTTTAATTTCAATATTCTGTCTGCTTTTAAGTCTGCTAGTTCCTCTTGTACGAGTATTATTCGGAAGATGTTTTGAATTCACAGTGAATGGATCACGAACCCAATCAAAATCTTGAACCCTCTCTCCGAAATAATTCTTGAACTTCTGCTGCAAGATTACTAAATGTTCTTTAATTAAGTCCAACACTTTATTATCGTCAGCAAGGGGCCATACAGTTGGGAAAATCTCAAACGATCCATTTTCAGGCATTACCAACGTTTCAGCTATTATTATGTTTTATTTATGTATTTATTTAATTAATTAATTAATTTATTTATTTATTTATTTACGATAAGTTCGGCTACTTTATAGCTAGCTTCCTGTACTTCTTGTGATACCTGTACCGATATTGTCATGAGCATCACTTTTTTTTTTTTTTTTTTTTAATTTTGTTCTAACAACCGACGATAATAATACACATCTTTGTTTGACAGAAAGAAATGTTTTGTTAACAAATGTCGTTTCAATTTACTGGGAATCATAGCATTACTGTGATTTTCACCACACACAACACACTCGGGGATTCGGCATGTTTCGTTAACACACCATTTTAATTTCAATTTTCGCGTCACACCTTTCATCTTGCGAAGGCACACCGGTTGGGGAACATTGTGTTACACCTATTGACGTGAAGAAAGCTCCTAAACGCAACAAATCCAAAGCGACAGGTTCTGACGACATTAGTATCGCAATGATAAACAAACTTATTAACGTAATATTACCTACACTGACACACATTTTCAACGCTTCGCTGACGACATCCATTTTTCCTAAAGCTTGAAAAAATGCCTTTGTGCGCCTTATACCCAAAGTTAAAATGCCGACTACCCCTAACGATTATCGTCCTATTAGTATTCTACCTACCTTATCGAAGGCGTTAGAGAGGATAGTACACAGACAACTCATTGACTACCTAAACACATATGAACTCTTGGACATACATCAGTCAGGTTTCAGGACTCGACACAGTACAGCGACTGGACTCTTGGAAGTAACGGAAGACATCCTAAAAGCTATGGATGAACGTAAAATTACAATACTGACACTACTAGACTTCAGTAAAGCGTTTGACACTGTGAATATCGACTTACCGACCAGAAAATTACGATCATTCCAATTATCAGAAAACACAGTCTCTTGGTTCTCCTCTTATCTCAGCGAAACTCAGCAGTGTGTTTGCATTGGAAGTCGAACTTCCTTATGGCGTATTGTTAATTCTGGAATCCCACAGGGATCTGTTCTACCACCACTACTATTCACTATTTACGTAAATGACTCCCCTCGACTCTACAGCACTGTAAGCATCACCTTTACGCAGACGATTTACAAATCTATATCCATACAATCCCTGACTCACTCAATGACGCAATGCAAAATCTTAACGAGGACCTTCAATGTATATCTGCATGGGCCAGAAAGTTTGGTTTGACTCTCAGTGCAAGAAAATCACAAGCAATCCTAGTGGGTCATCATCAACGTCTATTATGCAACATTACTCCTGCTCTTCCAGTGAAGTTAAACGTCGCAATAATACCTTTTGCTTCCTGTGTTAAAAAGCTAGGAGTTTACTTTCATACGCATTTAAACTGGAATAACCAAGTAACCCATATTACCAAAAAAGTGATTTCCATACTACATTCCTTAAACATCATTCGAAAATTGCTCCCGCTATCACTCAAGAAAATACTAGTCGAAACACTAGTAATGCCCCACTTCGATTATTGTGATTTTCTACTGACTGACCTCAATGTCAACCAGTCGCAAAAATTACAACGTGTTCATAATTCTCGTGTTCGCTTTGTCTGCGATGTCTGTCGCGCTGACCACATTACCCCATCCTTCCAAACTCTAAACTGGCTACGGCTTAACGAACGTAGAAATTTTCATTCTCCTGATCTCCTTTTCCAAGCCCTTCACACCTTTACACCTACCTACCTACCTCCCGTTTCACTTACCTGTCATCATATCATAATCTCTTCACACGCACGCAAAATAATAATAATAATAATAATAATAATAATAATAATAATAATAATAATAATAATAATAATAATTTATTTTAGTTGGCAGAGTTAAGGCCGTAAGGCCTTCTCTTCCACTCAACCAGCAAAAATTATACATATATATGTATGAACTTACAAAGAATTCAACAATTTGATTTAGATAAGAGTTACATGTATACAAGAGTTATTTACGAATTAAACAACAAAATACTATGAACTATTAATTAAACAATGAAATACAAGCTATGTTGCAGAATAAAGCTAAAATACATAGAATGTTAATATATTTTTAATAATGTTAGATAATAAAAAGAGATTATTATGAGACAATTTTGAAAATACAGCACTATCAGGATGCATGTCTAAAGGAAGGAGTAACAATGTAGACAGTGATAGTTTAAGTCAGTATGATTGGAGTGAATTGCTAAGAAGGTTATCTTTTAAGCTGTTTTTAATTGTTGTTATTGTCTTGCAGCTCCTAATACTTTGTGACAGGGAATTCCATTGTTGGGAGGTAGATACCGTAAAAGATGATGAATAACGAGATGTTCTATGAAGAGGTATACTTAACGCGCCACAGATGAGTTATCTGGTATTTACGTCGTGATTAGAGTATAGATAAGAGAAACGAGACGAAAGGTACTTTGGTGTTGAAGTGTGCAGAATTCGGAAGAGTAAAGACAAAGAGTGTAAAGTTCTACGTTCTTTAAGTCGGAGCCACAAAAGACTTGCGAAGACGGTGATATGTGATCATATCGTCGGATGTTGCACACGTATCTGACGCACATATACTGAACTCGCTGTAACTTGACTGACAGCTCAGAACTTAGGTCACTTAACAAAACGTCACAATAATCGAAGTGCGGCATTACTAGGGTTTGTACTAGAGTAAGTTTTAGTTGCTAGGGCAAGAAGTTTCTTAAGCGACTCAAACAGTGACTGGAGGAACAGATTTTTTTTATCGTTTCTTTAACTTAAAAATTCCAAGTTAGATTATTATCGAAAAAGAAGCCAATATTTTTTTACGGCAGATGAATAAGGGATTAGCGTGTTGTTAAGTGTAACAACTGAAAGATTACTATTATTAAGAGAGTTAACTAAACGCTTATGGCCAATAATTATAGCTTGAGTCTTACTTGGATTAAGTAAGAGTCCGAAATTGGCCGCCCAAGTGGAGACAGTGGCTAGGTCACAACTCAACTTGTTAATTGTTTCATTGAAAGTATTGGGTCTGGAATATATGTAAAGTTGTAGATCGTCAGCATAGAGGTGATATCGGCAATACTGTAAGTTTTTTGATACGTCATTAATGTAGATACAGAAGAGTAGTGGTCCTAATACGGAGCCCTGCAACACTCCCGCCTTTGTGCATCGACATTGGGAGAACTGATTGCCAATTGAAACACACTGTTGGCGGTCACGTAGGTAGGAGTCCATCCAGCTCAAGGTATTGTCTGACAGGTGCAAAGCCTTCATCTTTGCAAGAAGCAGGTCGATATCAACAGAACTAAAGGCATTGCTGAAATCGAGAAGAGTTAGTGCCGTTACTTCACCCCTATCCATAGCTTCATGGATGTCCTCAGTCACTTTAACTAGGGCTGTAGTAGTGCTGCGTTCAGGCCTAAAACCCGATTGATAGTCATCAAGGAGTTTGTGTTCGTCGAGATAGTTCGTAAGTTGTCTGTGAACAATATGTTCTAATGCTTTTGAAAGAGTGGGAAGAATTGATATCGGTCTATATTGGTTTACTGTGGAAGGAAATAGCCGCATACTAGCCATACCAACACATAAGACATCATCGTATTCATCATCACACACAATCTCGCTCTCGCGCTTGTGGAATACCCTACCCAATGACATCAGAGACTGCCGGAATATAATAGCGTTCAAAAGCAAACTTATTAAGTTTTTCTTACTGTGTGGAGTAGGTTTAATTTTTACTTAATTGAAATAAAGAATGTTTCTCTCTTCTTAACTTTTACAATAAACTGACCAGCTTTTATTAATCAGTTAATCTTTTAGTACTTTCATTTGTATTGTATTTGTAAATTTATTATTAATTGTAATTACAATTCTAATTGTATTCTTAATATTGTAGTTGTAATCAACTGGTAGAGGAGAAGAGAAGGCCTGATGGTTAACCTCTACCAGGTTAAGTAAATAAATAAATAAATAAATAAATAAATAAATAAATAAATAAATAAATAAATAAGTACTACTACTATCGTTGTTGCTTAGTCAATTGTACGAAGACAGATCTGAACCTCACAAGTGATACCAACATGGCACAACTTACGAGCCAACTATGCCAGGAGATAATGAGGTAGGGTGGCAATTTTCTTTTCCCCTCTATTGCACACATCGCCGATTAACTACATATTATACTAGTCAGACTTCAGATGTACACAAACAATTTTTCTTTCTTTGACACATATCGTCAAGTGAGTATTACTATTATTATTATTATTATTATTATTATTATTATTATTACCAGAGAACGGATTTATAAGTACTAAAAAGTACAAAAAGTATGTGAATATTCTCATCTCAGTATGTAGGCCTAATTAAACATGAATTTAAAATTATCGAATACTAGCTGAAAGCACCCAGAGTTGCCCGGGTTTTCCTTTTTGCTTCTATTTTTAAATAAACTGGTTGTTAAGACTTTTCGGAAATCTCGGACACTCAACTACAGACAACCAAAACGAACTGTCGTTACTAAGCTTTCTTCGTCCATAAAGATGAAACTTTACATAGCGTCACTTACATGAAATAATGAACTTCTTAGCCAAATGACTGCCAACGTTAATTCAATTTAAAACATCTGTAGATTAGGTACTGATTAGAAAACATTCCATCATAATTATGTCTTACGTTCAACTATCCTTTAGTTTATTTTTACATATTTATTTATTTTTGTTTATTTATTTAATCTGGTGTAGTTAAGACCATCAGGCCATCTCTTCCACACCACAAGAAATACAAATAAAATTATAGAAAAATTAAACTATAAACAAATTAAAAGAAACGAAAATATATACAGGCTACAGTCACACAAACATTAAATTAATTAACATTGTCTTGAAGTCAGCAAAATAAAAAGAAACCGTCGATCTCAATATGCCCAGTTAGTGTTGACTCAATGTTCTACAGATCTTAAATTTTATCACTGCCGGCCAATTACCGTTAAATTTCAAGTGGCTTAACCTATTCGTGGGCGTCAGCGTATTGAAAAGCATTACAAACTTTCTGCCATCTTTCCTTCTCACCACAAACGTGAGAGATATTATAATTATAAGATCTGTACATTGGTCTGAAGCTAGCCTGACATACATTTCTCTATGTGCTTTCACTTGAACTTCATAGACAGTTGACGATAAATGAATAGATTTTGGGAAGTACAAAGTTTTGGTAAAGCAAAAAAAAAAAAAAAAAATTGTTTGAAAGAAATGCATGAGTTAAGAATTGGAATATTTGAAATGGGAAATGTTGGTAAAAACATAACGAATATTTCTGTATGCAAAAGAATATTTAAAAAGTAGAATATGACTAAATATTCATATTTGAAAATGTCTGAATTATGGGGTTTCTCAAACTCTGGTAAACATTTAACAAAACAATCTCTTTATTTCATGAAATAATTGAAAAAAAATGGTTAAAAATAATACAAATTTTATTCTCGGAACCAGTATTTAGAAGCTGATTCAATTTTTGATTCATGTGAACAAAGTTTACTCTAACCTGTATGAAATGTCACTAAGGACACATTTATGCACGAAATAAACTAATAAAATAATACATTACGGAAAAGGTAACGCACTGGAAGGAATGGTGAACGGGAGAATAATTCGGGGCATAATAAGATTTCAGATGATAGACGACATTAATATATATGGATCATATGCGGAGACTAAAAGGAAGGCAGAAAATAGGAAAGATTGGAGAATGCTGGGCGAAATACCTGCCCTTTGGCAGAACACTATGAATGACTGAACCTAAAAATATAGCTCTCTTCTGAAATTATTGAGGGGGTCTAGTGACAAGCCACAAATCATTATATGTAGAATATCTCATTTCACTGGGATTTTTACCTTTCATCTGAGCCCAAGACTAAATAATATGACTGACGAGAACCGGAGATGGATTCGAGGAATTGGTACAAACGGTTTTAAAAAAATTCGTAATTTAATATTTGCCGAAAGTAGATTTCTACAAAAAAATATACACGCATCAAATTTATTTTAGAGTTAAAAATGTCCGAAAAATTAAAACATAGTTGGAGATAGCAATATGAAATCTTGATTGGTTTGAAATGAAATGACGCTTGTGCTAGGACAGGGAAATGAAGCCAAACAGCTTCAGTCTTAATAATAATAATAATAATAATAATAATAATAATAATAATAA
Organism: Periplaneta americana; assembly: GCF_040183065.1. NCBI lineage: Eukaryota > Metazoa > Arthropoda > Insecta > Blattodea > Blattidae > Periplaneta > Periplaneta americana. The sequence goes on along the minus strand of NC_091122.1, from coordinate 78,111,148 downwards.
CAATAATAGTAGTAGTAGTAGTAGTAGTAGTAGTAGTAGTAGTAGTAATAGTGACAGTAATACAATAATGCATTTATAAAAACTACTATGATATTCTTTTCATTTTTATGAATTTCAAAGTATGTCATTCTAGTGCTTAATCAGCATTAATACTAGTATTATTTATGTAATAGTAATACTTTTTATTAAATTTCAAAATTCACAATTTACTCGAAAACTTTATACAATGGAAACATTTCAAAAAAATTTTGAAATAATCGCGATGATTTCTAAAAGAATACAAATTTCTAACAGACGAAAGTTTAGTCACTCTGCATACGAAAGTAGGCGAAAACACTACTTTGTTTAACTCGCCGTAACACGGGAACTAGTAAAGATTTTAAATAGCAACCACTTGTAAAACAAATTTTTATTCTTTTTAAATATTTCTCTCGCTATGACTCCCATCTAAAGTGAAAAATAAAAAAGTTTGCCGCTTGCCAACTTTTGAGGGTGCCAATGTCTATTTTGAACAGATTCCTTCGAAATTAGTATTTTTCTTCTCGCTTTCCAAAAAAGGTTTTGATTTGGTAATTTTTTATATGCTTTCCTTAGATTTTATCTATGAATTCTAAAAATTACAGCGCGTTCCATTGACTATCATAGAAGCTACCACATGATAATATTTAACGGTGCGGCAAATAGCGTCCTCGTCTACAGCTACTGATCGCCTGCACCAGCTACGTACGGTTGTTTTTTTCCTTATCCCTTCTGCACCACGGTGAATATTCCGATACACCCCTTACCCGATACTCATTCGAGTGCTGACGACCACTGCTGTAAGACGTAGGCATGGTCACAATCCACGAAGAGGTGAGTACCTTGTTTTTCTTATAACTTGATCTATTCATGCTTATGGATTCTGTATTATACCTAAAATTTTCGCGCTTTTGAGCTCTCATTAAATCTAGGCCTATATTTTCGCTTCTTGGCTCAGTCAACACGCAACAACTTCTTTGCAAACATATGTAGAACGCTTGTTGCAGCAAACATCCCTGGAATGCTGTGCACAATGCAGTTTTCAGAAGCTTCTTAGAGAAGTATACGGAGGAAGTTACGCGTAAAAAAATTCAACATGACTAGTGTAGTAAACTTAGGCTATATCATGCGTAATCTATGTCTAGAAACAAAATAACAAAATAATGTAATATATTCAAAACTTTCTTTAAAACCAACAAAAATAAACCGTTCACTGTTACTCGAGCCTCGAACAATATTGATTATAATGACTATAATTTTCGTTAACATTATTAATAATTCTTGGTTATATTGATGAAATCACTTAATCATACCTATTATTGTTACTATTGCTCTTGGCTAACAACGATACATTCGTGAGTTACTCGCGGCATATCAAACGAGATACTCATGTTAAGTTTTCTACTTCTTGTTTCTTTTCCAACAGCACGACTCTACGGCACTTACTGTAGTTCCCCATATTGCTTCGTAACTCGGCACCACAGATTTTTGTGTATGATATCCCACGTTTACTGGTCATTAAAGACTGCTGACAATGTATATCATGTGCATTTTGTCCCTTTGTCAATTTCGCATTAGTAGCGTAGCCTGTGTCTTTTATCTTTCTATTTATGTTAAACTACCTAGGCCCTATTTTCTCGTTGCTACACATTGTCCTCCATTTCTACATTGTACCTAATAATTATTGTATTTCGTAAAAGAGGAATATTTCCCTCTATTCATTTTATGTTTGTATTACCAGCGTTTACTGCGAAGAAAATGTTGTCTTTACTCAGCTCACCGTCTGAAAACACGTTCTCTTCCTAGCGAGAATAAGTGATATTTCGTAAGAAGCCTTTAACATGTTTTTCATTTCTTCACAATTTTTAACAAATAGGTTTTGCATACAATTAAGGCCTTTCTTTTTCTTTTGATATACCACAGAGTGAACCGAAAGTAATATCATTAATTTCAGAAGGTTATTCTTTGAGAAATTTCAAACGAAAATTTAAATACGATCGGAATATGTATTATATGACTTTCTTGTGTTAAATTCTATCGTTAAATACGATATTGTTCGTTTTTGCTTCCTTTCCGAGATATATATATTTTTAAATGAAACATATCATAGCATGTTTTGGCAAAGACATTGATTTAATTCCCAATATTCTCAGTCAATTTAAGATAACAGTCTATTATAATAATAAATTGAACGAATTTCAGTTTTGTTCTTCAAATGTGGAAATATTTGATCCGAACAAATGTAACTCTTCGTTCTGCAGAGGAATTTTACAGTATTATATATTTCTTTGGATCAAATTTATGCACATTTAAGGAAAAAAACGAAAATTCTATCCTATTTATTATCATAATACACTGCTCTTTTAAATTGACTTATCACATTTCGAATTAAATCAACGGCTTTCAAAACAAGCTATGAAATTTTCATATAAAACAGTTTTTATCAGAAGAGGAAGCAAAAACGAGTAAATTTGCATTAAACATTCTTTTAAGTATCCCAAAGAATAGCCCGCTGAAATTAATGACATTACTTACGGCTCATTCTGTACAGTCAGTTCTTCAAGCACAGCCTGGAGAGCATGGCTTTTTAATGCATCCTGTGCTTGTTTGAAATGACTTTCCAAATTTTACTTTCTTACTGTTGCTGAAAAGGTCAAACAAATCAGTTTCGAAGTATTTCTTATTGTAAAGGGAAGCTGTTCTTTTCATTTTCCATTGAATGCTCGGACACCCACTTCACTTTCACTTTTTCTCTTTAACGAACCTTGCTTGCTAAAAGATACCTTAATTCACACTACACAACTTCTACTGTTAAAAACCTTCAGCCCTACGTAACACAAGCTGCACATTCAGTGTAGGAATCTCACAAAAAAAAAATTATCCATTTATCGACATTAACCATTTTTATTTAGAACCGAAATGGTTTGAGTGCTTCAACTGTTGCAATAGAATCAAATTAACTGTACTTCAAAACTTCTTTCTAATGAATCTGGGAGTTTACTTTGGAATGATAAATAGGCCCGCATCTGTTCTTGAGGTATCGGCGAGCCAATCAAAATGTCTTATGAGCGATTTCTTGGCCAGCGGTCCAAAGGTTGGACATCCCTGCGCTACATAATTTTTGTGATCTGTTCGTCTAGGACAGTGGTCCGCAACTTAGAACACTGTATCGTCATCAAGTCTTGTCAAAGTCATAGGTAACCATAACAGAGTAAGAAAGGCGTTCAGTGGCGGAACCACACTTGAATTTACTGTAGACCTTTGACTGTTTTCTGATGAAGAAAAAGAGTGACTAAATAGAAATAACATCTTAAGCAATTTGACAAAATTTGCGTTTGCAAGAAAGTAAGACATTGATAATGTTTCAATAATTATTTTCATAAATATAATAAACATTTTATGTTAATTATTTTAATTAATTAATTAATGAAAATCAATGCAAAAGTAGGAAATTCTATGGCGTGGAAAATGTTGAACAAATTATATAAAAACTCCATGAACTGTAATATAGAAATTGACTCCAATCAATTCACAAAAGACCAGCATTAGCACTGATTTTTCGATGTTTAATTATTTTTTCCCCTCACCAATTTCTCAATATTTGGAATCATGTGGAGTGCATAATCTGGTAGCACACTTCAAATTGGGATCCGATACTTGTCTTTTATAAGGGGAAATGCCCGGCCATCATGCCCACTCATCATCCAACCCACTCACCACACACAGACTGCAGAAACACTACTAGACATCATAGCAACTACAAATCCCCACAAAATAATAACACACGGACAATTACCGGCGCCCGGGACTTCTGGATACGATATAATATTTGTTGAATATTCATTGCAGTGTCCTAAGGTAACACCAAACGCATTCACTATAGGGAACTGCGACATATCAACGTCGCCTCTTTAATTTCTGATGCGTTATTACTGCCATGGCGTGATGTTTGGATTCTTCGTAGTAGATGAAAAAGTAGATAATTTTAACAACCTTGTTATTACGTTATATGACAAACATGCCCAATAAAAATTAGAAGTATTACGAGACCTCCAGCTCCCTGGATGACTACAGAAATCCGATCATTGATGAGATGAAGAGAAGAAGCTTTTCGGAAATTTATGAGACTAAAAAGTGACACAGATTTCTTGCTGTACAAGCGACTAAGAAATCTGACCACACAGACGATTAGAAATGCTAAGCTTAGACATGCTTATAGGCTCAGAGATCCTGATATTAGAGCATCTGATTTGTGGAGAAATGTTAGGTCAATGGAACTGGACAGTCTAAGTCACAAACTGAAAATACTATTTGTCTAGATGATCTAAACAATCACTTCACATCCACCACTACCCACGCACCTTAGGCCGCAACGAAACAATAGACTATATTATATTAACGAATTAATCTCTACATCTTCCCAGCACGATACAAGTTCTTCTTTACCTACATAACGCCTTCTGACGTAAAATCAAGACTAAAGCGCATCAAGTCAAAATCACAAGAAGTAGACAATATAAGTATAGAACTTCTGAACAAAATTGTAGACATAATTCTCCCGACACTATACATCCAAAATGACTTCACATTATCCAGACTTATGGAAAAAGTCTATTGTTCGTTCCCTTCTTAAAATTAAGCTACCCGTAATACCTAATGACTATAGACCAATTAGTATTCTTCCTCTTCTCTCAAAAGCTTTGGAACGAATTGTGCACAAACAATTGACAGATTACCTCAATACTCACAATATTCTTGACCCTTATCAATCAGGCTTCATAACGGGACAGAGCAAGATTGCATTGCTTAATGTGAATGAGGATACACGTGAGACTTTAGACAAAGGACAGATCACAATACCAACACTTTTAGACTACTTCATAACCCTCGACACTGTAGACGTTGACTTACTAATTGCATAATTAAGAGCACTGCATTTTTCTGATAATGCTTAAGCGTGGATGGACTCCTACCTTTCTGCACGCCAACAATGCGTGTCTATTAATAATCGTTATTGCACTTGGCGTACCACGAAGACTGGCATAACACAAGGTTCTGTCCTAGGACCTTTACTATTTTCTCTTTATATTAATGATATTTCTTCTAATCTAACATACTGCCGACACTGTATTTATGCTGACGGCAAACAAATCTATCTGCATACTCGACCTAACTACTTAACTTACGTTGTAATTAAAGTTAATGGTGACTTGGTTTCAATATCGTTATGGTAGAAAACGTACGGACTTAATTTAAATGCAATCAAGTCGCAGGCTATCTTAATAGTACATCAAAGATTGAAGTATGACAAACAAAATTTGCCTGGCGAAATGGGAAAGGAAATAACAGACAAATCAAGAATACTAAACAGATGGACGAAATATGTAGAAGAGTTATATAACACAGGGAATGAGTTAGTTATATAAGATGAAGCAGGCGTAGTGTATAAGAAGACGAAAAATATTTTCTATTTAAGGGAAGAAGTTGAACTAGCGCTTAGAAAAATTAAGAATGGGAAGGGACCAGGCGTTGATGGAATCCCCATTTAATTAATGTAGTGCTTAGGAAGAACTTCTATCAATATGTAACGAAATATATGAGAAAGGCGAGTGCCCTCAAGGCTTTACGGAGTGTTGCTTCCTTTACAGAAGAATAATGCCAAGATATATAACGAGTTCAGGACTATAAGCCTGATATCGCACACAGCGAAAATTCTCCTACGAATACTGAATCGATGTTTGTATTGTAAGATGGAAGAACAGTTGGTAGAAGAGCAGTTTAACTGCAGGAAGTGAAAAGGTATGAGATAATAATTGGACTGCTGTTGTGCAATCGGCGAAAGATAACTAGAGAAGACTAAATAAGTGTATATAGTATTGTGGACATCGAAAAAGCCTTTGACAGATTGGATTGGAATAAGCAGACGGGGATTCTGAAGAAAATAGGTATAGATTGGAAAAAGAGAAGGCTGTTCAATAATTTTTATATGAAACGAGTTAAACTCAGGACAGGAGAAGAAATGTCTGAAGGAAGTAAAATAGGGGGAGTAGTACGACAAGTATGTCCTTTATCACCTACTCTGTTCAATATCTAATTGGAGCATTTAGTGTGGAAATGTAAGGAGCGATAGTAGTAGAAAGAAGAATAAAATGCATAAGATTTGGTGATTATATAGCGTTGATAGCAGAAGAAGAGACGATATTAAGGGATATGCTACTTGAGCTAAATGACTGCTGTGAAAAGTATGAGATTAAGATAAATGCAAACAGGTCTAAGACCATGGCTGTCGGAAGAAAAATAGAGAAGGTACAAGTACGAATACTAAATGAGGGGCAGAGGAAGTGTACAGCTTCAAATACTTGGAGTGTACTATAAGCAGTAACTTGAGCTGCTTCCAGGAAGTCGAAAGAAGGATAGTAATGACAAAGAAAGCTTCCAATGATAAATGGAGCATCTTCTGTGTACCTCTGGAAAAAACAAAGGAAGAGCAGTGAAGTGCTTTGTGTGGAGCTTGGGATTGTATGGAGCAGAAACATGGACATTATGAAGAATTGAATATAAGCTACTAGAAGAATTTGAAATATGGATATGGAGAAGTATGGAGCGTGTGAAATGGACAGATTGAATAAAACGTGAAGCTGTCTTGGAAAAAGTGGGTGATGAAAGAATATTTCTGAAATTGATCAGAAAGAGAAAAATAAATTAGTTGGGACATTGGCTGAGAAAGATACACTGAAACGTAAGTGAACGGAAGAAGAGTTCGGGGCAGAAAAATATATCAGATGATAGACGACATAAAGATATATGGATCATATGCAGAGACTAAGACAAAGGCAGAAAATATGATATATACAGTATATATATATATATATATATATATATATATATATATATATATATATTGAAAATATGAAAATTGGAGATTTATCCTTCCAAGAGGTGGAAAAATTCAAATACCTTGGAGCAACAGTAACAAATATAAATGACACTCGGGAGGAAATTAAACGCTGAATAAATATGGGAAATGCGTGTTATTATTCGGTTGAGAAGCTCTTATCATCCAGTCTGCTGTTCAAAAATCTGAAAGTTAGAATTTATAAAACAGTTATATTACCGGTTCTTCTGTATGGTTGTGAAACTTGGACTCTCACTCTGAGAGAGGAACATAGGTTAAGGGTGTTTGAGAATAAGGTGCTTAGGAAAATATTTGGGGCTAAGCAGGATGAAGCTACAGGAGAATGGAGAAAGTTACACAACACAGAACTGCACGCATTATATTCTTTACCTAACATAATTAGGAACTTAAAATCCAGACGTTTGAGATGGGCAGGGCATGTAGCACGTATGGGCGAATCCAGAAATGCATATAGAGTGTTAGTTGGGAGATCGGAGGGGAAAAGACCTTTAGGGAGGCCGAGACGTAGATGGCAAACACGAACAGTCCCAGCGCGATCAGTGTGATGCATGATCACTAAAGACAACATATGCCAAATATGGTCAGTCTCATTCGGTCACTATTTTGAAAAATTAGTAAAACTGAAGATGCCAAACACAATCAGTCCCAACGTAGTCATTATGATGCAAGGTCACTAAAGCAACACATGACAAACACAAGTAGTCTCATCGTCGTCGGCATGATGTTCTCTTCCTAACATTGCACTTGAACTGACTGAGATCTGAACCCTTTTTCCAGCTGGAATACCGACGCTTTACCCGTGAAATTAACAGAGTCAAAATATTCCTCCTGTACTGCAATCAAATAAATGCTACAGTCGCGCTCAAACCACCTGATGTTTGCAGGCGTGTCCGCTTATCGGCGATAACCAATAGCGGCAGTGTTGCGTTGCAACATACGAGCACGCAGACTCGCCGCATACTCGCCGCTTAGAAAGTCTCAAAATCAAATAACAAGTGCTCTCGGAAAATTGGTATTGTGATTTTTATTCAAAAAAATAATAATCACTTTCTATAATCGAATTTAAACGCTCCCGTTAACAATGGGATTTCCACTCCACACAGCAACACAGTATTCGTTATTGCACACCACAGGCGACAATGGCAATTCACTTGGATTATTGTGAACAACAATGTACTGCTAATCTTAACTAATGTTCACAAAGCACTATTTACAAAACAGAACTATCAATTCTCAGTTCACAGTTAGTTGCCTTGGCTAGTTCTTCTAGCTCATTCACTCAAGTTCACAGTATATCGAACCCAAGCCTTCTAGATACAGTCCACTGCACTCGAACTCAGGACTTCCGGGAACAGTCCATTGCACTCGAACTCAATTCTTCCAACTGCGTTGCTTCCGCCTGGACCCTCGCACAGCTGCGGACACACACTCAAGTCGAACTCTGGTCTCGAAGCTGGCTTCACTGCTACACAAGACTGACTGGCTTGCTGATCAAAAACTAACAACTGAACTCTCTTCTTCTCGCGTCCTTATTTATTACTACACCATAGTTTCCAGAAAGTGCGACTTCGCGAATAATCTCGTTACAGCAACCGGATCCGTGGCTTCTTTTGGAAACTTCCAGCTTCCCCCTCTTACGTTCGTCCCCTGCAGAACGCGGGGCCGCGCCGCAACACAGTGCTGGTCAAAGAGTTTGTAATATATAATTAGAGACACCAACGGCGCTACTTTCGCGTACAAAATTGAACCGCAGTTTGGCCGCCATTAAAGGGAGTTGATGCTTCGCCGGGAGTGCGAGCAGCTCATGCTTATTGAGGAGTATGAATGAATGTAAGTACATTTGAAGGGAAATAATAAGAAAATGGTGAAATACTGCGCCGCAAATATTGTTCTAACATACAGTAGCCTACTATTGTAGGATACCCAGGAAAGCATGCATCTCTTAATATTTGGAAGAATGTTCTAAATGCAGTTCCTCCTTTGAATGTGTTTACAGAATGTCAGAACATTTCTTGGATAAAGTTTTTTTTTCAGAAACACATTAATCAGGTTTATAAGGTTTAGTTCAACAATGTATGTAAGGGTTAGGTGCCATCATGTTACATGGATTATAATAGCAAAGTGCACAAGAAAATGCTCAGACAGCATCTGTATGAAACAGTTTCGTTTCAGAATAAATTATATCATACATGTTCTCGTTTTGCACAGTATGTACTTCTAGTTTATTGTCGAGAGTATAGCCGATGACAACCAATTTATTACCACCACCACTACAACTTGCCTTGCCACCACTACTAGCCTACTAGGGATCCTAATACCACCAATACTAGGCATACTACTACTACTACTACTACTACTAGGCCTACTACCACTACTGCTAGGCCTACTACTACTACTAATACTACTAGGGCTACTACTACTAGGCCTACTACTATTACTAGGCCTACTACTACTACTAGGCCTACTACTACTACTACTACTACTACTACTAGGCCCACTACTACTACTACTACTATGCTTACTACTACTACTAGGCCTACTGTTACTACTACTACTATTAGACCTCTATTATATCGCAAATACTAGGCCTACTACTACTACTACTGCTGCATTAAAAAGTTTGTATTGACCTCTAACCTGGTGGTCATCAACTATACAATTAATAGATTATGATGATAAAAATTTAGTCTTACAATGTTTTAAATCAGTGGTTCCAGAATTTTGATGATCTCATATTTTACCACTAAACATATACCTTCCTTTCCCTTTTATTGAAAGGACAAAAGTATAGATTATTTTAAATATTACGGTAGATATCTATTATTGTGGTCTTAAACAATACTGGTAATACTGACAATAATTATTTATGTTGACATTGACATTATTCAATATTACACTTGCTTATCCCGAGTATATATTGGTGATTTAATTTATTTTTTATAATAGCGCCAAAGAGGAATCATATAATATATCAATAAATACAGCGCTCCTCTGCCATTCATATTTATTTCATCACGATCCATCCTTGGTAAAAGATGTTTAAAACAGTGTCTATCATCAGGCTACATCAATGCATTGTGGTACTGTTTTCGAATTTCGCGCCGCAAACACTCCCTTTAATGGCGGATGTCAGGCGATTCAATTTGTGACATTTTCCTTGCCTGCTACTCACGGATATGTCTTTTTTTATTAAACAGATTGTTTCTTCTTAAGTACAAGGTCGGATTTGAACCATTCCTTTCAAACGAAGTGTAGGAAATCATATGGCAAGTTTGAGCTGAAAATATTCCAAGGCAACGTAACTCTACCAATAGTAGAGTGAGAAAATTGATAATGTCATGTAAGAGGAATCGTTATATTTCTACTTATTAGTGGATTTGGAAGGTTGTGGAGGGATGCTAGAAATTTTGTACGAAGAGTTTTGATGTAAGCTGAGAAGTACAGTATGTCAAGATCGTCGTACAGTTGGCTGTTTCGGATGAGATAGTTCGCTCCAGTGATGGTTCGACACATGGCTCGTTGAAGTCCGTCTAGTCGTTGAAGATGTCGTGCATTTGCTTGAGTCCATATTTCACAACAGAATGTCATGTAGGATCGAATTAAAACTTAGTACAAATGGTTTTGACATTTAAAGATGTATAGCTCTTGAAAAATGAGTAAAGAAGCATATATCGTTGGAAGCCTTCTTACGAATTTGTGAGACGTGATGTTTAAAAGTAAGTCTCTTATCAAGAAAAACTCCAAGATACTTGACGGTAGTTGTGAAAGGTATATTTTCATTTTGAATGGTTTTAGGGCTGTACTTGCCGCGGAAATCTTCTTGTGCAAAGAACTGCTCGCGACTTGTAGCCATTTATCTTAAGACGCCATTTTATGGACCATTGGGTAATAATATTTAAGGCTTCTTGCATTTGTAGACAAGCAAAATGAATGTTTATATGCTTCGTATAAATAACAGTATCATCAGCGTATAGCGTAAGTTTATGTTTGGGATGAATTGGTATATCACGACATAAGCACAGTACAGGGTTGGACTTGAAACTGATCCTTGAGGAACTCCTGCAGCTGTGACGTGAGCGTTGGAGACACAGCGTCCATTTTGAACACGAAAAGTTCTATTTGTAAGGTAACTGGCGATAAGTTGAATATAATTTACAGGAATGTTAAGATTGTGAAGTTTATATAATAAACCAGTGTGCCAGACTGTATCAAAAGCTTGTGGAATGTCGATAAATGTAGCTACTGTATGTTGTCCAAGTTGAAATCCTCTTTGGACGGATGTTGTTAATCTATGAAGTGCTTCTCTGGGACTATGGTGGGGTTTAAATCCAAAACTGTTCATGGTGGATGAAATCAGGTGCAGTTAAATATGGCTTTAGTCGTGCCAGAATGATACGTTCAAAAATTTTTCCAAGGAAGTTGGTTAGACTGATTGGTCTATAAATTTCGGGTTATGTTGGATCTTTTCCCGGTTTAACTATTGGTATAATATGTGCTGGTTTCCATGCTGTTGGAAAATAATTATGATGTAGACATGAGTTAAATATCTTCGTTAAATGTGTTATGGCTCTTTTTGTAATCTCCTCAATTTGGCTGAAGTGATTTTATCCGGCCCAGGTGTCTTCTTCGGTGCTAGATTTCGAATTATGGTCTTGATTTCTTGTGGTCGTAAGTAAGGTGCAGTTCGGGATGATGTAATATGGACTGTACATGTTGCAATATTGTTGTTGAAAAGTCTTGTAGTGAGGAGTGATGATGGGAGGAGAATCGGTTTTGAAAGGAGTTTGCAAGAGCTTCAAGCCTATCAATAGGATCATAATTGAATGTACCACTTGAGTCTTTAACAGGTGTTGACTTTTTTGCGATAGTTTTTCCTAGCATTCGTTTTATAAACGTACAAAAGGTTTTTCCTGCGGGCTTTATGTTTTCCACTGTGTCGGCAAACTTATTGATTTATAAATCTCGTATTTTCTTCGGATAGCACGTTGATACCGATAAAAAGCTCTTTTTGCTTGAGGCTCTGCATAAAGCTGCCACCGTTTTCGAGCTTGGTTTTTGGCTTTAAGAAGATATTTTAGTTCATTGCTACCGTAAACGTTATCTGATGTCTCAAAAGTCATTGTGGAGGACGTTTCATCGAATGTGTCTATTACAGTGTCAGAAAATATTTGTATCGCAGTTTCTATTTCAGAAGTTTTTAAAGTCGGTAGAATACCCGGGATGATTTGGTGCAAGCGTTTCGTGAAAACATTCCAGTCTGTAACTTTCTCTGTAGAAGGTTGATCTGATATCATATGCAAAGGGGCCTTGAAAATCAAAAGTACTGGGATATGGTCGGAGTCAAGAGCGTTTAAGCAGATTTGTTGAACTGGAGAGTATTTAGTGTTACATAAACAAATATCAAGTACATCTGGATGATGAGTGGTTATCCAGGGAAATCTTGTAGGTGCTTTTGGTCCTGTAATTGAGTAGTGAAATTTATTTGAATGTAGTAACAAGATTTCACCTTTCGAAGTATTCAGTCTAGAATTCCATGATTTATGTTTTGCATTGAGGTAACCACAGAAAATGAAATGTTTGTGATGTGTGATAAGCAGGGTCAGGTTATTTTCATTGAGTTGGGCGCATGACGGATAATAAACAGATGCTATTAGTATTTCTGTTCCTTCAACCTGGTTGAAGATACCAGTGGCTTGAAGATTTTGAAAAATCGGTAATACGGCTGTTCGATATGGCATGGATTTTTGAATATTTATCGCAGTTCCTCCTCCAAGTCGGTTGTTTCTGTCTGTACGGATAACAGTATAGTTTCGTATACGAAATTAGGTTTTAGATGAGTTTCACTAATACACGCGAGGTCAATATCATAATTAAGTAGCAAGGCTTGTAGTTCGTAAGTCTGGTGGATTATTCCGTTTGCATTGAAATTTAAGATGTTTCGACCTCTGTGTTTGGAAAGCATTTAGGGATTTTTATGGATTGTTATAATTGAAAAGATTAATGAAACCCTCAATGAATATTATTACCTTGGATATTGAGTCATTTGCATTTTGGATTTTATGAAAAGTTTTGCGGATAAGCTGGCTTGTATGTTGAATGTTCAGTGAGCGTAGGATGTTAACAATATCTTTGAAGGAGTCTGATATTGATTCTGATGATGTTGATGTAGCACTTGGAGAATTAAATGTTGACTGGAAAGCTTTGGTGTTGCCAGGATTAGTAAGTAAAGGAAAGTCGCTCTGTTTCCATGTTGGTGGTGTAGAACGTTCTTCGGAAAGAATTCTCCTGTTCCTCATCTTCTCTTGAAGTTCCGCTTTCTTCTTTAGTTGAACGGAGCACTGGCTGTAGCTGGCAGTATGTGCGCCGTCACAATTTGCACATTTAGGGATATGGACAGGACCTTTCAGAGGACATTCGGCGAATAAGTGATTATTTCCACATTTAACACATCGAGTAGGTAAATTACATCGACGTGAAGTATGTCCAAAACCTTGACACTTATGACATTGTGTAATATGTGGACGAGGTCTATATGACTCAATTTTTATGATATGATTGTTAATATATTGCAATTGGTATATGATTCGGGAGTGTTCGTTATTTGGAAGTGTAATTGTCCAAATGGGGATGGGACGTCGTGTCGGTATGTCATCAGTGTCGTAGCAAGAAACAGTAATTTGACGAATGTGTTATATTTGAAAATCTAAGAGTTCAAGTCCTGTTTTGAGAGTAGCAGATTCTACAAAAGCAGGAAGTCCTTTCGGTACTACTTGTAGTAATTTAGTTTCTCGAGATTCATGAGAATAAAACTGAAGGTTTTCGGTTTGCAAGATATTATATAACTTGTCATAGTGAGCACGACAACTAGTTAAATATTTAATTCCTTCAGCAGAGTATGTGATTTTCAGTGGCTGGCTAAGTAGTGATTGCACATTTTTATTATTTGCAAAGAAATTTCCAGCTGGGATATTCTTGGTGGCATTCGAGCTGATTTTGGTCTAGAAAAATCTGTGTTGGTGTTAACTTCTTGGTTCCCTACTTGAGGATTTTTTTGGTTCGGTGGTCCATTTCATGGACAAGAGAATCAAAAACATTTTGTAGTTTGATATCCGGATGAATTAATGTTTCATGAGATAATGTTGTTTATGTATCGGAAACTGAAGAATTTGGTTTGGCTTTGTCCGTAATGAGTTTCTGTTTCTTAATGACATGATCTCTTACTTTACTTTTACTTGAAGTAGCGTTTTCCGCGGGATTAATTTGTTTGCTAGTTGAATTGGGTACGCGAGTAGGATCACATAATGTAGTCATTGTAGATGTGGGGTTACTACTAGTTGTTGTCGTATTTGAAGTCACTATGTTAAATACACCAGGTTGATTTTCGATTAGACAGCAGTCTTCAGTATTTTAGTCATTTTAACAGACACCACTACCACGCTTGGCTCCTAGAGCCAAGGTAAGCTAATTACTACACAATCACTCGATTATGATCGCGCACGTAACACAAAAATGATGAAGAAATAAAAGTATAACTTAAACAAACACCACACAATGTCGTTAAACTGTTAAATAATAATAATAATAATATAATTCCACTAAATATGAACTTGAAAACACTACGCAACTACTTAAACACAAGATTAGTCGGAGCACTGTTCGATACGATGCTTCTCCGATCAGCACTCGATGCGAACTCCAATACAGTGAGTGACTGATCCCCTTCAACAAATTGATCTCTTGTGTCATTCCTAGATGGGGCATGGGATGTTGCTTTAGTTATTTAATATGTCCATAAATGGCAAAATAATCTTCTTCTTCTTCTTCTTCTACCGCATGCTTTAGACTAATTAGCCTGTTGCGTCTCCAAATTGGTCTATCCATCTCTTATGAGTTCTTCCTATAATTCTTCTCCCTCTTGGTTTATACCTCAAAGCTTTTCTTGGGTATCTTTCTTCTGGCATACGTTGCACGTGTTCTAGCCATTTATTAAAAAAATTCACAATTCTTTCATTTATATTGTATATATGGCAAAATAGTTTCGACTCCAATTCAACTGACAATCTATGCCTGGCTTAATCGCTGACTTTCTCTGATTGTGCGGATATTGCAGCATTTCTAACGGCAGACAATTTCCACTTGTCTGACTGGCTGATATAAATGCGCGGATTACTGGAACATTTTAAATGATCCGTGATTTCAAACGATGTCGTATCTCCTATTTCTTTAAATAACTTTCTGCTAATTAAGATCGACGGTACGTGGCTTTCTAACTTTCAGGTCTGATAATTGCAACTACTTATTAAATGATTTGTTGTACGTAAGTATAAGTTTTACTGTGAAAATGCCCTCTAAGAAAATTGTTGTGTGGGATTTTTTACGAAGAAGCCAAATAATACGTGTGTTTGTAATTTATATGGAAAAAATTGCAAAACAGGTGGAGAAATAACTAATGGAATAAATATTGTTCTTCGTAAACATCCATCATGCTTAAAGTTAAAAGAAAATGCACAAACTAAGAGAACTTCAAGTAGATCTGATGAAGCTGATTATGTTGAAATTCAGGTAAGGTAATAATTATGATTATTGTCAATGTATTTATATTTTCAACTTATTAATATGCATACTGGCCTGCATATAAATTATTTCCGATATTATAGAAAAATGTAGCAAACTATGTGCAATTATTTGTACTGTAGTGCTATTTATTTTTAATGTTAAGATACAGTTCCACCTATCATTATAACCCTAACGTGAGTGAAGTAATTAGGTAACATATATATACTGAAATTTCATAACATTATTTGTTGCATTTTGTTCGGATACGTCGTTGATGTACTTGAGCATCTAATGAAATCCTTTTAACTATCCTGTGGTTGGTTTTACAGTTGATTGTACATTTTTCTTTGAAGTGTATTGGCAATAACCTCTCGTTTTGTTTTCCTTACTAATTTGACGAATTTTCAAAGTTAAAAAAAACGGTTTACCGATTATTTATGATCGTTTAACCTCCTTCAGGTTAAATTATTTTTAAAATAACCGGTTAACTGATAACCGGTTATATTTCAAGAACCTCCCATCCCTAACCTGACGTATGGCGACGTACGAAAAAATCCAAGGATAATATGAAAGATCTTGTGGAAGCATTTACTTCTGCTGGTATTCCATTGCAAGTCTTTCGTAATCAAAGATTTCGTCAGGGGATAGCAACAGCCACATGTATGCAGCCGGCTCCCAGTGAAACCACTCTAAGAAAGTATCTTGCAAAGTGTGCTGAAGACGACTTTCAGGAAACTAATTGAAAAGGTGAGGGAAATTCTGTCTATTTAGTGGTTGATGAAACAACAGATATAAAGAATCGTAAGGTGGTGAATGTTCTTGTTGCTCCATTGGGTGTTGTGAATGAAAAACACCGTCATGTAAAAACCAAAATTGTTGAACACTGCAATATCAATATTATAGTAAATTTAATACGTGATACACTAAATCTTATTAGTGTTCACAGAAGCAATTTTATTGTTTTATTATCAGACAGTGCACCATATGAGGCGTGTACTTGCAAAATCAGATACATCAATTTTTTCGAAAATGAGTTAATGTTATGTTTCATATTTTCATATGATTCTACAACTGTTATAGCACTATTATACTACAAAACCAGATACATCACATAGATTTGTATGATGAAAGAATAGTATTGATTGCAAATCCAGATATCGTGTGACTTTATTTTCAAAATCAGATACATCGAGGGTTTGCGCATATGTTCACCGCGCATCAATATTTCCCGCGCAGAAACAGGTGAAAGAAAAACGACAAGATGTCATTATTAGTCCTAACGAATATACAGAATATATTTTCTCTAATTGTGGAACAGTCATAACTTTGGCAGATAAAATATATGACTGGAAAAAAAAAACTGTTTTCAATATAGTGTGGTCAAAAGGCTTTTCTTTCAGTGGAACAAGAAAAAGGATGACGTCCTGATGTAGGGTGAAGTTCGTTTACTACAGAAGTGAGTCTGATCAATACAAAAGCATTTGTAAGAAGAATAAACAATAAATATTGCATCACCAAATATAATGCTGCCAGGGGTACAAGTATCACAATTAAAAATAAATGATGTAACTGCTTTGCTGACAAAACATTTTAGCAATGACTGGAAATCACTTCAAACATTATCCTACTTTGCACGTATTGTTAACAGACTGGAAAGCTTTGATAAAAATCAAATTTCTTCTATAAATGAAGAAGTGTGTGACTATGCCTGTGAAATAGCTGATCTGGTTGTTTAATAATTCAGTTTCCTTTGTGTTGAAAATGTAACAATTATGACAAATTAATTGTAGAGCAATTCCACGAAAATGTCATACTGAGGTGAATTTCTTGAAATTCATATAGGAGTATTTTTGTTGAAGAAATATGTTTCTTTATACTTTAAATCGCCTTATTTCGTAAGATAATGTTTAAAATACTCTTTCTTTTAGTCTATAACTTGCTGCAGATCTTGTCACATTCCAAACGCTTAATAAACACTTATAGATACTTATGTTTCGTGTCACAATTTGGACACGTAAATTTGTTTTATTTCGAGCCGACTTTTTTGTATACTATATTTTGGTCTTTCCTTGAAGTAAATATGTAATTAGTTGAAGTATCCTAAGATTCTAAATAACTTAAAATCATTATAATTATTTGTACTGTAAGTTACGGTCAGTCCGTCACAAAAAACACACAAAAACTCTTCCACACAGCACAATAATTGACAGATTAAAATTTCCTTTGGTATTCTGGGATATTACTACATGCCCAATAAAAAAGTATTAGAACATTTTCTTCTAAAGTGATTTCGTTTTCCTCAGCGGCATTGTGAGTGACTGACATGTCGCGCTCTCAGCTGTTATGTTGTTCATTCTCACATTGTGCTTAGTTACTTGGAAGGCCATGGTGAAGTTACACGTGAACTGGTGATAAGTGTGCAGTAATTATACCTGAAAAAAGCAAAATGAGATTCAAGCAGCTCATTGGAGCAATAAGCAGGTCTCAATATTTACTGCTGTTGCCTGGTTTAAACAGGAAGGTGACAAGGAAGTTCAGAAGAAATCCTCTGCATTAGTGTCAGATTATGTAGCACATGACAAATAGGCTATGCAGTGAATGTTTGTCTACGAAAAGTGTTTTCGGAAATTTTGGTGATTCTTCCGAACATTGAGGTGGTAAAAATATTTTCAGATAAAGCAGCGAGTCATTTTAAACAGAAGTAAACAATGAGCAAGATGACATTGCTTGCTCGCATATTTGGATTTAACATAGAATGGAACTTCTTTCAGTCACATCATGGCAAAGGGGCCGTGTATGTGATTGGAGGCCAAGTAAAAAGGATGGCATGGATGCCTGCGAAATCGGGGAAGAAGATACAAAGCGCTACAGAATTTTGTAACATTGTGAGCAATAAAAACATCCAAATTATTGTTAAGGAGGTAGCACAGATTGAGATAGACGAAGGAAAAAAAGTATTTCGAAAAACGATTTGAACATCTTGCACCTATTCCGGCATCTCATGGAGTTCATTACGTGAAAGTGTTAGATCCCTATGTTGTAGAATATGTACAACTGTCTTGTGAACAATCAGTGCGAAAGGTCCACAGGTTCCTTGTGTGAAAAGAAACTAAAGTTTGTTCAGATAACAAGTGACATATTGACAGTGTTCCTGCAGTACATACTTGTTAGACTAAATAAGTGAGTCAACGAGTGCCGTGGAGTGCTTCTACGTGTTTAATTCCAATGGTTCAAATTCAATCTAAAAGTAGAACTCAATATTCTAATCTATTATTATGAACATAATAGATAACAGCCATAGGCATGGGAAATATAAACTATGATCTGCGTCACCTTATCGTAATGGATAAGGAGGTCAGTGCCAGATGATTAGGAACGCGCTTGAATATCGTAACATACTGTCTTACGCTCGGGAGTTGATGCCATATAGAGTGATAAACGCGGTCAAGGTTGCTGTGAGACTCTTATAGTCCTAAAATTAAATACCAATGCATATGGCTTGTATTACAGTATTTAATCACAGAGAAAGAACTATATATGTTATTAAGTAGGCCTATGTAATACTTGTATGTGCATTAATTTGAGTCATTTAAGATGCATGATTAAGCAAACTAATTTTTGTATTCTGGAAAACATATTATTCTTTTAAATTGATCGTTATGTTAATTTGCTACTTATCAAGTTTCATATTATTTTGTACAATTTACAGTTCTGTAAGTGCAACTTCATTTTAAAATTCAGAGATGTCAGTGAGTTACAGAATGAGGTCAGTCTGTTACACATCAGTTTTTAGGCCATAACTCCATTACTATTCGTGGTTTGGAGGTCGTTTTCAACTTAAACTGAAGATTACAATTTCCTTTCCGAACTATATTTTGCAAAATTGTATCAGCAATGACAATTCAGAGAAATCTGTGGAGAACCATGTTCACCCGAAGAGAGAGTTGACATTTATGTCAGTCTGTTACACACACTTTGGACGTAAATAAATAGTATACTGTTTCTATTAAAGACGTTTATTTTCATATGTATCTTAAGTGTACACTTCCCTCTATAAAATCCTGCGGTGACACAGTCTAATTTCAACCCATTATACAATTTAGGCAGACATTTTGCTGTCAAAGTGTACTGTAAATGTCAATCAGTTACACGTGGAATTGCTCTGTAATTCTAATAATACACTGTATATAATAGAATGTTTATTTGCTTTCAAATCAAGATAAGTTCTTTTATTCATTTTCAAACCCAGATAGATCACAGAACAATTTACAAAACCAGATATATCAAATACATTTTTCTCTATTATCTACTAATTATGCAGTAATGACACGGCCATAGGCATATCATGGAACAATACAATATTCCATAACAAACGTATTCTCAAAGTATTAAAATTTTACCTCTTAGTGTAGAGGAGATATATGTTTTTCCTTCATACTGAAAAATTATGTTTTAGTAATGTATCTGATTTTGCAATTAAACGCCTCATATATGCTTTCTGCTGGCTGGCGACTGGCTGGAGTTCCACCTCAGCTTTTACATTCTACATAATTGGCTCACTTATTGCACCTTTGTGCTGAACAGATTAGATTTTCATTAAAAATTGCTGATGAATTCATTGCAGCTGTTAAGGCGGTTTAAGCGAAAACTCCAGTTCCTGTAATAACTCCCTGGTGGACATGCCTCAAGACAGGAAAATATTGCATCAATTTCAATGCAGTCAAACATTTGATTGATTTGGAAGATGGTGAAGGCAGTGCTGCTTGTTGTAACAAACTTAAAGTGACTGGTTGAAAATAAAGAACTTGTACTTCAAGTCAGAGCTATATCTAAAATTTCTGATGGCCTCTGCAATCAAATACTGGTTTTGGAATCAGATAATCACGATGCAACAAAGGTCTGGTTTCTTCTATCATAAATTCTTCAGATGGTTCAAAGTTCAGGTGTAAAAAATTGGCAGGATATAAGAATGAACATCATCCTGCTCTAAATTTCTGAAGGAAGTTCCTGGGAAGATTTCATCGGTTTTTACTTCAGGTGAAATGAAAAGTTTCTCTGCCATTGATGTTTCAGTGGAAGAAATATCAACATATGCAGCAATGGTAGGGTAAACATTGGTAATTTCGTGGCAGTGGTTATTTCGTGATACTTTTTCTTTGCTCTTTTGTGAACTAACCAAAGGTGTTACGAGATCCAAATTTCCGCCAAGGGATTGCATATGTTGTCCAGTTTCCAGAAACATACAGCTAAGGTTTGTATGACTATTGTAGTTGCTTCAGTGAGCTTTTATGTTTGGAGAGAGCAAGTTTGCGTCGACTTATCAGGCATACAAATTTTGTGGATGTTTGTAATTACATTACAGGCTTATTACTAAAGGTAAGCATATGATATTTGGTACAAAGTTTTATTGTATCTTCATGAAATTTTAGGAAATGTTTTTGGAATTTTAGATACATCTGTAGTCGCCATATATGCTTAGCTTTACTGGTAGAAATCTTAGCTGTTTGAGGCGAAATTTTGTTGAGCATTAAGTGTTATAATTTTTAAAATGGTATAAAATGTATTACAATAGGAATTTTAGAAATCTGAAGACAAGATGTGATAACAAAAAAGAAAACAGAGACGCAGTGGGTCCAGTGTAGCTTCTGTTTGATTTGTTATCATGCTAAGTGCCAATGATAAGTGCTAGATGACTTGAAAGAATTGTGGCAGAAGATGGAACATGGCTTCACCATTTTGGACAGGAGACAGGGGCAGCCAATGGAGTGGCATCATGAAAATTCACCAAAGAAATAGAAATTCAAAAGTACATCTTCTGCAGGAAACGTTATGGCTACTGTGTTTTTCGATTCAGAAGGACTCTTGCTTGTGGACATCATGCCACACGGAACCACCATTAATTCTGACGGGTATGTTGCAACTCTCAACAAACTTCAAGTTCGACTGAGTCGTGTTCGACGACATCGGGAGAATCAGGATGTTCTGCTATTGCACGACAGCGCACAGCCATTTGTCAGTCTCAAGACCACAGACCAGATGAGAAAATTCGGATAGACAACACTGAAATATCCGCCTTACAGTCCTGAACTGGCACCGTGCGATTACCATCTCTTTGGTAAACTGAAGTATCCCTTCGCGGAACGAAGTTAGAAGATGACCCCCTTGTGCACGCTGCTAAAGAGTGGCTCAGACGTGTTGGTCCAGACTTTTACCGTGCTGGTCTACAGGCCCTCGTTCCTAGGTTACGTAAGGCAGTTGAAAGGGACAAGGATTATGTGGAAAAGTGACATTTTGTTCCTTGAGGATGCATCTACATTCTGTGAAAACAGCAAAGCTGTAGGATAAACATATAATTTTAAAACAAACGTTATGCAATACTTTTGGAGTTACCCTAGTAATATGTGCTACAGTAAAGTCCGTAATAAAAGTGTTCACCCTTTCAGTGCAAAGAAGATCCCTTTTCAATTTCAATTTTTACTTTGATTTCATTCTTAATATGTGTTGATATGTATTTCTATGTTTTCTTGCTATGAATATTAGACGGAATTACTATGTTTGAAGTCCAGTAACAATAAATGATTATTTCATTTGACTTTAATGAATTTTTCCACAATTCTTCTACCTCTCACGAAATTACCAATGCAATATTACGAAATTACCAAGGTTATCACGAAATAACCAACCTTTCAACTTAACTTGTAAAAGTGGTTTTTGGCACATATTCAAGAACGTGTCCAATCTTTTATGTCTCCAGATATGTACAGCAAGTTTTCGTCTTTTAAATAAAAAAATCGGAATAACGACATATTTACTCATTTGCATTTTAAATTAGTTTTCACGAAATTACCAATGTTTACCCTACATGGAGAAAATTTGTCTTCAACTTCTGCCTTATCCTTCTGTCAGAAACATTCCAGCAAGACACCTATCCTAAGTTTGCTGCCAATGAAGGCTATTATTGTTCATCCATCATCTCCTTCAGTTGAGGGAAGCTTTTCTACTTTCAATTGGATTTTGAACTCTAAACGGTCATGTTTGACAGACGAAAATCTACAGTCTTACTTACAACTTGCAATTAATCAAAATCAACTTCAAGAGGGTGCTGTTTATCAGGAGAGTGGGGGGACAGTGACAAGGATGACTAGATTTTCATTCGTTTCTTGACTAGATTGTTTACAGTGTATTCTTTTATAAACTTAATACTTATCCTGCAACTAACATTACTGACAAAAAAATTCAGTTTCATGATATACATAAACAGTATTTGACTTAAGTTTATTGATATAAAATACAATATTACGTATTATTTGTGTTAAAAGAAATTAAAAATATAGCATAATAAAATATTATTTGAAAAAGATAAAGCATAATTATAAAAAAAAATAAAGCATAATGTGGGTTGCTCTAATCGTAGCTATTACTGTCGGTTAAAGTAAAGTTGAGATTGTACTTCAAAGTAATTTTTCGTCTTAATTTGATTATATTGTCATTTAAATATATAGTAATGTCCTATAACGATAGACTTTAATAGCATAAGTCTTTTTATCGAAGATGAAATGTCGTCTAGTGTAAATACAAACAACAATTATTGCACCATAAAAACATGTAGCTCAGAATTACACCGATGGACTGTCAATCAAATGTGAGATACATCATGATTGTTATTGTTTTGGGCAGATTAGTAAGTATTGTCATAACAATAAGACACAATATGGACAAAATATTATGATAGGGATACTGGAATAAAATCAATATCATGTAAAAATACAAACTCAAGAAAATTAAGCAACGAACGGAACTCATAGCTAGTCAAACATTATACCATTGAGCTATCATACACTTTGACTGCAAGTGTTTGACAATCTCCATTCCACATGCATGTATAGTGAACATCGAGGCACCTGGAAAATTGTTCGTTGTTAAAATCGTGTATTTGGAAGTTTCGTGAGTTATATCATTATCTAATTTATAAACAGAAAACGGTAGGTTCGTTCAAAAGGCGTGAGAGGGACAAAATAAGTGGAATCATAAAGATAATATGATGAAAATTTCGGTACAGATGAAGTGCATCGCCACCATGAAAACGTTTCTAAGTGGGCCATTTTTTCTTACTATGAGTATATATATATATATATATATATATATATATGTTTGGTGTCTCAAGCGAACTTATACAATTTTGGTTTAACAATGTCTGGAATTAGTTAGAGGAAAACTGGTAGGCCTACTATTGCAATAGGACAACATGCGATTCTACATAGATCAAACTACAATGCATGAATTCAGAGAACTTGATGAGATTTCTGAGAATTATTTCAACAAAGAACAGGGACTTGTATTTAAGCAGAGTAAATTTACTGGCTGAAAGATGGGTCCATTCTACAGATTATAGAAACCGCAATATTTAATTTGTTTGCTGGAACTAAGTAAACAGAATAATGTTTTTAAAATGACTTTCTCTATGATACAAGTTACATAATGTCTTTGATGTTTTGTTTATCTGTGTGAAAGTATTCATCTGACGTACAGACAATAGTTACGAAATTTAATTTTTCGTTTTGCGATTGCAATGTTGAGACATAGGCCTGCTTCGCAAAACGTTGTTGCAAATCACGCGACTTCGACTCAAAGCAACGCCGAGTACGGTGATCGTACGACAGGTGCCGATCTTTACCCACTTTAATATTCACTACAAAGCCACAAGTTTTGAATATGAGCGGCGCTTGTATTATCTGTTAATAAATTTCCTTCCACTGCGTCGCCATCTCCCAATCGTAGGCGAGCGTGGCGTCGCACTGTCCTCCAAGGACTGGGGCTGAAGCAAACTGCAGTGAGTGAAAACTTATTGTTGAAAGCTACAACATCAGAAGTAGTAAAAGGGAACTATTGGGACATTGCAAAGACACAAATTTAGACGAGAAATTTATGTTTTGGTGTATTTCGCACCAAGGAATTGGTTTCTGTCGTGTCCGCTGTTAGCTTATCTGTTCTTCCAGTCCACCAGTATGTTTGTCCCAATTATTTGCATTAATTCAGCTCATAGTTAACGTTTTCCGAATCAATCCAACCCGAAATTACGGATACGAAATATATCCATTTTACTCTAATAGGAGCGATGTTTTATTTTAATCGAAAGTAACAGAAATCGAATTTCAGTATAAATTGCCTACAAGTATGTTCCATACAATCCATAAATATTTCATCATATTCTGTAGAAAACGTCCTTGGTGGTCAAACCTGGCAGAAGGCTATTGATTTGAAAGGATGGTAGAAATTCTTAGCATGTCTTACTGTGGAAGAGAAGGAATGCTGGAAAGAACCCTGACCTGACAGAGGGCTCCAAGCAAAGTACATCGATCATTTGCCGTCCCCGTTGAAATTTTGAGATAGCATAATGGGGTCGACATGAGTCGGCTAATTGTGCGTGGTTTGTTCCATCCTCCACTCATAATTCATGTACTATTCTGTAAGATCTATAAAAGCCTTCGAGTGAATGCCATAGGACCTGTACACAAACTTGCAACATAATGGTTAGAATCTAATGAAATTTAATACAGTTCATAGGACCCATAACCTAGTCTTCACAAGGAAGCAGAGGAATAGGTAGACCTAAAATAACATGAAAACATAGAATAGTAGCAGAACCCAAAAGAGAAGAGATGAAGGAAATCGTCAAAAATAGTCAGATGGATCTTTCTGAGAGACCTGTATTCCACATATGAACTATAATAATTTTAGTTGATTGATTGATTGACTGGTTGATTTATTTATTTATTTATTTATTTATTTATTTATTTATTTATTTATTTATTTATTTATTTATTTATTTATTTATTTATTTATTTATTTATTTATTTATTTATTTATTTATTTATTTATTTATTTATTTATTTATTTATTTATTTATTTATTTATTTATTTATTTATTTATTTATTTATTTATTTGTTGATTGATCCATCGGTTGATTGAATGATAGATTGATTCATTGATTGACTGAATCATTGATTAACTACTTCTATGGTCAATAAATTCCATAGATTTTATTGACTTCCAACTTATTTCACACAATTTATAAACAAATCCTTAACATATACAACCTATAACATAATATATTTTATGGAATTTATAAACAAACTTTTGTGTATTTCATATAGATTTTCAATAACCTTTCATCAATATTCCTCAGAAATAAACTTAAATTTTCAATACATTCCATAAAATCTACCGAGAAAATCATAATAAAATCTATGAATTTTAAATAAAGTGAATTTTTAATGAAGATCATTATGAAATACCTGATGGATCAAATTTAAAGAATACTTCGGTAAATTCTTGTCTCTCACATAATGAGTGTACTTTTAATAAGGGGTATCTTACAACATATCTATACTTATACACATTGAAGCACATTTACAACCTCTATGAGCAGTTTTGAAACTGAGACTTGAGTCTGCGTTAATTCAATGTACTTATTACTTTTAACTATACTCTTTAACTGGCAAATTACTAAAATTCAATATTTTCAACAGAAGCATAGAAGGTGAAGAAAACCTCAGACGTACAACTAAGTTTGTTTTTCCCAAGCAATCAATACAATTAAATTTAAATTTGTCACACTTTTATGTAGTACTAGCCATACCCTTGCGTTTCGCTGCACTAGTTATAAATAAATATCATTGACTTAATCTGTTATATTTCCAAATACAGCTTTGTTATTGTTACTGAATAATTAATTTATTATCAGTTATAAATCGTTTGCTCCTGAATTACTTTCAAAGATGTATTTAGAATTATGAATGTATCTCTTATTACCATACAATAGTTTCTGGAGTTGTTCAATTAATTCTACTTTTAATTTCGTACTACCGGTATGTTAGATCTAACATCGTGTGAAATAGAATATATCTGTAAGAACTAAAGGTTGTTAATCTCAGCTGGAAGAAGGCTTTGTCACCAAACGACACCATTTCAAATAAGATGTTGTATTTCCCTATATTTTTTCCTTCGTTGTTGGTAACTCTGTAGCATCTATTAAATGCTTTATGGTTGTGCTAACAGATGGAGTTACATGTCAACAATGTGACGCTGAAACGTGTGTTCAGGTTACTGCCCAGCGACAGTCCTGATGTATTTTTATTTTTGTGATGATTGGTTAATTAATATTAACCCGGCACACTTGCAATCACACTCACATTCATACAAATTTTCAGACTCTAGACACTCAGGGAATTCCCTATATATTTGAAAACGTGTGTTGATAACGGATATACTACTGTAAGTATCTACCTAAGTTTTTAATCGGTTGTCGGAGCTCTTGAATCTCAAGAAGAAAAACTTTTTCAGCAGCGCAACGTATTCAAGACTAATTTACAAACATATTAAACGAATTATTCTTGTACCAAAAATGGATGCTCCCTAGGCCAAATAGTCGTATTTTAATTATGTAATTACTTCATAGTTTCGTATGGTATTGAATGACGTTATGACTGAGATATATATTGTTAATTGTTTTTATTTGTAACATTCGGCCATAACTGACCGAGTATATAAGATCTCGCGCTCGCAGGGATGGAGTTTGGGGTTTGAGATGGCCTACAACCCACAAGTCATGCTAAAGATGTTGATTTGTTAATTATTCAATACGGAGTATTGCGCACTACACAAATCCGTTATCTATTAAGTATATTTTACCGTAGCTCACCAAATACGTAATTAAGCAATAAAAATATGTATTGTTATCTTACTGGGTAATTAATACTTAATATATGCCGCGTGTATATTTATAAAATTATTCCATCTCTGATTTTCATTCGTTCATAAAAAAAACGCAAAGCAAATCAGATATCAAATTTCAGTATGATACCTTCAAATAGCATTAAATTTAACTACATATTGCTAATTATTATTAGTTTTCGACAGTATATGAAGTTTTCTGTACATAAGGTTCTGTTTAGTCCTACCTTATATGCAATTGTGCCCAGTCCTCGATTCACTCATTAGCTTCTGTAATGACATAAAGCCTATGTTCATCTAAAGGAACTACTCTTTCCAATGATGAAACAATTATCCAAATCGATTAAATAGTCTCCTGAGATTGCCTCATACAAATACACATACATTCTCTCTTTATAATAATATTTAGTATATTATAAACACATATGAATATAATCCGCATGAAAAGGGTGTTTAATATTAATCCGATTGCTGTCCAAGGCCGCCTTAAATAAATGCAGACTCATTTGTTTTATCCTTATTACTCGTATATTAATCTGAAGATGCAATGAGATAAAAAGTATTGTTATTTTAAAACATATAATATCTCGCTATATGGTAATGCAAAATTCCTGCAAGGAAATATTGTGTACTTCGGTACATCATAGCAATAAGATATATCTCGTTAAATATCAGTCCTATCAAAATTTTGCATAGAATAAAACTTATCGACAATCGTTCTTAAAGAAACTTTGTTATGTAATATTTTTCATAAAATAAATAATAAGCGAGATATTTCGATTTATTTAATTCAGGTCCACTTATAACCCCCTTTTAAATAAAGTATTTTGAATGACATATATCCTAAAATCTAAGTTAGAATAAACTTAATTTATATTCCAATTTTCATAAAAATCGGTTAAGCCATTATCACGTGAAAAGGTAACAGACATCCAACAGAGAGACAGGCAGACAGACATACAAACAGTAATTTCAAAAATGCGATTTTTGGTCTCAGGATGATTAAGTATACATGTTGACATCAATTATTTTTGAAAAAGCGAAAATTACCAGAAAAATTTCGGATACATATTTATTATTAGTATAGATTATTTAATGTCTTGCTTAGAGTACGAGTAGTTTATGCACATATACTGAAGATCTAAGTATAATTTTCAAACTTTCGAGTAAAGTGAGTCATAATATGCGTTGAAGTTGTTGGCACATATACGTTCCGCCGTCTATGAACACCTATGAAAACGATAAGATAACGAGTTGTGACTTTTATTCTTATGTATGTAATAGGGCGAGGCACCCTAATAAATATTACAATTTCAGTAAAAACATAATTTTCACAAAATGGCACTTAGAGTCTTATTCACTTCAATTATTCTATTATTTATCACATTGATCCTGAGTATTTTTGAAAGAGT
Source organism: Periplaneta americana (assembly GCF_040183065.1). Classification (NCBI taxonomy): domain Eukaryota; kingdom Metazoa; phylum Arthropoda; class Insecta; order Blattodea; family Blattidae; genus Periplaneta; species Periplaneta americana. Next base: position 78,082,512 of record NC_091122.1, on the reverse strand, counting down.
GTATTTACAGTATTTCATGTAATGCCGCTTCTAAAACGAAAAAAAGTTGTCATTTTTACTGAGAACTGTCAGTTCGAGCCCAGAATAATTCTTCACGAGGTATTGGACTACTTTTCCAGCTCTTTCCTGAATACGATCAATCACCACATAAACCTCATGGAAATGGTCTGAGGATCATTTGTACAAACAAACAATAATACTTTCACATTCCATTTCTTTCCGTTTATCATTCCGATCATATTAATGATGTTGAGTAACAACTTGAGTTGAAAATAGCCATACAGATCATTAAGTTCTATTTTGCTTATTATTTTTCTTTCTAGCACGTAACATAATTGCACTGGTGTGTTACGGCCCCTCAGACCTTTAAATTTGTAACATACATACATACATACATACATACATACATACATACATACATACATACATACATACATACATACATACATACATACATACATACATACATACATACATACATATATACAGGTCACGGCTTCACAAGATCGTACCTTCACAGATTCAAGATTATTCCAACTCCAACGTGCCCTTGCAGACTAAAAGAAGAACAGACAGTCTACCATATACTACTAAGATGTGCCACACTGATAAAAGAAAGAAGAATCCTACGAGCTAGTATAATACGCACAGGTCAAACCTGGCCTCCACCTTTTGATCAGTTCACAACAGCATACCTCAAAAGCTTCAGAAAATTTATAAAATCCATAGAATTTGGCAAAATGTAACAGAATTGAAATTAGAAGTAATATTAACAATGATGGTAACCTAAAATATATAGAAGTACAATTAGGCAACACTTGTATCTATAAGAATTTCAAGATCGCAATCAAAATTGTAAATATCTTGTTCTCATAAATTATGTAACTAATTATTGTAATATTTTATGTAAAGCATGTAGTATTACTCCAATGTAATGGAGCATGCTGATATACAAAAAAAATACATACATACATGCATGCATACATACATACATACATACATACATACATACATACATACATGCATGCATGCATACATACATACATACATACATACATACATACATACATACATACATACATACATACATACATACATACATACATACATACATACATACATACATACATACATACATACATACATACATACATACGTGTTCTACTCAAAAGCAGGTATTTCACTGCACACCCGGCATTCTCCAATCTTTACTATTTTCTTCCTTCCTCTTAGTCTCCGCATATGATCCACATATGAAAATGACGATTATCATCTGATATCTTCTTCTCTCCCCAACTATTCTCCCGTTCACCATTCCTTCCAGTGAATCCTTCAGTATGCAGTTTCTTTTCAGCCAGTGACACAATCAATTCCTTTTTCTCTTTCTGATCAGTTTCAGCATCATTCTTTTATGATGTGGAATTTTCTAAATTCATTCTCTGCAAGTACAATATTTTTCCCACTCAATTCACCACACGCCTTGAGAGAGGAGAAGTTTACAGTTCCTCGTGCGATATTTTTGGGATTTCTCACTGTGTCGTATATGTGGAACCATCCCTTTTTATATCTATTATACGGTTCTTCTCCTTCCTGTGCACATGAAAACTGGTAGCTTGTTGCTTGTTGACCATTCACCTCAGCTGCAGGGTGTGATACCATTCTTCCGTCGTAGTTGTGGTCGCCCTGAAGGTCGTAAAAATATGTCCTGACGGTCTTTTTTGCTGATGTATCCAGTCACGTACTCTTTTATAGCTGACGCCAGGGTTTTTGGCGCGTGTCCTTGAGTACAATGCACAGTCTGCGAGCATCTATTGATGTGTAGCTGAAAATGATATCACCTCCTATACACGTCACTTCAGCAATCTGCCAACCACAGTTGTCAGTCTTGCTGCCCAGACTGCGGCAAAAGTAAGATACTCGCACTTAACTTTCCTGCGGTGTGTTCTTGAGTACAGTGTCCAGTCAGTGAGTTTCTGTTGCCACTGCAGCTGAGAACGGTACCTCCTCCTAAATACGTGTCACATCAACAATCTACCAATCACAAGTGCCAGCTTTATCGCCTATAAATTGCTACAAAAGTTAGACACTCGCACTTAAGTTTCCCATTACTTATTTCACATGCCAAAATCGGTGGCGCGCACTATACTAGTCTGTTGTCCTCCATTCTGTCGATGTGTTCGCTCCAACTTAGTCTCCTATCATTAATCTAAAGGTTTATTGGTTCAATTTTGCATTCCTCTCTGATAACTGAGCTATGAATTTTGTCTATCAATAATTTGCATATGATTTTTCTTAAAACTTTCATTTCCGTTGTTTTATTGATTTGGTTTACTTTTTGAGTTTCTATCCGGTATTTAACTCATACGCACATAAGTTATTACATATATTTATATACGGATTTATATATATTCACTATTGTTTCTATTCTGATATTTTTATTATTCCAAGTTGTATTGTTTATGTATCCAGATATTTTGCTTGTATTGTTTGTTCGTTTGGTGAATTGTTAATAGAAAGAAATCTCTCACAACGCTAGGGATGCTAAATTAAACTTAATTTTATTTAATCTGGTATAGAGGATGTTTTGGAAGGAATAGTAAATATTTATGTTGTAATGTCGATAACTCTAAATAAAAATGTTTAGGCAAACATGTGTCCTATTGGCAATGGATACGAAGACTAAGGCTCATTCACAATGAAAATTAAACATAACGTGAGTGTTAACTTAACGTTACAGTAAAATCAAGAAGTTATACCTAATTCACGATGGGAACATAAACATAACAGCAAAAATACTTGGTAACCATGGAAACATAACAACGACGCCATTTCCTCATCTTATACTTCAGCGCTCCACGATTGTGTTCTGTTTGCAAATCACGTAAGCATAAGCATGAAAGTTTAGAGTTTGCAAACTTTCATGTTAACGTCTTACGGCAATGTTTATGTCAATACTTATGTGAATTATTGTGAATGATCCCATTTGGTAGCCTGGGCGCAAACTTCTGTGTTTATGTTACGGTTATGTTTAATTTACATTGTGAATGGGCCTATGCAATCCTTCGATTCTGACGATGCGTGCGATGCAGCTCGCGTGCAGCTTCCTATGCGCGCGCATCATTTTGTAAATAAGGTGATCAGCATGTAGGTATTTGATGCAGATGTAACCAAGAAACAAGTATGATCTGAATCAAAATGGTGTTAGACTGCCTCCGTGGTCTGTTGGTCAGCATGCTGGCTTCCAGATCAGGAGGTTCCGGGTTCGATTCCCGGGCTAGGCTCTCGGTGAATTTTTCTTGAAGAAGAGGAATTCCCTGGGTGTCTAGAGTCTGGAAATTTGAATGATTGTGAGTGTGCCGGGTTAATATAAATTAACCAATCATCACAATATAAAAATACGTCAGGACTGTCGCTGGGCAGTAACCTGAACACACGTTTCAGCGTCACATTGTTGACAAGTAACTCCATCTGTTAACACAACCATAAAGCATCTAATAGATGCTATAGAGTTACCAACAACGAAAAAAAAAATGGTGTTAGAAGTATTGCTAAGAACATCTACATCTTTACGCATGCGAAGTATGCTGATATGGTGTTCGTTTATCTTTCTTTTTGTAATGGAAATGCTGTTACTACTTGTGATATTGCCTAAGTTGTCTAACCGCTAAGTATCGGATTCAGAAGTGTATAGACCCTACTAGCGTCTACAACAAACTGATTGACGCTGGTACTGTTCTCAGCAATAAGATTGATTGATTGATTGATTGATTTCACGAAGACTGGATCGGGACAGATCCTTGCACTTAAGCCGTTTAGGACCATTGTACAAACAGCGAAGTGGATAGTCTGTTGGAGAACGTAAACATGTCGTAGTCTCTTCTCTCTCTCTCTCTCTACGGGCCAACCACACGGTGGAGTAAACAGCACGTGATCTTGTATATGTAAGCACTGCTTACATTCTCCAACTATCCACTGCGTTGACTGTATGCCTTATATATGCGAAGAATATCTAAGTCCTACGAATGGTCCGAGTGAATCCGACGCTGTCAGGCAGGCTTCCTAGGCCCTGCAGGTAAGGTTCTATCATCTACTGACGATTCCGGACCCGGAGTTCGAAGCCCAAAGACCTAAGTACTTTAGAAAAATAAGTGTGGAGCATTACTTTCTGAACGACCCTCATAAGTCAGCGTCGGAAACGTGCACAACACCTAGAAATCAAGCCAGCCTATTTTTATTATTACAGATGATAGATGAAGTGAAAGGAAAGTAGAAGGAAAGAGATAAACGGGAGTACTCCGAGAAAAACCCAGACCTGACAGGTTATCAAACTCGGACCACCTGGATGGAAGACCAGCGCTAGCACTATACGCAATTGTTATCAGAAGTTCTAACAGTATTTTATAAATTTTAATATGGTTGTTTTATTTGGATCAAATTACGTGACATGTTTCAATTAAATTAATTACAAATTAAATAAATAATTATTCATTTAACTTTATTTTCTTTTCAAAATAAGAAAGAACTATTGAGTTGCAACTGTGAACAGCAAATAAGGCACAAGTAGTAATAATTTCATTAGTTTTATTTGATACTAACTGCGAAAATCTAGTATATTTTAAGATTACAGGGAAGAACTGTTCCAAGCATCTTAACATAAATTTCAGAATGTGTTTTATATATGATAGTGCTCTGTCCCATTTCAATCAATGTAGGTTAAATTGTTGAATAATCTATACCGCACCTAAATAAATGGATTGGTAGTGCTCAAATATTGTCTGGCCTTCTCCCTCTCCGGATATGAATCTACTTGAATTTTACTTATCGAGATAACTCAGAACTGTCCTTTACTGAACACCAACTGAGATCGTTGACTTGCTCCGACATATTGAACAAAGTTGGCAACAAATCTGAAAAGATCTGCAATTTTTAACATGCTCTCATGTTCTATTAAGACAACATTGACAACTAATGAACATTCATATCACAAACAGGATTTCAACTCAAGAATTTTTATTCTACACATCATAAAAGTGACAGTCTTAACTACTGGCTATGTAGTTGATGATTTATTTATTTTATTTCATTGGGTTATTTTACGACGCTCTATCAACATCTAGGTTATTTAGCGTCTGAATGATATGAAGGTGATAATGCCGGTGAAATGAGCCCGGGGTCCAGCACCGTAAGTTACCCAGCATTTGCTCGTATTGGGTTGAGGGAAAACCCCGGAAAAAACCCCAACCAGGTAACTTGCCCCGACCGGGAATCGAATCCGGGCCACCTGGTTTCGCGGCCAGATGCGCTGACCGTTACTCCACAGGTGTGGACTTAGTTGATGATAATGTGGTGGTAGTAGTAGTAGTAATAATAATAATAATAATAATAATAATAATAATAATAATAATAATAATAATTCAATAACTCATATAAAAGTTAAAAAATTAAAGTTTCGTTTTCAAGGTAGGTAATGCAATCACATCAGTACATAATTTAATCTAAATTGAAGAACACCACAGAATTAGGAAAATTATCTGTTTCATGATGATCTGTAATTCTGCAGATCTTGCAATTGTAATTTACTTCATGTATAACATATTCACATACATGTAAGTATAATCGAACATATTTAAAATATATCATCAGCAACTGCAACAGCAATTTCTTCATTATAATTTCAATTTACCTTCAAAGTTCGACCCCTTTGTCGGATTCTGTTTCCACTCGCGTGAATGAACCGTCTAAGACAAAGGAAACCTGCTAGACGTGTGGTCAACATGATGTATGGACATTCCCTAACACAGCACAGGACAAATGTTGAGTTGATGCAAAAGTTCGTAGCTATGACAAAAGTTTTCATTTGAGATGAATAGAAGACAGAAATTCATCAGTAATATATTCTCCTACATTATCTATGACTCTCTGCCAACACTAGGATAATTTTTCGATTCCGCGTCTGAAGAAATCTGCTGGTTTGGAGTCAAGCTAAGTTTGCAAACCACATTCTTTATCAAAGGAGTTCTCTTGAAGATTGTTGGAATAAGGTAACATCTATACTTGTACTGTATTCCATGTCGAAGCATGTCTTCTTTGGGAGAGATTAATTTCGGGACGGTATTATGCCGGACGATCTATATCCTCAAGGAAACACCAAGTACAACAATCAAGATATACAACGTAGATTTGGAACCACCAGATGGTGTTAGTGGTCATTACCGCCGCTAAACAATGCTACAGCTTCCATTAATCAGCAGATGAAAATGAACAGCAACGTGGAGGACCGCGAGGCTGTCGTCGGCATCATTAATCTCGGAGGAAGGGGGGGGGAGAGAAGGGAGAGATTAAGAGAAAACTTGAGTGAACTTCTTAAACTGACGTACAACAAAAACAAAATCACCTTCTTATCTCGCTCAATACAAGTGTCAAGATTCAACCACGGAGAATTGTGATTTATTGACATTTCAATTTGAACTTATCTAAGATTAAAATGTGCGAGTGCATGCGCATTGTAGTGAGTTCTGCGTCTCGCACTAAAATAGCTTACCTATAAAATAAATATGAGAGTTTAGAAAGACGTGAGCTGTAATCCCACAAATTAATAACTTTATCAATGATCAAACTTTCCTTCTTCTTTACATTAACCTCTGAAGATTCATAACTGAACATAGAAAAGTTACCTAACTTTTAATATAAAACAAATTATAGCAGTTAATTGCAGAAATAAAATTTGCGAGAAATATGAAATCCACTTGACAGAATTGCAAGACAAATCATAGCAGAAAAGAAAACAAGTGTTACAAAGGAAAATATATAGGTCTAATTGCTAAATGAACATAAGCAGATTCTTCGTGTTTTCGTTGTAAGTGACGTAAATGTGAGAGGGGTATCTATTCGTGATAGGTAACCTGTGTTCCCAATTATGAGATTCAATGACATAAATTTTAGAGAAATCAAAATATCTAAGTAAATATAGTGTTAATTTTAGCAAGCGTGTCAATATCGGACGTCTCTGTGAATCTAACTTCTCCACTCTGTTTTTATGGCAAGAACAAAAATATTTTCACAATTTATATTTTAACTTAATATTCTTTACAGGCCTTCTTACTGAAATTTAGTTAGGCTAATATTTTCTACCACCAATTTATTCCTTATTTAAATTTTTAAATTTAAACTATCACCAGATATAGCTACGGATATTTATAAGATTCCTGCATATAATTCTACCTGTAGTGTTCATATCTTTATTGTTTTATGAACACTTGATATTCAGCTTATATTAACATCACTTTAAATTTTGTACACAGCCATTCCAAAAACTATATCTTTTAACTCTATGTAAGCATGTTACAAAATGACTATTATACGGTGGCCTGCGAAGAATACTTTTAATACTAAAACAAAATATATATTATGAAACTAGTTAAAATGTTACACTTCAATGCATGAGGCAATGTTTAGGAAACGAGCGAAGTGAGTTCCCTAATTTTGACGAATGCAATAACTGTATAACATTATAAACGCGTTTCATATGTTATATTTTGTATGACAGCTTTGTAAAACAATTAATAAAGAAATTACATATAACACTAGTGGCTTGTGCAGCAAATGCTGCGAACTAAGTTCATTAGACGTTCAAATAAATATTTTTCAGATTTATTTTCAATGAAGAATACCAGACATTTTGAAAGTTATTTGCTTCCATAATAATGAAACATACCTACTCCCTCTGACTGTTTTTTTATGCCGAATACATTTTCTTGAACCTATCCACCTTCAGTTTTTGAGTTTCAACGCGAAAACACAAGTGACGTCAGGACGATCAGTGGATTTTTCATGTGGGAGTAAAGCAATAGCTATTTCAGGTCATTGTGGATTGTAGGTGAGAGTTAAAGAAAGTGAGGTTTGCTATGCTTTCGAACAATAGACATAGCATCTTGGTATAGCTGCTGCATGTAGAGCTTGAAATGTAAGCTAGAGGGTAAAATCATTTTATCCTGCTAAGAGACCATGCTGACATGATCGGGAAACTATAAAATTTTGTAGGCCTCTTATTGTATCAGTAAGTCTTTCCTTAGGAACTGTAATTTTTCCTCTCTCTCAAGCCAATTACTGAAGGGAATGACGCATATAAATATCCACACCATACCGCCATTAAGTATATGAAAAAGACCCAACCCCAATTGATTAATAACTATAAAAATATTTGATTTTTAACAACAATATTATCTTACGCAAGTTTTATAGTTATATAATAGTCGCCACTCAGTAAATTACAGAAATGAAGATCTAATTTAGATATTCTCTACATCTACTTATATATAACCCCAAAATTTTCACTTTCATATCATCAATATAGCATTGATATGTATAATTAATGAAAAATAGTCACATCGTGGCGTTAACTATAATAATATTTCATTTCTAATGGTAATAATACCATCAAACCACCTTAGGTTTTGTAAATTTTAATATCCAATACACAGCTGTACTCAGAAAATTACTCACCGCAGAATCAGACATGTAAATTATTTTTAGTAAGTCTTGAAGTTTTTAATAACCAATTGAATTTGAACTCTAAATATGTCAGCAATCCTGCAGGTCATGGCCTTCGTGTAATAGCCTATGTTTTTGTAGTGTGTGTTTTGTTTTATTCTGAAATCCAATTAGTTCTCAAACTGACGAAAGATGAATTTTGGAAATTAGGAAAATTATGTAGGAAAACTAGCGCTTTATTGAAAGTTACTATTTTTCTGAAAATCCTTGGATGTCAAGCTTCAAAAGGACAAGTCATTCATTAAAATCCGTTCAGCCGTTTTCCCGTAATTTCCATTACCAGTTGAAATTAAACTGTAGGCCTATATATCGATTTTTAATGATAGTAGTTAGTATCATTGTCTATAAGGAAAGGAGTTGCTATGACAGCAGAGAAGTGTGAAATATTATTGCACGGCAAATAGTTTCATTATCAATTTTTTTTCTACGATAGTGCTTAAAGTGACCCTTTTCAACAGTGCGTGAAATAAGCAAAGTGTGCGTGAAGTAATATTTTGAGGCTATCGTAACAGAAGTAATGACGTTTCAGTTGGCATGGTGATATTTTACGACACTGGTGCAATAATGCGGCATATTGTGAACGATTCTGACTAACTATAAAAATTCCATGTTTAAAATGCTGATGTACAAAAAGTACTTTTAATACTGACTTCCAACTGTTTGCGCGAATTTCCAATTATTTGTTTCCTACCAAATGTTATACAGCAGAAATCACAACCGATCAATAAAGCGGGTGAAACAATTGCAGGCGAACTTTATGGAAAGGCCATTTTTAGTTAAGGAGTATAACACACACAATAAATAAATTGCTTCAAACAACTACGTTATTGATGACTTATGAATCAATTAATTATTAAATTTAAATATAAAAATTAAGCGGCACTTGCTTTTAAATCAGGTACCTCCCATTCCTCAGTTGAATACCTTACCACTAACAAACAAACATTCTCATGAGAGCAGATAAAAAATGTTATTTTTTTTCTTCCACCATCTTAATAATGTCAAAACAAGAGTTTATAAAATTTTGGCCCCTCTAACGCAATTACGAGCGCCGTAAAAATAAGTTTCCCTGGTGCCGTTTACAGAAATAAAACACAATTTCATGGAAATATTTATTGGAACAGATACAGCAGTGTTGAGCTATTTTTCTACATATTACCCATCCCGAATTGAGACATTTGTCATACCATAAGATCAAATTTTGTATCTCTGTGTCGTAGAAGTCAGCCGCCTGGGATCGGAACCAGTGTGTGACTACCGTCTGCACCTCTCTGTCGATTCAATGGTACTACAAATGTCTCAATCCCAGTGGCGAATTATGTTGAAAAATAGCTCAATAGTTGTTGTATCTGTTCCAATAAATTTTTCCAATGAAATTTTGTTTTCTTTTTATGAACGGCCCCAGGGAGTCTTATTTTTTACGGCCTTCGTAATTGTGCTCGAGTGGTCAAAATTTGTACAAGCACTTGTGGAAGGAAAAAAAATAACTTCTTTATCTGCTCCCATAAGAATGTTTGCTTGTAAGTATAGTATAGTAATTGTAATGTATTAAGTTTCTCTATTACAGTGAGCGGGAATACGGCATTGAAAAAGAAGTGAGTTTTGTCTGAATTGCAGTAGCTACGGACAAACGGCTGCCTAGAAAAAATAGTGTACAACACATGTTAAAAATAATTTTATTTTGCGCTCAGAATTGCTCCACTTGGCCTGCGACCTCTTTTAGAAAACATCCTTACATCCTTACTCACAAAACAAAATGACATTTGTAACACTCGTGTTATAAATAGCTTACAATTTGACAGTCATTGCTAAAAGTAGGTCTTTTAGAGTATATGACCATGTTAAATAATAAATATATAATTCAATCGAAGTAACTACTTTCATCTCTTCAATGTGTTGTGGAACGATACAAGGGGCACATTTAAGAATGGTTGTGTGCAACTACTCAATTGTACAAACTATACCGATAGCTTTTAAGAAATATTAATATGAATATTGCAGTTGGTATAATTACTCAGTCTTTCAAACTGAAATCATTAATTTGTGTTCGAATTATCTGGCAAGTTGGATTTTTTTAAAGTAATAAGGGAATCGTGCGGGAACTTCCGCCGCTTTAGCATAGTACATAGAACATTCCAACAAGCTTCGGCACTGATCCCAAACCAATCCAAACGAGTAAAAACAAATCTCGTTCAATAGCAGAGACTGGACGTTCTGGACATGCAAACAACAACTTGCATAGATGCTGCCTTTGTCCAGCTTTATCCACTTCTGCTACCAGGAGGGAGCTGCGGCTTTTGTAATAATCTCACTATAGTTATAGGCGACCATGACGGCGATGTTCAAAACTTAATCTCACTACTTCTCAGATTTCATTCAATAGGCTCTCTTATCCTACTCAAAATGAACTCGTAATTCCAGACGAAAACGATTTTAATTATAATTTTTCAACAAACTCGTAACAAATTATTTATACAAATGAGAGGTTTAATCGTAGATCATAGTGTAGAAATGGTTAGATTCAGTTAGTTAACCTATGTCAACTGACACTTATAAGCATTAGAAATATAAATTTAAAACTCTATGCCGTAGTACAGCTGAACTGTGCACCATATTCTGGCATACGTTTTGCGGAAATATTCCGGAGATGGCGTGCTTATGTGAAGTCATCTTCCTCCAAAGCTGCTCTTAGCTCTTCAGTTATGCGATAGACCGGTTATCATTCCCACTGCATGGTTACTAATGTTAGCAACACGACAACATAAATCTTTGCGAAATAAAGGGGTGGGATACGATCACTTCTCGACCACTCTGTGCATGTGTTCCAATAAGCAATATCCTGAACTGGTTCTGTAGGCGCTTTACGAAATGTCAGTATTTAAGCGGTTTCAGAATAAGAAGGCATATGGTCTAATGACACATGTTGCGAAATACATCAAATACAGAGTAAGTAGGTACGTGGGACAAGGACAGAAAATATCCGCTACAGCGCAGCGAGCGTCGTGAGCCGACCTGTTTCCATAATTTTTTTTAGTATGGATTGAGTTTACTTCTTTAATGTATATCATTATTGTAATGTTATAATAAAGTTTTCTAGTGAAAGCAAAAAGTACAACCTTGGTAATTTGTGAATACCGAAAGATTTTTTAAGTACAATTGCGTGCCTTACAATACTTACAAACGAAGTAGACATTTTCATGTGCAATATTTGAAGTGTAAGATAATTAAAGTTCAGGAATTTCAGAAAAGGAATTCTTATAAACCTGTCTTACTTACTTCAGAATATTAAAAACAGCAATGGTTTAGAATGTATTATGTTTTATATGAGAGGAAAAATAATATATTACATGATTAACTAATTAAATATTTTTCAATAAGAATGTTTAATATTACAGTTTAGAAGTAAACCGCATGTGTGAATCTATTTCAATACGAACATATTGTAAACAGAGTTCTGGTTTTTATGTATAATATCATAAATTTAACATTTAACGTAATAACGTTGTAACATTTGAAGTATCCCAAGGTCGTAGTTCGCAGTAGAGTATTTTTTATAGGAGGCAGCTGCTACAATTGCCACGGGAGCCACAACCTTCTCGTAGTGGCGAATGACCTAGACAGACTGTTTTAAGTGAATCTATCCCTCTATTCAGTGGCTTAAATTAGTGGTTTTAAATTAAATTTACACGAAAACCTTCCATGCTATGGACATACGCCAAAAGAATAAATGGTTATTTATTACATTTTCTATCGATAATTAGAAAAATGAAGATCCTACTCGCAATAGTTACCGAATAAGAGATTGTTAAACATTTGGGAAAAAAACTTGTTTCTGAGAAAACTATGTATGGACTTTCCACCAATATGGTATTACACTTTTTTGTTGCACACGACATTAGCTATTCGCTTTGAAAACCTGCAGGATTATTTTACTTCTACCCTGTATATAATGGTCGATCGAGGGGAAAAAGATCCATTGGCAGACCTCAAAAGATATGGACAGAAAACAAAACCGTAACTGGCCACTTATATATATATATATATATATATATATATATATATATATATATATAATAGCATTTTCTAGTGTATAGTGTCTTAAGATTTTATAGAATAATCCCATAAGATAGAATATTCCGGAAATGATTAGTGAATGGTAATACAGTAGTACAGGAACATTCTCGAAGTTTCTATCTAGATCAGCATGTCTTAACCTTATTTTAATGACGTACAGCTATTTTTAACTTAGGAAAATTGCTGTACCACTAAATAAATATATTATGGGAAAACGTGATGTGTCGCTCCCAGGATCATAATAAACTCTTCTTTGCTCCAGTATCAATAATTGATTCTCTTATTTAGGCAAGTTTAATTAAGAAACAGTTACCTTTGAATTCATTCAATGGAGTGTTCCATAAAATATACAGAAAAAAGCTCTGTATTTTGATATGATATGATAATTCATATTTTTACATCAAATATTAAGTAGTGACACACAGCAGTGACTCGTGTACCACCAGTGGTACGCATGCCATAGGTTGAGAACCGCTCATCTAGATATTTCGATATTATATGCGCATAGAAAGTTCTCGAAAGTCATGGAAAACACTGCAAAAGTGTCGAATGTTCTAGAAAACTGTGGAAGACTATGAAACATTCAATAATGTTCTAAAATGTCGTGGACCTGTATTCTAGAATGTTTGATTAGGGAACGTTCTGGAACATTGTAAATTCTGATTGGTCGAACCCCCACCAACTTCCATTATCCTGGGCTATATAAGCATAGGGTTCAGCTCGCTAGGACTCAGTTCAAAGTAAGACCGAGAGAAGAGAACACGCGAAAAGAAATCACAGCGAACTGCGATAGTGAAAATTGATTCTTGTAAAGCGTTAAATAGTTTTATATAGTATAGGATATTATATTCATTTAACCTGGTAGAGATATGGCCCTCTACGAGGAGATTATAACTACAATATTAAGAATACAATTACAATTAGGCCTATAATTAAGTTGTGTGTGACTTGTGTCAGTTACTATTAAGGTAAATGATCGCGTGACTGAATATTGCTTTTTTAGAAATTACCTGTGTGTGACGGCAGCAAGAAACTGAGGGGATTCTAGACAAGGAAAAGGAATAAGGAGAAATTGCAGAAAGAAACATATACCTTTGTAATGCTCCTAAGTTGGACTCCTTCTTTGACCTTTTCAGACCTAGTACTAGTATCAGTTAATCAGCCTCTGGTCATTGGAGTGATGACCGTCAACCAGCAAGGTTGTCTGACTGTGACGAGCTACTTCAAGTTCCTCAAAAGTTGATTTCCGAAAACCCTGCAGCAGTCATTGAAGAAGATTATGGTGAATATCCTAAATGATATGCAAACACATGTGTAGCGGTTCCATCATTTCCATCTGTTAGTGGCGATTTCTCCGAGCGGATACTGGACGATGCCACACTCGAATACTTGGTAAAAAAAAATAGCGTGAACCAAAATATTGATGCCAATTTATCTTCTTCAAAATTCCAGTACGCAGATACAGCCAGGTATCTATCCCTTCTACTCTTTAGCCGAACATTGCCTAATAATGAAAAAAACTACCTCGGACTTGGCTAGTATTTTCGAAGATTAAAGGTATGTATTTTGCCTCCTTTGTAAGATGTTTGGAAAATAGGGGTCGCTAGCTAATGAAAGGTACAACGACTGGAAAAAATTCAAGTCAGCTGATGAAGGAACACGAAAATTCAGATGATCACATGTCAGCATATGCGACGCTGTTGGCGATGAAGAACGTTGGCGGTAGAGTTAACAAGAGTTTTGTTCTTCAAACGGAAGAAGAAATAAAATATTGGCAAGCGGTTTTGAGGCGTATTGTGGCTGTTATGAGGGCACTGTCTGCACACGGATAGCCGTTTGGAGGTACTTTTGGCTGAGTGCAATTCCTTTCCGGACACACACATAAAGAAAAGATGGGGCACATCATACGAGCATATCTCATCTAGAATATGCTAAGAAATTATTAACATTATGGCAGAAAAGGTCATAAGCAAAATCATGATTGAGATAAAGCATATCAAGTATTTTTTTCTGTCGACTCGACTCTTGACATCTCCCACGTCCATCAATTTGCATTCATATACGATATGTGTCTGCAGAGGGATGTTCTGTCGATAGATTTATAAGTTTCATATAAAATTGTGGCCATGCAGCAGAAGATCTGACTAACGTTGTTCTGAAGACCTTGGAAAATCACGACTTGGATATCACCTATTAGGACCACAGTCCTATGACAACGCAAGCAACATGTCAGGTGTATATTGCGGTCTTAAAGAGAAAATAAAACAATTGATTCCTCTAGTATTTTTTGTCCCCTGTTCGCCCACTCACTAAATCTTGTCTGATCATGTGCTGCTCAGTGTTGTGAGGATGCTGTACCTTTGTTCGGTAAATTACAGGAATTGTAGAGGCCTACAATTTTTTCGGGGTTTCGACACACAGGAAATTTTATCTCAGATGAAACCAAATTCAAAAGTTCTTAAGAATCTTCCTCATACAAGATGGTCTGATCGGGGATGACGCCTGCCGACGTGTCTGTTGCTCCTGGCATGAGATCATGGCAGCACTTCAGCCAATCGCCAGTGACACAGGCAAAAAACCGTCTACGCGTTCTGAGACTTTAGATCTTTTGAAGTCACTCGACTCCCTGGAAATATGATTCCTCACCCTGGTGTGGAATAATATCCTGGAAAGATTTAACAAAGTGAGCAAATATTCGCAATCTATGAATATCGAACTGGGTACAATCGCTGAACTTTTTAGTTCTTAGTAACGTACCTAGAAGATACAAAGACAGTCCGTGCCTTTGATAATTGGAACTGTGGAAAAAATTGGTCAACAGAACTTCACATGGGGTAATATGAAGAGGACACGTAAGCGAAAAATGCAGTTTGATGAAGTAAAGGGAAATGAGGTAGAACTCTCCGGCAAGACAGATTGAGAGTCACCATCTTCAACGTCATTATCGACAAGTTGATTGCAGAACTACAGAGACGTGGCTCTGCTTACGAGAAGTTAAGTAAAAAGTTGACTTTCTCACTAAGCCACATAGTTTGAAATTTTAAGACATCCGTGACGAAGCACGGAATCTAGAAGCCTTATATCCGAGGGATTTGGACGATACTTTATAAAAAGAGTGTCTACACCTGCCAGCTCATTTGTTGTCAACTGAGGCTGCAGGGGGAAAGTAGTTATCGTCACTAGAGCTATAGGCATACATGTACAGTTCCCCTAAAAAAGAATGAGACGACGTCGGAAGTTAGAGTTCTACAGCGCGGTTCACTCGATATCGACGTAGCCAGGAAGACATCTGGTCGTGCATACTTAGGCTTATATTCTTCCTACTCCAAAGTGCACACTATTGCAAAATGTTATCAGTTGTCTGTGTATTTCTGGTGTAGGTCTCTTTTCACGTCCTTGATCGTTTACCTTTCATGAAAGATTGAAATATGATTGTAACAGGAAAGTAATTCGCCAATGTGCAAAAACAATATTAATTTTGAAATGACAAGTGTAGACATATGGCAAAGATAGCAAGGACGATTAAAAGGACGACTACAAAGACAACAAGGACCACGACAAGGACAAAGACCAGGACCATGGCTACATACAAGAAACATGACAAATATCACGACAACATAGACCACCATAAGGATTAAAAGGACCAGGACCACGAAAAGAACTATTAGAAAGACAACCAGACCGCGACAAGGACCAAAATCAGGACCATGATAATATACTACAAGAAACACGACAAACGCCACGACAAGGATTACGATGAATACCACGATAAGGACTTCGAAATTTACCAAGATAAGGACTATGACAAAGACAACGAATACTTATTAAGGACCATGACAAAAGCAGCAAGGAGGACGATAAGGACTATTACAATGCCAACAATGACCACAATGAAGACAAAATAGATCACGATAAGGGACATGTCAGAGACAACAAGGACCACGACAAAATAATACGGATCATGATAAGGACCATGACAAGGAAAACAAGAATCATATAAGAAACACCATATGGATAAAGAATTAAACCACGATAAAGACAAGGTTCATGATAAGAGTCACGATATGAACCACGATAAGGACGAAGACCATATTAACGATCATAACAAAGACAACAAAAAGCACAGTAAGGACCATGATAAGGACCACAACAAAGACAATGATTAAGATAAGAAACATAAAAAAGACAACAGTGACCATGATAAGGACCGTGGCAAAGGCAACAAGGATCATTACAAGAACTACGGCAACGATCACGGTAAAGACCATGACATGGACCACGGAACAATCACCATAACGACTTCGTCAAAGACAAGGACGATGTTAAGACCCATGACAACAACAAAACAAAGAAAAGGACAACGATAAGAATAACGACATGGGTCACGACAAACACTACGATAAGTATCACGATAAAGATCATGAGGAACACTACGATAAGGTTAATAAAATCCAAGACAGCAATAAGGAATATGCGAAGGAGAATACGGACCACTATAATAATTACGATAAGGATAAAGACGAGGACTAAGATAAGGATCACGACATGGTCCACGACACGCACCACAAGGTTCAGGATAATGAGAACCATAAAATGAACCACTTTAAGGATCGCGACACTGACTACGAAAAGGATGACGACAAGGACTATGATAAGGACCAAGACCACGACAAAGACAAGGAGTAAGATAAGGGCTATTACAATGACAACAAAGATCACGACAAAGGAAACAATGATCACGCTAAAAAATGACAAAATAATGAGGATCACGATAAGGACTATGCCAGAGACAACAAGGACCAATGAAAGATGCGTCACATGGACGAAGACAAGAACCCTGATAATAATCGCAACATTGTCCACGATAAGAACCATGACAAAAACAGAAAGAGGATAAGGGCCATTACAATGATAACTAGGACCACGACAAAGACAACAATGTTCACGATAAAAAGATATGGAAAAGGCAGCAATTGTCACAATAAGGACCATGCTAGAGACAACTAGGACCTATATAAAGACGCGAAATGGACAAAGACAGAGACAAATATAAGAATCATGACATGGTCCACGATAAGGATCAAGGCCACGATAGGGACCATGGCAAAAACAAGATCGAAAAAGGTCATTACAATGGAAACAAGCACTGTGATAAGGACCCCAACAAAGCAGAGAATAACCACAACAGAGAAAACAATGACCACGATAAAGACCATGACAACGACATCAAGGACCACTATAAGGACCTCGATAAGGACAAGGAACACGATAAATATCATGACATTGACCATGACATGCACCACGACAATGATCGCAAAAAGACACCATGGATTGGACAACAATAATGACCACGACAAGTATTGCGACAAAGAAACAACGACCATTATAGGACCACGAAACGGACGAACACAAAGACAAGAATAACAACGACCGCAGTAAGGATCAGGACATGAATCGCGGTACGGTTAACAATCAGGACTACGACATGAACATAACATGGATCGTGACAAGCATTACGACAAGCACCAAGGCCACGATTAGAACCATGAAAAAAACAGCAAGGATCATGATTAGGACAACAAAAACAACAAGATGACGATATGAATCACGAGAAAAACGACAAGGACTACGATATTGATGACTACATGGACAACGAAAAGCACCACGACTAAGATTACAATAACTACTACGATATGGTTCACGACTAAGAATACGAAAGAACCACGATAAGGACCAAAACCATGATAAGTACCTTGACAAATACAAGAATTGTTACAAGGACCACAACAAGGACAAGGACCAGAAGAAGGATCACGAAGAAGACAGCCACTTAAGGCCACGATTTCACAACATAGCTCAGGAAACAAAAATCATTGCTTTTCTGTACCGAATGGTAAATGCCTGCTGTGGGATCTAAATTCTGGACTGCTGTTAATGTCACTGTCTTGTCTCGGTACCTCATGCGAGTACATTAGCGTGTCGGTTCCACTGTATAACTGAAGCGTCTCGTGTTTTTTAACGCCTTATAGTATATAGTACATAAATATTATTGACAATTTAAACACTCTAGATTTTGCAAAAGATACTGCAATTCGTTATTTAATAGATGCATTTAATATTATTGAACCAGTCATTTACGAAAGGGCCCAATGGCATATTATTAAGAAAATGGTTTATTCACATACATTGGTGCATAATGTGTAGATACATGATTCTGCATTGAAAGAATTCATTTCCACTCAATAAGATTGTTTCTATAACTGTTCATTTTAGAAGTGGCCCAACTCCTAGAATTGTGGCCTTTATAAAGTGAATTTGCCTTGACACCTAGTGACTAACATAAGAATAATCTGGTAACAGGTGATTACCAGTTACCACTTCCAGCTGTTTCAAATTAACATAGCGTCTCTTGGAAGGAACGCAGTTATTTGTAATGAGAAGAAAAAAAAAGAAATGTATATGTAATAAGCAAAACTATAAAAGTGGAATATGTATATATAATTGCAAATGTTTCAAAAGAAGGGAGACTTATTGTAAAATTGATATCAACTGATGATATTAAGGAGGTTAGTAAATGATGGCAGAAATACAAGAGAATCTAAATGTCAGTAAAGACACAATCGAGAGAAACACCCTGTGATCGGAAAGTAAAACTGCAACCAACAATGTTCAATAAATACAAGTATAGCTCAAACAATCCAGGAAAAGTATGTGTTTCAGCATTCATTGGAGGTTTAATAAGATACACTTTTGATTTGAAGATATTGTGAAACTTCCGGATCAATGTTCCTACAGTGAAAAAGTTCCCATTAACGTTAAGAAGATTGAGGATTTGTCTAAATTAATGTGCTATATACCAGCTGAACACTTACAGTTTTACAGGGAATTGTAGCTTAGTCTACTAGAGCAAAAATGATGATGATGCATAAAGGACATTAAATTTATTGTTCATTTTTTCTGTTGTTCTTAACAATGTATTATAATTCTGACACAATACGTTAATGTTTGTGTTTCTATGATTATGAATATTAGAATGATTTCAGTGAAATGAAAATATTAGTCAAAATAGAATTCATTTTTCATAATTTTATTCTGAAAATAGGAATTTCCTTTTGAAAGGGCTCAATTCTACAATTTTGAATCAGTATAACAACTTATCTGAACAAACTTTGCTTGCGTTTCATACGTGCTAATGCTAAAACTATTGATTATTATAGAATAAGTATGTAACTTTGTATCAAATATTGCCTTTTTTTATATAATCAGCTTTTTCTTCCTCCTGAAAAATTGGAATTTGTGCAATTGAGCTCTTTCTTAAATGACTGATTCAATTAGTATTAATATATCTAATTAGTCAATAACTGGAACAGTGCTTTTTCATTCAATCATAACATGAATAAAATTGAATGCACATTAAATTAAACACTATTGCAAAAACACGTATATTAAATAGTTAAAATTAATTGAAGGGGTGGGAATGAAATAGTCCAAAGCCACACTTTTAACAAAAATTGTTTTGTGCGAGTGCATTTCTTACACATATGGGAAAACTACTAATAAGATATTGTATTAATTATTCAACAAATGGCATAGGCCTAAGGACTCTAAACCTTTGGAAAAGTTTGTCTGTGTGCTTAGGAATATTTTCTTAATTTCATTCTAATTGTTAGTTTTTAACATATATATGCATTTACACTGTATATATATATATATATATATATATATATATATATATATGGTGTAAATGCATTCATTAGATTAACGTTTATAATATTATAACTTGTAATTTTGTATTGTCTCTGATCATTAACACTCAGAACTTTGTAAAACTCTATTTCAACGTTATTTAGCCCAAAAAAAATCGTTGTGTATACTAAGAATTGAACTCGCACTCTTCTACATAACACACAGAAGTCTTAGCGTCTGAGCTGTTGTAGCCACACGAAAGCTTTTCTTTCTGTGCGGAGTGTCGATCTAGTCATGAAGGTCCAATGTCGATTTAACTACACGATTTACGTATATATTTGTCTACAATTTACGTCACATTACCATATTTTTTAAGTTTTTGAAGTGAAGTTCGGAACGATACTAGTAACAAATCGAACAGCCTAAATTTAAGTAACTCAATATTCATTATCTTGTGTATCAATGGTCTGGTCTCCGATCATGCAGTGTCTTACATCTGAGACTTAGGAATATTCAATCGTCTCATTCTTTTCTTGGGAAACTGTACATCCTGGAGCAAGATTTTTTGAGAATTATCCAATTATTATCGAGATGCTCTTGAGTACTTCAGGATCAAACTCTTCGGTAGAACGTCGTTTTAGCGCTAAAGAGAGTGGAGAATTATTATTTAAGATCTGCCACAGAACAGAAAATGATTAATATTCATTCTCTGTGTTGTAGACTACATAGAGTTTGTGGACTATAGTGAGGTCATCCGTTACTTTGTAGAGAAGAAAGTTCGTCGCGTGGTAATGTAATCTTTGAAAGAGTATAGCTGGTACTTGTCCAGTTCATTTCTAAATCTGTCTGTCTATTTTATAAAGTCAAAATACTTTAAACAAATAAAAACATTAAGGTGAAGTTTCTTTCTTGTTAGAGTACTAGAAAAGGGTCCCGACTCTGTCAATTGCCTAGGAATTATGGGGTCTCCATGTCCGGGTCTATCAACAGCTATTTTATATCAGAAACTGTGCTTTCTCACTTCATTTTATTGTGCTAACTAAAATAATTCCACCAAAAACGTTCCATCATGTATAGTTTTTAACATAGGCCTACATTTTAGTTTAAGCATTGGAATAATCACAATTAATATACCATAACATGTATGCCACTAAACAGCAATAACCGCCATTGATCAATAAAAAATATAATTGTCAAATAATTAAAGAAAATAATCGATTCACCTACACCGAGGTTCCGGCATCTAGGAATAGGTATGAGTACAATACATAAGCTGAGAAACAACCCCGTGTTAATTGGTGCATGGAAATGCTTACGAAATTCAATCTGGACCAGTCAAATTCTGCTTTTGATTGAATATATTTAGATGCTCATTCAAATGGCAGTGATCTGTCAGGAGTCCGGTTACCCATCTTATGGTTCACCTTTCTACAGCTTGACATTAGGTTATTATTAACTTCACTAAAGCTTTTGATGAACACACTGCTGAAGGAAATAGATAAGGTGGGTATAAATAATCGGGTGAGACGATGGGTTAAAAGTTTTCTTAAGTATTTCAATTTTTTTCTACTTTTGGGTTTTGTACCGTACTAATATGAGGCGCATCCAGATAGTAAGTTTCCCTATTTAAAAAAAAGAACACATACTTTCAGGAAAACATTTATTGGCAACAGGTACAGCAATGTTTCAGCTATTTTTCAACATAGCCACCATCAGAATTGAGACACTTGTCTTACCGTGGGATCAACTTTTGTATCCCTCTGTCGTAGAACTCTGCAGCCTGTGAATGGAACCAGACGTCTTCAGCTCTTCGTCTTTGCCAAAACGCTCACCGGAGGACAGGAATTTCTTGAGGTGCAAGAAAAAGTGATAATCGCTGGGAGCAAGATCAGGACTATAGGGTGGATGATCAAACAACTCCCAGCCAAATTCCGTCAAAACAGCTGCTGTGCTCCGAGCCGTATGTGGACGAGCATTGTCATGGAGGAGCACAACACCTGCAGTAAGCATTCCACGCCTCTTGTTTTGAATGGCACGTCGCAATTTTCGCAGTGTTTCACAGTAACGGACAGCGTTCACTGTTTCACCTCTTGGAAGGAAGTCAATGAGCAGAATGCCCTTCCTGTCCCAGAACACCGTGCACATCACTTTCCGTACCGACAGCGTCTGTTTGAATTTCGTCCTGACCGGAGATCCACTATGCCGCCAATGCATTGACTGCTGCTTGGTTTCCGGGGTGAAGTGCGAAATCCAAGTCTCATCGCCCGTAACGATCCTGTCGAGGAACTCGTCGCCGTGATCGTGATACTGTTGCAGAAATGTCAGTGCTGCTCCTGAACGCTGCATTTTGTGTTCGGGTGTCAGGTTTTTCGGCACCCACCTGGTACACACTTTTTTGAAGAGCAGGTGCTTAGTGACAATCTCATATAACAAGGATCGCGATATCTGCGGAAAATGGCTGCTCAGCTCCGTAATCGTGAAGCGACGGTTCTCCATGATGCACTGCCGCACCAGCTCAACACGATCATCATTGATGAGGGATGGTTGCCCACTGCGCTCTTCATCATGGACACTTTGACGACCTTCGGAAAACTGCCTACACCAGCGACGCACCATCTGCTTACCCATGATGTTCGGCCCATAGACCTGACAGAGCTGCCGATGAATTTCAATTGGCGCAATGCTTTGTGCATTAAAGAACTTTATCATCGACCGAACCTCGCAGGCGGCGGGAGAAGGAATAAGAGCTGCCATTTCGGACCACTTCTGCCACGCTACAGGCACCAGGCGGGACCTGTCCGGCTGGCATATGATTGATACGTCATAGATCTGTTATGCATGCGCAATTGACACGACTAATTACGTTTACTTTCAAGGGGAAAAAATCGGGAAACTTACTTTCTGGATGCGCCTCGTATGTTATGGTTTCTCTACCTTTCTTCTAACCAAAATGGACGTAATTCATATAGAAAGTGACGAAAAACACTAATGAATTATGACATATATCAAAACTTTGTTGTAATCCTAAGCGAAATAGCAGTACCGTGATTTCCTTAGCAATAATAGGCCTATAGGGCCTAGTCGTAAGTCTGAGATGCGAGCGTTCTGGCGTGCAGAGTGCAGCTCTTTCCCTAGCACAATCGGCTTGGTTATGAGCATAGGTAGATTTCAGTTGAGTACAACGAGGAGTATACAGATGTCACTTGCGTCTTGCCCTTCTATTGCTCGCTACATATAATACACAGCATGTTAACATAAACAACGCATAATGGCATTCTGTGAATCTGTGTAGAGTCTTGAATAGTTTGAAGAATATTGTTAATTGGTATTAATATTTTAGGTTCTAAACAAAGTGAGCTCTTCTATCATTATTGTATTATGTACGTAATGTTATTATTATGCATGATTGCAAAAAAGTAAACCCATCTGTTATTAAATAATTATGCAGACAGGAGTGTGTAACACGTTTATTTTGCTTTTCAGATTATTCTTCGTTAAATGTTTACATCTCGTGCTACGTTCAACATCTAAATTACGATACGAATTTCCTAGCTGTTATTACAATAAAAATTAAAAATCTTCTTGAAAACATTCATTCATTTATTTTATTGGTGGAGTTAAGGCCATCAGGACTTCTCTTCCACATCACCAGCAATGCAATACAACTACAAGAAGAGTTATACTACAATGCAATTAATCTACTGTAATAACAAGTGACAGAATGAATATTACATAAAAACAACTGAAAGTACAAGTATAAATTGAAAATAATGAAAATTAGCATATCATATTAAATGATGCAAAAAAGAAAAAACAAAAAGTAAAAAATATACAACAAATATAGACACAATATAACAGTGACACTCAACATCATTGTTATTAACCAAGGGACAATAAGCTGTTCTAGTATCCTGGCACAAAGAAAAGAGAAAGGGTTAATCTATGTGCTACATACGAGATACGCTATTAGATTCACAAAGTAGTTGCTATTCTGATGATAGTAAGATATACCTACTGTATCATATTTAAGATTTGCTCAAGTAATGTCTTGTGATGTGGAACGAGTATTTTCAGAGCACAAATATTGTTTTTTTTTCTGAACATGAAAGGAGTATTTCTTTCGATAACATGAAAATGTTCATTGCTATTTGTTATAATGAGGCTAGAATAGACCTACTTTGTAAGTTATTTTTATATGACTAGGTAAATTACTTTAGTTTGGGATTTAGTATTTAATATTAGTATTTATTTATTTAACCTGGTAGAGATAAGGCCATCAGGCCTTCTCTGCCCCTCTACGAAGCTTATAATTACAAATTATTGTTCTTTTCATATTATTCGTTTATTATTTTTTTGTTCTAAGACTGTGGACAATTGGAACTCATATTTACTTACCACCCGGCTATATATGTTTGTCGTTCTAGTTCACTGACATAGATAAATACACTATTACTTTTCATTCGGTAGAGATTTAGTCCAAGCTCACACAATTTAACACTTTTGCTACTAACTTCCTAGCTCTTATCAGTTACATTTTGTCTGCATAACAAACATGCTATGAACTGAACTGTAAATGTAAAGTGTGGGCAACAAACTATAAGTTTTCAGATTTTGTTAAAGCTTTCAAACGTGCATCAAGTCACACCGAGGTACTTGCAATGGACGTAAATAACTTTTTCATATGGAAAGACTTTTCATCTTCATATAAACTCAGTCACATCTTGCCTAGGCCATACTTGCACGACATGGTTTAAATGGAGTTCAACAGAGCAACTGGAAGTATGAAAAACAAAAACGATTTCAATATAGAAAGCGATACAGAATGAAACTTCCTAACCTCAAAAATCGCCAAATCAAATGTCCTGCCAAATATACAGTATATTAAGAAACAAACTAAAGTGAAAGGTATATTAGCTGAAAAGATGAAAAATCTCCTAAAGAATCTTAGTGGACTGCTAGAAAAAAATCATCATACATTGATGTTTTATTGCTTGAGGCTACCAGCGAAGGTTTTATTTAAAATGTTCTTAAAACTAAACTAAAAACTTAAGTTCCATAAGTTTACTAGTTCCCATTCCAATTGAAGACTACAGGAAGAAAAGGGAGAATGTCAAGATTTTCAGGAGAGGCAATTTAAAGTTCAAAACTAATTTCTTCAAGAAGTATGTTACAAATGATAAATACTACCATGCATTTTGAGAGGTAGTTGTCCACCTCTTTTCAAACAATCACAGATATTAATTGTCATAAATTAATAGTCCTTTACACTCGACAAAATATAGACAATTACTCATTAATAGTCAATATACATGATCATGAAATTAGAAATAGTGAACAAATTAATATTCCATACTGTAGATTACATAAAACTAGTACAAATTTTTCTGTCATTGGGATGAAATTATATAATAAGCTTCCCAGTCAATATTATAAGTTACCAACCAACAGTTTCAAAGCTAGATTTTATAATTAGCTTTTAATTAATCCTTTCTACTCTGTAGATGAGTTTCTTAAAATAAATTCATACGAAATTGTTTTTTAATAAATAAAGTCATTTAGATTAGTTACAATTATTACATAAGGGTGAAGTGTTTTCATTAATTTTAGAGTTTCAAAAAGTTTTGTGTTTTCATTCTAATTACTGTTTTCAATTATATGTGTATTTTCAAATGTATGTTGTTTTTTGTGATGAAGCCTATCACTGTATGTTTAATGGATTAATAAATTGAATTGAATTGAATTAAATTGAACTGGATTGAATAGTAATCAATATGTTCAATATGTTTTATTG
Organism: Periplaneta americana; assembly: GCF_040183065.1. NCBI lineage: Eukaryota > Metazoa > Arthropoda > Insecta > Blattodea > Blattidae > Periplaneta > Periplaneta americana. Next base: position 78,056,411 of record NC_091122.1, on the reverse strand, counting down.
TCGTCTAACCATAGACTTGCAATTTTTACCATTATCTCAATTTTCACAAAAAAGTGACATTCCCCCTTTTCTTCCTGCGATCTTCAATTGTTAATGTTAGAAAGTCATTTTTGTGTTTTTATGTACATTAGTGCATTTGTACGTGATGCAACAGCGAACACTTTATTTAAGGGGAGAGGAGGATGGTAGTTTTTGGTAAAAAATGAGTAAATTAAAAAAAAAATTTAATTACTCTGTGATATGTGTGGAATGTATAGCGTAATATTTTGTGGGTATTTGTGCCCTTATCGGATGTTGAGTCGCCATTTTTAAACTTCCTGCGCTATGGACTTTTAGGGTGCTATTCATAGATATTTCGCAGCACGCGCTACGAGCTTACTAAGCTAGCCCCGGCTATCCACTGGTTACTTTTACAGAATTCAAATCATATCCTATCGCTAACACTGGTCTATGAATACGAAAAACGCTGATCATCCACCGGAAGCCCGCGCTAAAAATGTCTATGAATACAGCCCTTAAATCGGTATCGGTTTCCAGTAACTTCATTTTTTTTTGCTACATTGCCAGACAAAAATGGATATAATTTCTGAACTATTAAAGATATATGCATGAAATTTAGAACACACATTCTTTATACTATTAGGAAACTTTTCTCTGTAACATAATTTTGTTAATTGATTTCATTTTAAAAATACGTCCGTTTGTTTGCAAGAAAGGAAATCAGAAAATTGTTATTAAATTTTAATTGTTTATTTTACAAACGTAGGGAGTAATGTCAAAATTCTGTTACAGACAGTTCGTAGAACATGCTTTTCCAAATACATTGCAAAAAACTGTTTGAATCTATCTTTAAAAACGGTTTAGTTATATCGGTTTTTGTACAATCCTCCATTGGGTATATATATTTTTTTCAAATTTGGGCCCCAAATTTTTTTTTTTTCAAAATATTTTTATTTGGTTGAGTTGCCACAGCAATGAGATCTCTACATACAAAAAAAATAATATTTTACACCAAATAGGAAAAAAGTTTTAAAAATACCATCCTCTCCCCTTAAATATTGTTCTTATAAGTGCAGTAAACTAAAAAACTGAAATGTTCCACAAGTTTATTAATACCTACCTCAAATATTGTTGACATTAAAACGAAATTTTGTTTATGTTTTAAGTATACACTAGTTCATTATTAATTGCTGAAACTGGAAATATTATAATAGTGTGTCTCATACTAAACTAAAGAAGTTACAATCAGTTTAGTAAAGAGTAAATTAGTTTTTTCATCACACATCCGTTTTTTATTAAGAGATGCAACAGTGAAAGTTTTATTTTAATGTATTTGTTAAATGTTAAGTGCAATGCCAAACGTTAGCTGGTAGTCTAGCAGCAGTGGAACCAGAAGGGAGGCCTTCGAGAGGAGTATCCTGCCTATTCAGGCCATCAATGGGACAAGTCGTCGACGAATACGCAGAAAGGGACGTGGTGATAGTCATATTCGAACATCTCACTGTCATCGGGATGTACATTAGACCCACTGCCACAACTGAGTTCGCCATAGAAACCATCCTGCACGCGCTAGAGCGCGCTGGCGGAAGGAAACCTATACTATTGGGCGGCGACTTCAACTGTCGCAAGGACAAACCAGACAGGAAAGCCGTAACGGTATTCGGAACCCTAGAAGAAGAAGGGTTCTCACTGGCCAACGAGGGAACCATCCCAACCTACGTAGCACACAATGGATCAAGTGTGATAGACCTTGTATTCTACAGGGGAAAAGAAATACGCATCTGTCGCCATGATCACCTGTGGACACCTATAAGAAAACACATCCCAATCCAGACTGGATTCACACTAAAGGGCCGGAAAACCACCGCTAATGAACAACAACAGCTCCAAGACATATCGACCCCACCTTGCTTAGCGGACTTCTAGACGAAGCAGCTATAACTCAACGCATGGGTTCACTTAACCCCAGCGAACCTGAAGAAGCTAGAAGCCGTGAAAGCGTCATACCTAAAAAGAGCTCTTCAAGTGTCAAGAACAACGCAAACGAGGCTGGTATACCTATTAATGGACACGGATTTCTTCTTAAGAGAGCTGATGACGAGCAACGGCCTTCAACCTACACCAGCATATGAGGCACACGTTAGGGACAGAGAAGAAAAAGCAGCAGACGTAGACCAAGAATTCCTTCAGACGCCAGCCATGAACACGGAAGAATGGAAGAAGCCTAACTTCGAGCTACGTCACGTCTTCACGAGGACGGCGGCCCACGGGTTCCACCACAGGATCTGTGCCAAACGAGGATACTACTCGGCCTCAGAGCAGTGCATCTGCACCCTCTGTGGGCACTGCTGCGGTCAGTACCATATACTCACCTGCCAAGCAAGGACTGAGACACTAATGTTCTACGCAAAAGTAGACAACTTTTGATTAAAATGTAACAATGTACACATTGTGTTTAATAAATCATATTATTAGCTGGTATTGACCCATAAATTAGGTATTTCTCTACAGACACATAAGTCGTATCTTACTACTTTAGCATCAGATTTGCTAAGTAATATAGCCGTATCTCATTTTTAAATAAAATTTTAATATTCCTACAAACAAATTGCTGCAATAAGTTACAGAATTGGTATTTTTATTAATATATAATATAAAAATATCAAATTGTGGTTCAAAAATGGATGTGGTTCGTAATTTAACAAAATGCTCATTATGCTAAAGTTTTCAGTTCTTGATAACTTGGCTGAGGCTTAGGAGAGCAGTACACTGGACATAAAGCATGGGGAGAAATTCAAGCTCTTTTGTAAAAACCTGTGTATTATGGCAGAGAGGATCAGGAGTTTAAAATCAGGAGCCGGAATCGAAGAACAGAAGTAGGAAAATTTTCTTCCTCAATTCTACAATATTATACTGGAGCAAGTTGCCTGCAACTAACGCTACGCTCCTTTTTCTGAGTGTAAATAAATGTAATAATATATTGAAAAATACTTCTATTACTATTACTTTTAATGTAATAAATATTATTATTTTAGACTGTCCTACGACAGGGAGGTTTGAAAGAAATGTCGGTGCTAGGTAATTATTCAAGTTGACATGACATTAAGGTTGACACGTAATTAATTAAGGCAAGTTGTAATTACTTAACCTGACAATTTTTGGATTAATATAAACAGGGTTACTTGAAATGAAATTTAGGTTTACTTTTGTTTAGGTATACTTCTATTTAGGCTTATTTTAGATTTCTTTTATACTAGCCATACCCGTGCGCTGCGCTGCACTTGTTACAAACAAATATTATTGACTTAAATCTATTATATTTTCAAATATGACTTTGTTATTACTTAGCGACAAATTATCTTATTATAAGTTGTAAATAGTTTGTTCCTGAATTGCTTTCAAAATTGCAATTAAAACTATGAATGTAACTCTCATTATCATGCAATACCTTCAGGACTTGTTCAACCAATTCTACTCTTAAGTTTGCTATTGTATTAGATGTAACAAACAATTGGCCAGCTTCTGAAAAAAATATATATTTGTAAGAATTGAGAGCTGGAAGAGAGCTTCCAATTAAATTATAAGTCTGTGCTTGAATTTTAAATGTTGGCATAAGATTCCCTTTATGCATTTCTTTTGCACCAAAATTATACCATTTGGAATAAGGTGCTGTACTGTCTTACTATATTATTTCAAAAGCGTGTTGATAACGAATGTACTATAAATAAGTTTTTTATTAGTTGTGGTGATTCTTGAATCTCAGGAGAAACTTTTCCAGCAGTCCAACATAATCCATTTGGCTTATTAGTCCATTGTTTCCATTGTATTTATTGTATATATTATTCTTCTTAACTATCTGAATACCATTCGAATGAGCATAATCAATATTTGTTTCCTAATGGAATGCTAAAACACTATTACTGCGTACTGATTCTCAACTACGCTCTCTAGTTCTAGTAATACACTTTCGTTCATTAATCTTCTGAGAACGTTCAGCGCTGTTTCCTCTTTCTCGACCCTAGCAAATTCGAACTCAGATATCAGAAGTCGCTCAAAGTATTCGATGCTAGTTTCTCTTCGTCGAGCCACTGAAATGTTTGCAATGTTATTTCGTAAACGATTCTCCTTTTCTTCCTCTCTCTTATTGAGTTCCCGAATTTTGTTTTGTCTTGAGGAAGAAGTATTTCGTGATAACTGAGAATTTTAATTGACAATTTAAATTACGTGAAAAGCTGTACTTAATGTATATAATCTTTTTCAGACTGCAGAAGAGGAGACATTGCCACGAGATATACTACTGGAGCTAAATGACAGCTGTGAGCAGTACGGGATGAAAATAAATGCAAACAAGATGAAGACTATGGTTGTTGGAAGAAAAATAAAGAAAGTAAACTTGCGAATTCTAAATGAGGCAGTAGAGCAAGTAAACAGCTTCAAATATTTGGTATGTACTATAAGCAGTAACAGGAGCTAAAGCCAGAAAGTCAAAAGAGGACAGAAATAGCAAAGTAAGCTTTTAATAGAAAAAGGAGCATCTTCTGCGGACCTCTGGAAAAAGAACTAAGGAAGAGACAAGTGAAGTGCTTTCTGTGGAGTGTGGCATTGTATCGGGCAGAAACATGGACATTACGACGAAGTGAAAGGAAGCAACATTTGAAATGTGGATATGGAGAAGAATGGAGCATGTGAAATGGACAGACATAATAAGAAACGAAGTTGTGTTGGAAAGAGTTGGTGAAGGAAGAATGATGCTGAAACTGGTCAGAAAGAGGAAAAGGAATTGGTTAAGTCACTGGCTGAGGAGAAACTGCTTACTGAAGGATGCATTGGAAGGAATGGTGAACGGGAGAAGAGTTCGGGGCAGATGAAGATATTAAATGATAGACGACATTAAGATAGTGGATCATATGCGGAGACTAAGAGGAAGGCAGAAAATAGGAAAGATTGGAGATTGCCGGGTTTGCAGTGAAATACCTGCTCTTGAGCAGAACACTTACGTATGTATGTATGTATTTATTTATTTTATTGGGTTATTTTACGACGCTGTATCAACATCTAGGTTATTTAGCGTCTGAATGAAATGAAGGTGATAATGCCGGTGAAATAAGTCCGGGGTCCAGCACCGAAAGTTACCCAGCATTTGCTCGTATTGGGTTGAGGGAAAACCCCAGAAAAAACCTCAACCAGGTAACTTGCCCCGACCGGGATTCGAACCCGGGCCACCTGGTTTCTTGGCCAGACGCGATGACCATTACTCCACAGGTGTGGACTGTATGTATGTATGTATGTATGTATGTATGTATGTATGTATGTATGTATGTATGTATGTATGTATGTATGTATGTACCACCCGAAATTATTAATGTCGAACTTATACTTATCCGCTAAAATGAACGAAGCACAAATTCAACTCAAAGTCCGATACGTACTACCGTTCCTTCAACAGGCAGCGGAGCCTGGTTGCTGTCTGCCACGATCATGGGTGGGTAATTCGTGCTCTCAAAGTGTCAACACAACCTCATTGCAGGTAGAACGAACCCTGTACTAGCTGTAGTGTTTGTATGCGGTTCTTGCAACACGCAATTTTGATCGTGTCTGCTGTAAGTGGCGGCTCGTTTTAAGTGAAAAGTAATATAATCCCCAGATCATTTCCCTTAACTGATGAGTCGAAAGAGAAAGATTTTTTTTATTAAGAAGGGAGGTAAAGCTTGTATTATGTTCTGTTACACTTTCTTGCGCATGAAAACCACAATTTAAGTCACACAGAGTTAGTGTGCACTCAATGTTGGTTGCTTGACGGTTGTCAGCCCACTTTGAGGTCTGTGGATATAGAGGCAAATTTTGGACCGGTGTTTGGTAGAGTTCCCGGGTAGCTCTGTTGGTAGGGCGTTGGTAAGTTTAACCAAAGGTCCCGGGTTCGATACCCGGCCCCGGAACAATTTTTCCCTCGAAATTATTCCATTCAATTTTACAGGGGGTTATACCTGAAAGCTTGATTTGCAAATACGTATATGCATATACAAACATGTCCCGTGCCGTGCATCGTGGTCTAAGGCATCCTACCTAGGAATCGAGTTACGGAATGCGCTCTGGTTCAAGTCCTCATGGGGGAAGAAATTTTCTCATGAAATTTCAGCCAGTGTATGGGACCGGTATCCACCCAGCATCGTGATGTACTTCGGGAGCTACAATAGGTAGCGAAATCCGGTTGCGAAAGCCAACATACATACATACATATATACATATATGTAACACATTGTATTAATCTTAAGCAATATTTTTTTGATGAAAGGATAATATAATGTCAGGTAAATGCAGTAAAATTAATACATTTACCTGACATTATATTTTAAAAGTGCATTATGTAACCCAATGTAATTTTTAATTTTTTATGTTTTTATTTATTTATTTTCTGTAAATAATATTGTTTTGATAATGTGATACAATTATATTTTCAGTAAGGAATAATGCTCCAGATACGGTATTTATTTATGTAAAAGATAACAGCTCCCTGTATCAACAGGCTGCCACAAAGACAGAGCATATTGAGCAATAGGCAGTTCAGTTGGAAGAATAAATAATATACATATGTTTAAGTTGAAGGGAGTCTTACAACAATGACAAGAAATGACTGAATAAATAAGCAGCTACTAATTATTTAGTTGAAAATCATTGTTGACCGTAGAGATGGTTGCGGAGTATAAATATTGATCCTCTCAGAGCTGCAAGAACGATGTCATCAATTGCCTTCCTCTGTAGGCCGAAGCGTTGCCAGGTCTGGAAGAAGAAACCGGGAATAGTTCCGCGCGCTCCAACCATAAGGCCTATTACTTCAATTTGTTGTAGACCGTATTTGTCCATGAAATATGGAACGGTACGTACATAGATGTCGTTTTTTTCCCTATTTACATCTTCAGGTTGGCTCTTTTGTTTTTCAAATCTAAAGGTGGGATCGATGATGTAGCCATTGTTGTTATTTGACGGGATGGCAATCATGTATATTCTTCTTGTACTGCCATTGTCTGCCAGTCCGTGAACTTCTTCGAACACTTGAAAATTTATTGATCTAAACTGTTCGGCGATCATCGAACTAATTCTATGGTGTCGTGAGTTACGGAGTACTTCACCGTGCGGACAAGAGCCCAGGACATGTGCAAGTGTTTCTGGCTCTCTGTGGCATCGCCGACAGAGGATGTTGTCCCGAGTCCTGCCCGGAAGGGAACGTACGGAAGACACGTGTGCAGTCATTTTAATAGCTTCGCGCCACTCGCTAGAGGTTAGGCCTTCACGATGTCGTATCCAGGAATTCGCCGGAGTAAACTCGCTGTATAGCTCTACACCAAGACCTTTCTGAGGTAGCTTAGCCCACTCCTCTAATTCCTTTTCTCGCAGTTTTTTCCTCATACGTCGAGCGTCATACAAACTGGTTCGTGGGTCTTTAATTACGTTGGATGTCTCGGTTAACTGCAAAGATTTGACGCATTCGGTGCTTTCAGTAAAGAGATCTCGAGTGGCTGTGACGTAAGGATTGGCTGACAATGCGAGGAGGCGACAAGTATTGGCGTGCTGAATATGGGCTTCCCACTCTGCTTTGAAGAGACCAAGACCTTTACACTTCATATCTGGATAAATCATATGGTCTGGCGTGTCCGTTGGGAGCTGTAGAATTTGTTTGAGGGCACTTCTGATAAGTTTATCACTGTCTTGAAGAAACTTAATTGGGATTTTGTTCGGCTCCGCGGTCTGGAAGGGATAAATCAACGATGTACAAATAGATGTGTTTAAAACCAGAAATTTTTGTTCACATTTCAATAAGGGTGTAGAAGCCAGTAAATCGAGTTTTTTTTGTATAGATTCTGAATTGCACCTTTAGAGTAAAAATTTAGGGAATCATTAAACGTGACGCCGAGATACTTAATTGATTCTCCGTGTTTCAATACTCTTATCCGTCAATTAACATCTAGATCCAAGGGTTCTTCTACAAGTTCCCCTTTCTCAATACGAATGCCAACACATTTTCTTGGGTTTACTTCGAGGCCTATCTAATTAAATTTCTGCATAGCTATGCGTGTTAATTCTATAGCTGCTTCTCTACTTTTGCCAATGATTGCGGTGTCGTCGGCAAAACCAAAAACTCTAAGAAGTGGCAGGTCTGGGCTCAGTGTTTTGCCATTATGTTTACAAATGTTATCTTATGTTAATTCGTCGAGGATATGGTTAGTTGCGATATTATATTATAATATTGGCGATAATGGTGACCCCTACATGACGCCTCGTAAAAATGAGACTGCTTTCGTCTTGCCATGAGGGGTTTCAATTTGAGTGATATTACTGGATAGCAAATTCATGATTAAATCGGTTAATCTAGAAGGAATACCTTCAGCTCGTAGGGTTTTATTAAGGTGAGTTTGACCTACGTTGTCAAAGGCTTTTCTTATGTCTAATAGTATAACTGTTACGTCATCTTTTTTTTTTTTTTTCGTTTTAGCAGATCTTAGAGCGGAATTAAGTATGGAGATGTTTATTAGCGTACCTGATCAACTGACGAATCCTCGTTGATTTTGATTAAGTTCAACATACATTCGAAGTCGTGAATCTAAAACACGTTCGATGACTCTTCGAATAACCGAACAGATGGTGATAGGACGCCAGTTGGAAAGATCCTTGTTTTCGCCACCTTTAAACAATAAAATTGTCCGTGCTTTCTTCAAGCATTCAGGTACGAAACTCGTTTTTAGCATTTGTGTTGCGATTATTGAGATCACTTCACTAACCATGTCTTTCTGATAGCTCTAACAATGACGCGATCTGGTCCGAGACTAGTGTCAACAGCTATGCGATGTGTAGCTTGAATAATCTCATCTTTAGAAATTTCAGTTAAAAATATATTGTCGAGTTGAAGACGAGCTGCTTCGCTAATTTTGGATGGGTACTCGTCTCTTTCAGCAGTATTAGGAGAAGAAAAAGTCTTTGTGAAAAAAGTATGAATATCATTATTGTTAACTGAACACGATTCATTTTTTGTTTCAAGTACTCTTCTGATCGCTTTTCTCCTCTGATTGTAGAAAAGATACTGCGTGAGTTCATAATTGTATTGCGTTTTTTTTCTATCGCGATCTCTCTTATTGGCTCTCTCTGGATTACTTGAACTTTTGTAATTTTTCTGTTGTTTCACTAAACGGTTTCTCCGTCTAGAAGCGTAATATTTGGTGGCCGGATGTTTGGGCCCGGGTAGAAAGTTAATACTATTTCTTAAGAAGCTCGAAAAATTTTGTACGTATGAATTGAATTCGCTATCATTAAGTTCAGTGGAAAATTTGTTTTTCCATTCATAAACTTCATCCTTGAATGTTTTTAGGGAATTATCTGCAACATTATTACTCGAGGATTCATGACGTATTTTGATAAGTTCATTACTGTCTCCATCATTATTGTAATTCACTTCATTACTTCTAGTTAATACATATTTCCCTGCTATCTTAGTTCGGTGTATATCAGGGTGTGAACGACTGATATGAATTTTGATACCCCTTTCGCTTTGAAAGAAGCCACCACAATGAGGACATTTCGCCTCCAATCTTTTTTCACCACTGAAACAGATTGATTCAGCGACATTGTAACAAGAGAGAGAAGAAATAATTATGCTGAACTCGGAGACAGCATCAATAAGCAAATACTAAATAGTATGTAGCTCAGTTACCAAGATAAACAAACTGTAAAGAAGTTAATGTCAGTACACGAAGATGTAAATTTAGTCCACAATCACAAACACTTCATTACACTAATAACATCATTGATAAATAACAATTTTAACTTTCAAATCCAGCCACAACAGCAGCAAAACACAATGAAAATAAGTAAATAATACAACTTATAGCAGGTCTTCAGAACAACATTGGCATCAATATTCCAAAGCCTCCTAGAGGTAGTAATGCACAGCCCTGCCATAGTGTTAAGAAATTTTAATTCATAATCATGTGTTAATAACAGAATAAATTTCAATAAGCTGTAAAGTATAATATTTTAGGCAGTATAATTAATGAACTTAACTATAATCGTACAAAAATTGTATTATAAAACGTGGCATTACAATTATTGTAAATAATACTGTTTGCTAATAGGATTTAATTTGATAATTAATAAGAAATAATGTTTTAAAGGGAGTATAACTAATGCACTTATTCCCCCCTGTCATTGTATATAAAAATTGCATCATGTAACACATTGTATTAATCTTAAGCAATATTGTTTTGATGAAAGGATAAATTTTGATAATCCAAAAGAAATAATGTTTTAGACGTAGTATAATTAATGCACTTACGTGTCTTCACGTTTAAAAATTTGATTGTGTAAATAATGTTTTGATGAAAGGATAATCCAAATTGAATAATGTTTCAGTCGTAGCTATAATTAATGCACTTACCCGCCTTCATGTTTAAAGTTAGTTAGTTAGTGGGGTTTAAAAAGGGCGCGTCAGCATCTATGGCTATTTGCGCCCTTATCTAAAATTCTTTACAGAACAGACACATAGTACAATGATCGGAATGCTTAAAAGAACTAAAAAACGATGTCACGATTAAAACGAGGTACACAAATGCAGTTTCAACAGGGTGATGCATAAAACATTATAAAAATCTCTGACCTTAACTAGTATTTGAAAAGAGACAATAAAATAACAATACAAATGTTACCATAAATAAATTATCTGACGTATTTCTAAAATACTCGGATGTAAAAGGTCCGAATGTCAAGTTTGTTAAAAAACTTATATACTAAATAACTAATGTAACCTCCGGATGTAAAACGTCCGGAGGACAGGAAAACGGGTAATTAAAAAAATTAAATCACCCTGTCAAGTCCAGTATTCGATAGGAATCTCAGGACTGCATTTGTACAATTAAAATCATTTCCAAGAGCGTCACGAAGAGTCGGCCGAATTCAATATTGCCGACGGACACGGTCATATTTTCTACAATGCAATAAAAAATGTTCCACCGTAAGTGGAACATGGCATAGATCACACTCCGGCTGAAGCTCACCACGTAGCAGATGACCATGTGTCAGATGACAGTGGTCAATCCTCAACCGGGTGAGTAAAGCTTCTTCATGTCGTGACGCTCTTGTGGACGAATCCCAAACTCGAACAGTATTCTTTATTCTTCGTAATTTGTTTTCTTCTTGTGCAGACCATTCTCCTTTCCATTGCCACCATATTCTATATTTCAAATAATTTTGTAACTCTTGCCACCTCTCGCGCCAATATACCAGAGTGCCATTCGTAGCACCATCTTTGGCTGCAGCATCTGCGGCCTCATTCCCAGGAATTCCGACATGGCCAGGAATCCACACTACTCTAATCTCGCAATCAGAGCTTAGGAGTGTGTGGAACAGCTGCTGAGTTCTTAACACAAGGGGATCCTCTGAATAGAGGGACCGCAAAGAATGAATGGCACTTAAAGAGTCGGAGCAGATTAGATATCTGCCCCGAGGTTGTCGAATTAAAAACAATAAAACTCTGCAAAAAGCATGTAATTCTGCAGAAAAAACACTGGTATATTCGCTCAGTTTATATTTAAATATCTGTCCATTTGCAACGAAGGAGCAACCAACACAATCATTTACTCGGGATCCGTCTGTAAAAACTAAAGAATAATTTGGAAAACATGATAAAAGTTCCCTAAAACGAAGTCTATAAACAAAAGCTGGTGTAAAATTCTTAAAACTTTGGCTCAGGCTTACATCAAACAAGGGACTTCGCATAATCCACGGTGGAGTGGTGGTGTATTCTAGTGCGCGAACAGATGGTAGATGGACGTTGAGCTCAGAGAGCAGTTCACGGAATCGCACGCCTGCTGTACGAGGACTCCATGGATTTTCACTTTATCGGCAGTAAAGAGACGAATGATGGAAAGAGTTGAAAGAATTGTGCTCAGGCTGCGAGCGGAGCTTAACCGCATATGCGCACAACAGGACATTACGTCGCCGATACAGTGATGGTTCACCCGCTTCACAATACAGGCTCGCTATCCGACTCGTTCGGAAGGCACCTGTAGCGAGTCGTATCCCATGATGATGGATAGTGTCTAAGAGATGTAGCTTAGATTTATTTGCTGAGCCATAGATGAAACAGCCACAATCCTGCTTTGAACGGATAAGGGCACGATAAAGACGTAAAAGCATTATGCAGTCTACACCCCAGCGAACCCCTGACAAAAGGCGTAAAATGTTTAAAGATTTTTCACAACGCGTTCTCAAATCACGGATATGCGCCTCCCACGTTAATTTATAATCAAAGATAATGCCCAAAAACCTCGCAGTGTCTCTATATTGCAGCTCCGCTTCATTAAGACGCAGTTCAGGATGTGGATGGAGTCCACGATAGGGTTTTACTTTTTTTTATTTTATTTAGTCTTTATTTTTTTATTTAGATCCAATTTTTGTTTCAGAATTTATTTAATGAGTTTTATTCTTGCTTATTTATTTGCTTTTGTAGAAGTGGACACACTGCGTCCTTTGAGTGGAGAATTTAAAGCCATTGCGAAAAGACCACTCCCATAGCACGTTGATGACCAGTTGCAACTATCAACCAATAGATGGGAGGTATCGGGAACTTTAATATAGACTGAAGTCATCAACGTATAAGAGAGAAGATAATCGGTCCCCAAACAGAGGGTAATGCCACTGATCGCAATGCAGAAAAGAAGAACGCTTAATACAGACCCCTGCGCAACGCCGTTTTCTTGGAGATGTTGGTTAGAAAGTGTGTGCCTACTCGAACTCGGACATACCGCTCTGCCATGAACTTCGCAATAAGCGTTGGCAGACTGCCACGAAGTCCCCAGTCATGCAGGGTTTGCAGAATTCCATAACGCCACGTGGTATCGTAAGCCTTATCTAGGTCAAAGAACACCGCCACTAGATGTTCCTTCTTGAGGAAAGCTCTCTAATGGCGGTCTCCAGCCGAACAAGATGGTCTGCGGCGGATCTGTGCTTACGAAAACCACATTGGATATTAGACAATCGGTTTTCCGATTCGAATACCCACATCAGGCGTTTGCTTATCATCTTTTCCATAACCTTGCATACACAGCTGGTGAGACAGATTGGCCTGTAATTGCCAGGTAAAGAAGGGTCTTTTCCCGGTTTCTGGACTGGAATTACAATGGCGGAACGCCAAGTAGATGGAAATTCGCCCTCAGTTCAGATTGTATTGTATATAGACAGAAGAAAGGATTTTCCAGCTGGTGGAAGATGACGAAGCATGTGGTTATGGATGTTATCAGGGCCAGGGGAGGTGTCAGGGGATGTGACTAGTGCCGCCTCAAGCTCATCAGATGTGAACGGTGCATTGTAGTCTTCAGTGTTGTCAGATTGAAAATTTAGGTTTTCGTTTTTCTGCAGTATTTTTGATTTTCAGAAATTCCGGGTCATAATTATTTGAGCTGCTTATTTGTGAAAATGTAGTGGCAAATATTTCAGCAATTTCTATTGGACTGGTGGTCGTAACTCCATTGTTTAGAAGGCCCGCAATTACAGAACTACGTTTCTCCATTATTCGACGGACTTTGTCCCATATGGTGTTAGATGGGACATTGTGTTTCAATGAACTGACGTAGTTTGTCCAGAACGTCTTCTTAGCATCGCATACAATGCGACGAGCTTTGGCTCGAAGACGTTTAAACTGGACAACATATTCTTTGGTCGGATGGCGCTCAAATTGGCGTAAAGCACGTTTGCGGTCACGGATTGCATCTCTGCAGGCATCCGTCCACCAGGGAACAGAGAAGCGTTTTGGCCTGCAGGACGACCGGGGGATAGATAATTCCGCTGACTTTATAACCACATTTGAGAAATGGTCTACTACGGAGTCCACACTTTCATGTCTGTTATCATCGAATGATATGGACTCCGAAAACCCGACCCAGTCCGCCTTTCTAATAACCCAGTTTGGAGATCGAGATTCCGCAGGACGTAAAGCGGATATACGCATTCCAATGGGATAGTGGTCACTACAATGTAGGTCGTGAATCACAGACCATTCGAAATGCGTGGACAAAAGTGGGCCACAAATGGAAATATTTCTCATGGAGTATGTACCGTAAGCCAAGGAGAGATGTGTTGCTTCCCCTGAATTCAGGGTAACAAGGTTTAGACGGGTACATACCTCTGCTATTTTATTTCCTCTGTCATCATCGGAATTTGAGCCCCATGAGTGGTGAGATGCATTGAAATCCCCCACTAACAGATATGGAGTAGGTAGCTGGGAGAGAATGTCTTCAATTTCATGCACTGTGAAAGGTGTGTCTGTGGGCATATAAACGGAGACTATTGAGAACTGGATGGAAGGTAGAGTGATTTGAGCGGCTATGCATTGATGTGGGCTGTTTATGTTGATATCAGAGGAAATGTTAATTTGGCGGAATAGGAGGGCACAACCTCCGTTGGCACGAATACCGGCAAGGTGATCGTGCTGGTGAACGTAGTATCCCGAGAAACTCAGGGAGTTTTCGGGCCGAAGGTGTGTCTCCTGGAGACATAAAATAGCAGGGTTTTCATGATAGATCAATTTTTGTAGTTCTGTATATCTGCTGCGTAAACCGTTCACATTCCACTGTACAATATCAGTCATCAAGAGGAGCTATATGATGTTGGTGACTTAACAGGGGATCTTCTCTTCTTTTCCTTTCAATGGGAAGATGCTTTTGCCTGTGACTGCTTTGTCTTCGACTCTGGCGACTCACTTGCAGTTCGTCGCACTACTGATCATGATCTTGATCGAGGGCGTGATCGAGAACGTGATCTCGACCTGCCACCCGAACTAGGAGTGCGACGTTCAGGTGTTCTACTAGGCCTACAATCCTTCTCTGCTGTCATAACAACGATTTTCTTAGGGACGTATTGCCTTATGTCAAGTCCACAAGTGTCGTCCGACTCAGCAGTCTGAGTAGCAGCGTCCACATATGTCTAAGTTGCGATCTCAATTCGCTTCCCAGGTATGTTTGTAAGAGGTGGTGTTTGTGTGGTGGCATCGATTCCCTCTGTTGCTTTCTGCAGTACAGACGCATAGGACTTTTCCGTTGCCTTCTTTTCTTCATCTAAAATACGCTTACGCGCCTCAAAGAAGCTAATATTTTCCCGGACTCGAAGTTCTTGAATCGTCTTTTCCAGCATATACTTTGGGCAGTTTTTAGAATTAGAAGCGTGGTTTCCAGAACAATTCACACAGTGCAGGGCACCGGTACATGGGGAATCCCCATGGTCAGCACCGCCGCACTTTGCACAGATGAAATTGTTTGTTCAACGTTTTTGCGTATGTCCGAACCGTTGGCACCTAAAGCACCGCATTGGGTTCGCCATATAACCACGCACAGGGACACATTCGTAGCCGACAAAGATATGTTCTGGCAAAAGAGACGTCTCAAAAGTCAGAAAGACTGTGCTTAGGGGTTCAGTCCGTCCGTCTCGCTTCCATAGTAAACGGTAAGCCTTGGACACGGACTATTCCGCCAGCTCTAGATGGATCTCTTCATCTCACAGACGATCTAGAGAATCTGTATGCACAACTCCTCGCGTGGTGTTGAGCGTGATGTGACGATCAACTCTGATGGGATATGACCCCCGCAACTTTGCTTTCAACAGCGTCTCACTCTGTTTTGCAGATGCAGTCTCAACGAGGAGACTACCGTTACGGAGCCGAGTTGCATTTCTGACCTTCCCGACGAGTCCATCGAGCGCACGTCTCACGTAAAAGGGACTAATGCTTTTCATGGTTTTTTTCGTTCCATCCAAGGTGATACTGATGAAATTCGGAGGCGGCACTTTAACTGTTACTCTCTCAGGGTCCAAATCCATTGCATTGTTCGGCATATGACCACCAGTCGCATTGTCTTTTCTTATCCCCTGTTTTTGTGTTCTTTCTCTAATGGAGGGGAAGAGGAGAGTTAGGACAATTTGAAATGGCCCCCCTAGGGAACTGTTGGCGTCAGCCTGCCATCGGGGGGGGGGCGGAAGAAAAAGACACCTAAAATTCTTCTCGGTCTGTGCCGGCCGTGGGGACCTCCCCACAGCCCGATCCCAAGCAACCCACCTCACGCAAGTTACCCTTCAAACTGCTCATTACACACCTAATGGCAAGTCTTACACCAGAGGCGTGTCGCAGTTATATGCCCCTACCACGGGAATAACCGCCCGTGGCTCCCCACTCTACGCTGAACACAACCGCCGGACCACTCGGCTAACTCCAACCCCCCTCCCATAGCCGGAACAATCCGAGACCGCACGCAGCTTCAGGGGACTTGTGGTTGATTACACTGCGACACCCATAACTCAGCGGTAAAACGTCGGAGCGATATATTCGCCCCGGCGAGCAGAGTCGGTCACCGGGACGCCTAAATCGCCCCGGGCTCTACGTGAGTGTACTTGACGTCTGGTCCGGGCTCGGCACCTAAACTTGCATATAGGGGCAGTATGAAGAATCCACTATTGCTTCGTTGCTGGGCGCCCTGTCGGGCCGCACGAGTTGGAAGTCGCGCTCGAAACCGTGGGACAGGACCACGGAGATAGGAAAGATCCCCGCTGGTGAGACGGGAGTTATAAGCCTAAGATACTTAACCCAATAATGTATATATAATCTAGAAGAGGAAGAGGAATGTAACCTAGCAAGGCATCCTTAACAAATCAATCCCGTCATGGTGGCGGACGTGGCAAAACCAACAGCAGGGATGGAGAGGTGAAAATGGCTGTGATGATGTGGTGGGCGTTCCGCATGCAATGGTAGCCGTCGGAGAGAAATAGAGTGATGGAAAAGATGAGAGAACGAAAAGGGGTGGTTGGTGATAAGACGAAAAGTGGCCGAAAGAAAAAGCACGAGAGCCACCATTGCACCCCCCGGCCACCGACTTGGAGGAACCCACTTCGACCGGTCGTGTTTAAGTGTACACTGATGTGAAATTTAAAATTTCTAAACTATTCTATGTAGATCTCTGAAATTTTGTACAGTTGTCATACTGTATACAAATAGTCTGTGTGCAAAGTTTAATCTCATTTGATGCAGAAATCTATGAATTATTAATAATTTTGTAATTTTAAATTGTGTAAATTTAGCTTTTCAAAAATTGCTACTCCTCCCACAAATTCCAATATTTTGGCCTGAAATTTTGTCTACTTACTTGTCGGACCCTCGGAAATAAAACTTACTATACAATTTTTCCTTTTATTCTACTAAAAATAAAAATAAAATATTTTATGCACTAAAGTCTAAAAACGGAAAAAAATCAACTCAAGGATAAAGAAAAATTAATATTAAATAAAATATGAATGTTGGGTATAATCCTGATAGTAAGTTTTGTTAAGAACACATTCTGAAACCGCTACAAAAAAAACTCATGCATGTAGTACAAAATTTGTAGGAAGAGTAGCATTTTTAGCAATGCAAAATGTACAAAAACTGAAAGTGGAGAAAATTGACTTCAAATTTTGGGATGATAATAATAAATAACAACTCAATCTTTTTGATTTTCCAGGCATTTTGAGATATATAGGCCTTGCTTATTATAAGCAGAACTTACTCTTATATACACTACCATGCAGTGCACACCTAACTGCACTAGTAAATAAAGATGACGACTGAAAAAAAAAACATGTGAACTTATGAAAACAAATCACTATAGACTGTAGACACTATTATAACACTAACAATAAAACTGTTAGAAACTTGCAAATATTTCTTGTATAACAAAACAAAAACCAAGCATGGAAAACACGTTGTTATGGCTACTAGCAACAAATGGAATTTTGCTTTAGACAAGAGTTGTGGTCTCCTTGGTAACTGAATATTTTTCAAAGAAAAACATCCTTTGAAGTGACATCTGTTGGATCCTATGAAGAAATATTTCGAGAAGTCGAGAAGCTACACTGAATTAGAAATCTAATGTACACAAATGTTTGTGGAAATTGCAACACCAAGAAAGATACATGTGACTGAAATGAAATTGATACCTCAGATTAGGTTCATAACAATATACAAATGATTAGAATTACAGAATTGTACCTGATCTGTGACCGTGAGATTTCAGTATGTTGTGAAGCTTCCATGCGCTGCAATCAGAGCTTCTAAGCGTCGTGGCATGGAATCAAAGAGAGACTGGATATGTTCCTGGGGAATCTCCCTTCAAGCAGTTTGTATGCGAATCCACAAAGAGTCAAGGGTCGGTGCTGGAGGACCATGACGAACAAATTGCCAACCAACTATTTCCCAGACATGTTCAATGAGCGACATGTCTGGCGAACGTGCAGGCCAGGGAAGAGGATACCCGTCGTTCTTCAAAGAAGGCTTGCACAATCCTCGCCACATGTTGCCTGTCATTGTCCTGCTGAAATATGGCATGTGGAGTTACCTGAAGGAGGGGCAGTACTTCGGGCTCTAAAACCTCCCTAATGTAGCGATTGCTGTTCAGATTGCCCTGAATACGTAGAAGGCGAGATCGCATATTGTATCCAATGGCGCCTCAAACTATCACACTAGCGTTTCTCCGCCATGCTGCTCAACAATGCAGGCTCTCAGATTGTGTTCACCACGGTAGGGTCTAACATGTATTCAACCATCATTGTAGGACAAGTAGGACTAGCATGACTTGTATGAAAACATTACATTTTGCTACTCAGCACGCCAGTCACGGTGTTCACGTGCCCATTTTAGTCTGAGGCGTTGGTGGTTTCTGGACAATGGAAGCCGACGGAACGGCATGCGAGCTACTAGTCCATCCCTCAAAAGACGGCGACGAACGACGGCAGATAGATCAACACACGATGCAGTACTCCAACGTCGATTCAACATTGCGGATGAAGCTGTACGGTCCGTCAAGGCCAAGAGGATAAGATGGCGGTCACCACGTGCTGTGGTCACATTACGTGGTCTAGTACCCGCTCGTCTCTGTGTACGACCCTCTTCTATCCACTGGTTCCATACACTCATCACTGTCTTAGCAGCATGCCCTGTACGAGCCGAAATATCTCGGTATGACAAACCTGCTTACTGGAGAACAACCATTCCCCCCGAACTCATTCACGTGCTGATATTGCGGCCTTCCTCGTCGACGAGGCATACCTACACTAGATTCATGTTTCCACTTCCTTTGGAAGCTCTGCACTGACTGAGCAAGTCATAACATTGACCTTGCTGGTGAAACAAGAGACGTCACTGTTTGGCCTATGTGTACGCCATTTCTATGGAAATGTAATCAATTATTGATGGTACACTGTTCTACACATCTCCCGAGATTGGAGTCGTTTGGGCCATTCTTCCTGGGTGTTGTCTTTTCACAAACAGTAGTGTAATAAATAATATATGAAATACAGCGTAATTTCCACAATCGTCGCAGAATTCAGAGTTGAGGGCGTGAACGGGGGATTTACATTACCAGTCAGAGCGCGCAACCTTTTCGAAATGTGGCCCTAATAGGTGATAGACCGATCGTATGGCCATGAAAATTGGCAGAGGACAACTCTACACCATGAACAATTTTTTAAAGATAAAAACAAAAAGTCAATATTTTTGACCAAAAATGACAAAATTTCACATCAGTGTATCCTTAAAAATTTTATTGTATTAATATTAAGTAACATTATTTTGATGAAAGGATAAATTGTGATAATCCATAAGGAATCATATGTTATACGTAGTATAATTAATGCACTTACGTGTCTTTGGTTTAAAAATTTGATTCTGTAACATATTGCATTAATATTAAGTAGTAATATTGTTTTGATGCAAGGATAAATTTGATAATCCATAAGGAATAATGTTATAGACTAGTATAATTAATGCACTTACGTGTCTTCGTGTTTAAAAATTTGATTGTGTGACATATTGCATTGGTATTAAGTAGTGTTGTTTTGATGAAAGGATAAATTTGATAATCCATAAGGAATGATGTTGTGGACGTAGTATAATTAATGTACTTACATGTCTTCGTGTTAAAAAATTTTGATTGTGTAACATATTGTATTAATCTTAGCAATATTGTTTTGATGAAAGGATAAATTTTGATAATCCATAAGGAATTATGTGTTATACGTAGTATAATTAATGCACTTACGTGTCTTTGTGTTTAAAAATTTGATTGTGTAACATATTGCATTAATATTAAGTAGTAATATTGTTTTGATGCAAGGATAAATTTGATAATCCATAAGGAATAATGTTATAGACTAGTATAATTAATGCACTTATGTGTCTTCGTGTTTAAAAATTTGATTGTGTGACATATTGCATTGGTATTAAGTAGTGTTGTTTTGATGAAAGGATAAATTTGATAATCCATAAGGAATGATGTTGTGGACGTAGTATAATTAATGCACTTACGTGTCTTCGTGTTAAAAAATTTTGATTGTGTAACATATTGTATTAATCTTAGCAATATTGTTTTGATGAAAGGATAAATTTTGATAATCCATAAGGAATCATGTGTTATACGTAGTATAATTAATGCACTTACGTGTCTTCGTGTTTAAAAATTTGATTTTGTGATATATTACATTGGTATTAATTGGTGTTGTTTTGATGAAAGGATAAATTTGATGATCCATAAGGAATGATGTTGTGGACGTAGCATAATTAATGCACTTACGTGTCTTCGTGTTTAAAATTGTTATTGTGTAACATATTGTATTAATCTTTGTAATACTGTTTTGATGAAAGGATAAATTTTGATAATCCACAGGGAATAATGTTTTAGACGTAGTATAATTAATGCACTTACGTGTCTTCGTGTTTTACAAATATGATTGTGTAACACATTGAATTAATCTTAAGTAATATTGTTTGATGAAAGTATAAATTTTAGTAATCCGTAAGGAATAATGTTTAGTATAATTAATGCACTTACGAGCCTTCTTGTTTAAAAATATTGTATTATATAACTCATTATATTCATTCAAAATAATATTGTTTTTAAGAAAGATTCAAGCATGTAATATTACAACAAATGTAATTGGATATGCTGTTAAATATATGAATTAATACAAAAATACATGCACACATACATACATTCGATCTTCCCAGACGAAGGTAGCCAACAAACGTCAAAAGACGCCAAACACTGGCGTTGGTCCTGTCATCTCTGTTCTACTGGAGATTCGTCGTACGGTTAATGACGAGTGGTATACCACAATTTGTTTACAGTCAGTCTTGGAAAAGTGTGAACAGAACGACCTCGATAGAGTATCATTCGAAACAACGACAATGCATCGTTCCACACTAGAGAATAAACAATGAACTTCTTGGTCACTTCATATGTGTCATTAATGATTCAATACCTTACAGTCCTGATCTGGTAACATCCGAATTCTTCTTTTTTTCAAACCAGAAAAAAGAAAATTCGTGAAGTTTCCTTTAAGATCGCTGAAGATGTGATTGGGGCCTTCAGCGTGCTAGTATCTGAAGTGTCTTTAGAAAATTGGGTGAGGTACTTTGAGCGAATAGACAAGTGTACAAGATTTAAGGGGAAATATTTTGAGAAAGAATAAAGCTGAAAATGAAATTCATTTGTTGCTATACATATCAATTTGCAGAAACTCTCAGTATGACCCACAATATAAATCTTGCATTTCCTTCAATATTACATTAATTTATTTATTTGCTTGATATTATCCATATTAGCTAGAATAGTATTTTATTCTTAAATTCCCAGCGTGTCCATTTGGACATGCATGTTGAATTAATGGATAATAATTTCTGGGTTGCAAGGGATGGTGAAGTGCATTCTGTAACCTCTCCTATCCATATTCCAATCCTCAACCTGCCCGTGGTGCAACCTGCTTTTTCATGTGGCTCTGGGGACCGAGTAATGGCGGTATAATCACCACATCATACACAGAGGAAATGCTGTATAGGTGAGAACCCCACCAATTCTACCCTTTCAGGCCGGCATCCCGTTGGGCAGTCATTTTATAATTGTTTTCAAATCTCACAATAAGCCTCGGATGAACCGGATTGATAATTATATTGACGACAGTGGCAAGACTAAGGACAATTCTTGGAAAAGTAAAAATATTTTTAAACTGACCACATGCAATGTACAGAGTATAGTTCACAAGGATGATCAACTAGATGACATATTGGCACAAAAAAGGAATTTTAATAGCAGTTATATCTGAGACAAAAAAGAAATTAAAAGAATCAAAAGAAATCAATAATTACATACAATTTTACAGTTGAGTTGACAGTAAATCAAGAGCAAAATCTGGAGTTATGTTAATGATAAAGAAACAATTGAAGTCATAAATAAATAATTATTACTTTTGGAATGAAAGAATAATCCATATTAGATTGAAATTATCTCGCGGTTATATGACAGTGATTGGAGTATATGCTCCTGTGGATGGAGGGGATGAAGAAAATGATCAGTTTTATACAAAACTACGAAGGATTGTGAATAAATTTAATAGATCTGACATGGTGGTATTGATGAGAGATTTTAATGCTAGGTTACAGAATGTCAAGATTGAACACTATGAGTATGCACGGAAACAAACATGTAATAGAAATGGCAAGAGATTAATTGATTTATCGGTCTATAACCAACTGAAAATAATGAATACCTTGTTTGATCATGAAGATAGTCGCAAATTTACATGGGAGGCTAGGAACTTAAAGTCTATTATAGGTTATATAATATGTAAAAATGAAATAGCAAATATGGTACTAGACACAAGAGTATTTCGAGGCCCAGAAATTGAATCAGATCACTATCTTCTACTAGTAAGTTCTATGCGCATAAAACAAAGATAGTACAGAAAGAACTATCTTTTCGAGTAAGTTTATTTAAAGAGTCTAGTATAATTTGACTATATAAAAAAAGATTGGATACTATTATAAAAGAAACTCCTATTCAGAATAATGTAGATGAGTGGAACACTCTCAAAAATATTTTGAAGCAAGTCGCTAAGGAAAGTTTGGGCACAAAAAGAAAATGGTCTAGGAAAAAAGGACTAAGAACATCGGATGATCACATAGCATAAGTTATATCAGATAAAAGAGAAGCATACAAGAAATAATTGTCTACTAAAGCAGAGGAGGATAAAATAGAAAATCATAGAAAAAAGATCTATCGCTAAAAGAGAAGTACGGAAAAACCATAGACAAAATTGGGAAGAATTTGTAGTTTATTTAGAGAATGATTTGTACAGACCTCAACCACAAACATGCAAAATCGTTAAGAATTTAAACAACGAAGTGAGAGAAAATGTTAAGGTAAATGTCTTTCCGTTAGAAGATTGGTTACAATATTTTCAGAAATTGTGGTCCCAAACTGTTGAACATCTTCAATTACCAATTGCTGCTAATACTAAACTTGAACCTATCTCCAAATTTGAACTAATTCAAGTTTTAAAGAAAATGAAAATTTATAAAGCTCCAAGAGAGGATTTGCTGAATATTGAATTGTTTAAATATGCAAACACACATTTATAAACATACTCCTTCACTTTCTAAATAAGATATGGATAGGAGATGATATACCAACAAGTTGGACAAAATCAGTCGTAGTTCCTATATTCAAAAGAGAAGATGTAAAATCGTATGACAACTACAGAGGGATCAGTCTATTAAATACAGGATATAAAATCTTTACCAGCATAATCAAGAACAAATTGTATAAACATTATGAAACACTTTTCGGAGAAGAACAAAATGGCTTCCGAAAGGGAAGATCATGATGCAAAGGATATTTTACATTACAATTATTGCTGGAAAAACACAGGGAATTCAACTTTGAAACACATATTGCTTTCATTGATTTGCAAAAAGCATTCGATAGGGTGAACAGAAAGAAATTATTAAACATATTTTGTTATTAAATATCCGCTCAAAAGAAAACTAATTCACCAAGCGGTATGCTAGGGTTTTAGTTTTTGTTATATGGTATACTAATTATCTATACTACTTATTTTTACAGAGCTAATGGTGAAATGTGTATCTACAGTCTTTTAAAGGTAAAGTTTAGCAAGTCTATAAATTGTCTGTAGTAACAAGGTTTTTTGATTACTTCACATAGTGGAGTCCTATATTCGGTGTCGCAGTCCAGAAGATGTGTCTTTATTTGAAATCTCTTTGCTTCAATAATAGGACAGTCAAATAGAAGGTGTTTTCACACTGTGAAGGTCTTCGCGGCAGGAGCATGTAGAGTCGATGTCTGCTGGAATGTTGAATCTGTCGAAGTAACTACCACATTTCCCATGTCCAGAAAGAAACTGCGTTGTTACGAAAGTAGTTTTGAAGTGATCGTTTTTCAGTCGGTCGTGGATTGTTAGTGATCCGGTTGAGCATGTCGTCCATCTAGTATTCCAGTTCTGATGAGTCTGTTGTCGTATTTGTTTCTTGATATATGATATCGGTTGTAAACTGTATGTCGGAGTTTCGTTGCTGGGTGCTGCAGATTTCGCTAGCTCATCAGCTCTTTCATTTCCTCTTACACCATTGTGTCCACGGACCCAAGTGAGGCATATGTGCTGTGTGTACTTTTCAAGTAATTCTCTTGCCTCTATCGCTAATGGGTGACGTTTGTACTTGTCAGCGATGCAGTGAAGGGCAGCTTGGGAGTCACTAAATATGCGCGCTGTGTTTTCGTTCTTAATGCACCATTTCATAGCTTCATTAATTGCTAGAAGTTCTGCCTGAAAAAACTGTGCAATAAAGAGACAGTTTTATCTTGGTGCAAAATATTTCATTATCACTGTGGTAGGCAACAAATGCGCAGCCTACTTGTTCTTCCAGTTGATTACTTTTGTGTCGTGATTCATCTGTATATATGTGGTAGTCGTGTATCGAGGAACAGGTGAGGAGGAGTTGTCCTTTTGATGGAATGCTTGGGTGGCCCACTGCTATGTGATCCGCTAACTGTTCAATATTGTGGTTGTTGAATGTTGTAGTGGAGATTTTTTTATTTTTCTTTAAGTCAGATAATTGAGCTCTGTAGATTCCAGTAAGATCTAATGGTTCAATAGCTGCGATGGCTTGAGCTGCATCAGTTGATATAGTTCGGTAAGCTCGAGTAATCCTCAGTAGAAAGCCTCTTTGGATTTTTGCTAATTTTGTTTTGGCCCATTGTTTATGTAGTGTGGAAGGCAGATGCGCAGTATAGAATTGAAGGTTCTACAGCTCCTCTGTATATAATACGTAGTATGTCCGAGTTCAAACCCCATGTGGGTCTTGAAGCCATTGAGAGTCCAGATAACAATTTGCTGGATTTAGTTGCTAAATGATTGAAATGTGCTCTGAACGTTAGTTTTTTTGTCCAAAACAACACCCAAGTACTGTAACTGATCAACAATTTCAATTTCTTACTTGTTCATTTCGATTCTCGTTGTGACCAATATTCTTCTTCTAGTTGCACACATGGCTTTAGTTTTTTCTGGATTGAATTGCAACTTATTGTCACTACCCCCTTCGAACAGGATGCTTAGTGCTGTGTTCGCATCTGTAGTTAGTTTTGAAGTGGAATCTGTCTTGACCAGCAGTAAAGCGTTATCTGAATTAGTTAACAGGTTGCAGCTCTCAGGAAAGGGCAGTTGAAATAGATCGTTGTAAAGGATGACCCAAAAGCCAGGACTGCAAGTTGATCCTTGGGGGCAACCCCGCTCTAGTTTTTGGTAACAGTGATGTTGCAGAGGCTGAGTTGAACTTTTGTGTTGGTAAAATAACTTTGAGCAAGCTGGTAAATATTTCTTGGACAATTTTTTTATTTTAAGGTTGTGTAGGATTCTTGGCCACCAGGCATGATTGAAGGCGCCAGACACAGCTCATGATATTAGAAGACCAACTTGTTTCATCATAAACACGTTTTTCATCCCCGTAACAACTGAGCAGACAGCATCTTCTGTTGATTTGTTGGGGGTGAAACCATATTGGTTGCTGCTGAGATATTTGTTGTTATAAAGGTGATACATGATGCGGTCTTATCATAAGTTTTTCAAGTATTTTTCCCATTACAGGAACTAGACTGATGGGACGTAAAGTATTTGTTGTATGTTTGTTCTTGTTAATGCCTGGTTTTGGTATCACTTTCACGACTGCAGTTTTCCACAGATCTGGAAAAGTTGAAACTTTTAAACACTTATTGAACAGTTTAGTGAAGAGTGTTGGGTTTGTTAAATGTATGTGCTTTATAATTTTTGCAGAGATGCTATCAATTCCTGGAGCTTTTTTGTCTTGTTGCATTTCTATGATGCGGTTAACTTCCTGTTGATCAAATAGGAAGTCGTCTGGAGTGATGGGCGGAGTTTGGGATTCATGTCGAAGCTGTTGTTGAGAGGTGCTATCAGTGGTATCCGCTGGGAAGAAAGAATTAATTAGTGCGTTGGCAGTATCGAATGAATTGGTGGTATATCCATTGACTGTTTCTATTGTGGTTAACGTTTTGTTGAGATTTTCTGCTTTCCTACAGAATTTGTAGACTATGTTCCACGGGTTTTGGTTATTTTGTGACGTAGAGAAGTTTCTCCAACTGTGTATTTTAGATTCGTTTATGAGTTTTTTGTATTGAGCCTTTATAATCTGACATGACCTTTCATACTTTTGCCGGAGGAGTGTGCATTTTAGTCACAGACCATGTTCCACAACAACTTATAGCAAACATATATAATATCTATAAAACAAATCTAATTGCAGTAAGCTGTAACATTAAATTATATACATGTACATGTATATATGTATATATATCAAATAATTAGAGAATGGAAACAGTTACCTCATGGATATATACAACTCAATAGACATTTACAACTAGATTCATTACTTTTTGTAGACGATTTAGCTCTGGTGGCATCCTTGGCATCATCAGAAGATTAATTACAACGTTAAATTTTTAATTTTAACAAAATTGGAATTAAATATGATATGAAAATCAATAAAGAATAAATTAAAATTATGACCTTCTGCGGAAAATACCCTGTGCCTAGCAAAATATGTTTAGATTAAAAAATATTGGAAAGAGTAAATTATTTTACATATCTCGGATACACATTATCTTTTTTCGATGAAGTAGACATTTCACAAAAAATTTCTAAATACACCAAAACAATGGGAATAATTAACAATATTATGAAACCTTCCCTAGTACAAAGGAATACTAGTATTCGCCTATACAAGACCTTGGCGAGACCTGTACTTTGTTACTGCAGTGAGGCATGGACATTGAGGAAGAAAGACGAAAGCAGAATAACAACCAATGAAATGAAATTTATAATATATATAGCGGGATATACGAAATGGGATCACAAACGCAATGAAGATGTAATGAAATAATTGCAACCAGAACCTCTAATTAATCAAGTAAAACATTTCCGGAACAACTGGATAAATCATCTGCATCGCATGCGTAGATATAGAATCCCAAAAGTCATGATCCACTATCTTCCAAACGGGAAGAGATCTCTCGGACGTCCAAAAAAGTGCTGGATTGAGATTGTAACAGACCATATGGCCTAATACTTGAAGGGAAGAAGAAGAAGAAGAAGAAGAAGAAGAAGAAGAAGAAGAAGAAGAAAGATAATAATTTCTTTGGGTTGATTATAATGTATTCTTTTCTGGGTGTGTTTGAATGTCATAGTCATTGTTGTTACATTTCCTTATCACCAATTGGTGAATTTTTGTCGCAGTCAGAATTATAGCTACTACGTTTCGTAAGAAAATTACAGATAAGTTGTGAGATAAGTTTAATTTTATATTGATATTCTACATTGTTTCAAGTGATAATGTTTGTAGTATCATTAGATATATTAATTGAGAATTACAATATAATGAAATTGTTTACCAACAATTTGTCGTCTATTTATGACCCTGTTTCATCGTTGTGTCCGTATGGACACAAGGACGAAGATTCAGGTGATAAAGGGGAAGGTGGTATTCCGGATAATCTAAACCCGCCACAGCTCCATTATGAAGCCGATAGATACTCAAATTGAAATGGAGCCAACGAATCTCGATCATTTGAATAAAAACAGACAAACAAATTTGGAACAAGTATAACTATCTTCAAATTTGAGAGCATTTCCTAATTTTAATTTTAGTAGGCCTATATATTCTGAGGAAAATCAATTGCAAATCTTTGAGTTGCCATTCCACATTTTCTTCGACAACGTTCTTACAGGATTTGAACGTTTGTCATTTTTATGGGAAAAAGGATATGGAGGATTAGGTACTACTAGGGAAAAGAGTCAGTGGCGGCTCGTAAGTACAGAATTAAGGGGGGGGGGCTGCATACGAAAATAAACCAAGCAACTTACTTTATTTAAAGATTAGTTCCATGCGCCTTGTCTTGTAGGTTGCAAACTTTTGAATCATCTTATTAAAATCCGATATATATCGTTTAACATAATCTTTACAACGGAAAACATAGCTAATGCGGTCAGTCTCTCTTCTCTCATCGTATTTCTAAGATAGGACTTTACTCTCTTCAAACACGAAAAGCAACGTTTGTCATTTTTATGGGAAAAATGATACGGAGGATCAAGTACGATTAGGAAAAACAGCAGTGGCGGCTCGTAGGTATTGAATTAAGGGGGGCTGCATACAAAATAAACCAAGCAAATTATTTTATTTAAAGATTAGTTCCATGAGCCTTGTCTTGTAGGTTGCAAACTTTTGAATCATCAACTTATTCAAATCCGATATGTCGTTTAACATAATCATTACAATGGAAAACATAGCTAATGCGATCAGTTTCTCTTCTCTCATCGTATTTCTACGATAGGACTTTACTCTCTTCAAACACGAAAAGCAACGTTCCGGTTCGGAAGTTGTCATTGGTATAGTGATAGCTATGCGTAGTAGTTTCACAACTTCTGAAAATGAGGCCTGCAAGTTCTCAGATAGAAGAAACTGCAAGAGCTTGAATGCGTCACTGATATTTCTGAATTCTTGTCTCCGATACAACACAGTGAGTTCCGTTTTTAGTTTGTCTTTATCGAGCATTGGGAAAAGCTTCACACATACATTTAAGTCATTTTCAGGAAATGAGCTTTTGTAGCATTCAAATTCTTCTAGACAGAGAAGAGAAGATAATAGCAGATGATCTATGAACTGGAATCGGGTGTCAGCTTGTGTGATAATGAGATCACACACTTCCTTAACTGCCGCAACCCTTGTCTGAATCCCTTCGACCTTACGATACTTTTCAGGGTTTTCATTTTCACAGATCTCGCTGCTCAAGATTACTGTGCACTGTTCCGTATTGTCTGTGTGGCGTTAACAAAGCTTTATATGCAGAGTCGCCCTCGGTAGCATAGTCGGTTGCGATTCGATCCCGGCCCAGGTCGATGGCATTTAAGTTTGTTTAAATGAGATAGGCTCATGTCAGTAGATTTACTGGCATTTAAAAGAATCCTGCGGGACAAAATTCCGCCACACCAACGACGCTGATATAACCTCTGCAGTTGCGAGTGTCGCTAAATAAACCATAATTTAATTTTTTACATGCAGATTTTAACCTTAGAAATATCTAACTGGCGATGCTGTAATTGGTTGTATAATATATCTGAATGATACATCAATGAATGAAAAAAAAAACTGAGCCAGAAATTTAATTCGGGATTTTCAAGAGTACGCACCAGGGCACTTGCCTCATTTATAGTGATGTTGTTAGATATTTCAGATTCCATTATGATTTGAAAACATTGTAGCAATGGCTCCTTCTTCTCATAAATAACATTTACTGTTCTTATTTAAAACTCCATCTTGTTGCCACAGCTGATGGAATTGTCTTTCAAACACATTAATTTAATACAGACTGTGTGGAGACCGAGAGAAGAAAGCAGGAATACTGGCTACATTAGCGAAAAATATGCGAGCCTTGTAGGCTATTTTGTTTAGCGTCTCTTTCCATTATGAGATTCAACTGATGGGCACTTAATTTCACATTTCTCCTGAATTTTTAAGGTACTGAACTGAATAGACTGTAAATAATGTACAGAATTAAACATTGTCGCACTTGTTATACTCACAACGTTAAAGAAAATGTATTTAAAACTGCGCGCTACTGACAAACTGCTGCAAATTTTTCAGCGCCTGGAAACTCTGGACTCATGGCAAGGGACTAGCAGGGGGAGGAGTAAAACTAACGCGTAAAGCTTCCGAGACGAGACTGGCAGCTCCAGGGGAGGAAGTGGCTGCACCCTGTAGTTCTTGTCTCTGGTTTCGCTCTGGCAGCACCAGGGGAGGAAGTGACTTCACTAACGATTGTGTGTATGTCAATGAGAGCGAAATGTTTTAAAAAATTCGAGCCGCTAAATAGAGACTGTATAATAAATGTATTTCACAACATAAAACGAGACAAGAACCACAAATGTCTTGGGGTGCTGCAGCTCCGCAGCCCCCCTTCGAAAACCGCCCCTGGAAAACAAGATCCCTAAAACATGTACCCGTCCTTCAAAAAAAGACGTGGTAAAAAGGAAAGGGGACACTTTAAACATTTTCTTTGCAAGGATGGAGTTATTGTCACGAAGTAGGTGGATAACACTATTGTTACCGTAGCATCTACGTGTGCAGGAGTGAAGCCCTTGTTGTCCCTGAAAATATATTCCGCACAGAAGGAGAAGACTATCTAAGTACAACGTTCTCACATAATTGCAGAATATAATATAATGTGGGAGGAGTGGACAGGATGGATGAAAATATTGCCATGCATAGAATGAAGATTCAAAACAAAAAATGGTACTGAGTTCTAAGTTCATGGCTTATTGATGTGTCCATCCATAACTTATGGCAGATGAATAAAGGAGCAGGAGCCAGGACTACTCAGCTTGACCATGTCCATACAAATCTCGTGTTCCCAGTGACGTCCGATATGATAGTTTGAATCACTACATCCAGAAAATTGACAAAAAGAGTACTGCAGTAAGAATACGTCAGCAGTTTGCACAAAATGAGAAAAAATGTGATGTGTTGAATGCTTTGAACTGTATCGCGAACGCTGATAAATTTAAATTGTGCTGATTCATTTTTTGTATTTGCTAACAGAGATGCTATATGAGACTGTTCGTCAAGAGACAAATTGTTTTCCATATTGACTATCATAGGCGTTTTGTAAGACTATTGCTTACTGCAAGATACAATTCTACTTACTGTACTGGAAGAAATAAAATTTGCTAACGTAAGTGCGTCTCCTTATGGACACAGTGCTTTTAACGCAGAATATGAGAGCTTTGGATACAATAACTGTCATTATGCAATCTTTAGATGTACAGGACATGAATGAACAAAAATTCAATAAAAAATTGAAAATAAATTAATTCGGGCAGTTAAGGGTTAAGTAAATACGGTTATTTCGATATAATATTATGAGTCATAATTTATGACATTAATAAAACATATTGTAGCAACTTTATGGAACCCAAACGATATTTCAGAAGTGTGACACACGTTTTCAGAATTCAGGAAGTAAAATTATTTAACTTTTAATCACAATATATTTTCATACAGGACACAGAGAAACGTAGTGATTATCAATGTGAAAATCACGTTTTAACAGAAGACGTAGGCCTAAATTTCTGTTATATACGTTCATGATTCTATAGTGATTCTAGAAGAAATCCATTTACCCAAAATTAGAATTAGTACCCGATTGAATATCTGTTGTAGAGGAACTACACTGGTTAATCCCTTCCTTCCCTTTTATATGTTTTCAGTTTCTACATAAAAAAGAGTGAAAGTCTTAATACCACTTAATAAGTATGCCTTTATATAAGTATAAACTTGTCAATAATATAGGCGGTACCGAACAAGTCCAGGGTTAACTCTTTAGTTCTAAGAGTTCAATTCTTGTCTTGGGTACAAAACAATAAAAAAGCCTTCGGCTACCCATTTATCTTTGCCTGCTATTGGAATTCCATTAATTCCATTTACAATGACTTAATTTACGTAGAATACTCGCTTCAGTGTCCTAAACGGATATCCAAGATAATATCTTACAGGGACATGAATAACATTGACGAAACTAAACTTACAGCTGACGCTTTAGAAATGCCTTGGAATTATATTTGGAACTTACATACTGTTGACGAGAAAGTGAAGGCTTTCAATGATATGATACTACGACTATACGACAAACACGCACACGTAAAGACTAGACGAGTATCTAGACCCCCTGCCCCGTGGAAGACCGACACAATAAGGGAACTAATGGCGAGAAGGGATGTGGCTTTTCGTACTTATAAGCGTCATAAAACCGCTAATAACTGTCAGTGTTACAAAAGCCTGAGAAACAGAACGACGCAAATAATACGTAATGCCAAAATCCAGCATAGCCACAGACTTATCGAACCTGACACCACAGCAAAGAACTTATGGAAAAACTTACGAACAATGGGCCTAGGTAAACAAAAACCGCAGACTGAGACTATCAACATTTCACTCGACGAACTAAATGACCACTATACTTCGTCACCACCCATTTGTCCTGACAGAGTCACAAAACAACAAGTTATAGACGAACTCACATCCCGACCTACGCCTATACGTGAGAAATTTTTTCTGTGTGACGTATCTCCTACAGACATAATCAAATCTTTAAAACGTATCAAAACAAAAGCACAAGGCACCGACGGTATTACCACAACAATGCTTAGTAAAATAATCGACATTATTCTTCCTACTCTTACACATATCTTCAACGCTTCTCTTATCACATCCTCCTACCCTGTGCAATGGAAATATGCTCTTGTTCGACCCCTCCCTAAAGTCACTCAGCCTACCACTCCTAGCGACTACAGACCAATAAGTATTCTTCCGACATTATCTAAAGTACTAGAACGTATAGTCCACAGACAACTCACCGACTACCTGGACTCGTATAATCTCCTTGACCCACTCCATTCCGGCTTCAGACCAAATCATAGCACCTCTACTGCCCGACTTAAGATCACTGAAGATGCTCGTGAAGCTATGGACAGACGCGAAGTGACCGTACTATCACTACTGGACTTTTCTCGTGCATTTGAAACTATCGACACTGATATTCTTATTGCAAAGCTGAAAATGTTGCGTTTGTCAGACACGGCAATCATGTGGATGGAGTCTTACCTTCGCGATCGCCATCAATGTGTGTCTCACAATAATCGGTTTTCTTCTTGGCGAGACGTGAAGGCAGGAATCCCTCAAGGATCTGTACTAGGGCCTCTATTTTTCGCTATTTACATTAACGACATCTCTACTGCCCTTAAACATTGTCAGCATCATCTCTATGCAGATGATCTTCAGATATATATATATATATATATATATATATATATATATATATATATATATATATATATACATTCACGACCAAACTCACTTAATGATAGCCTATCAAAATTAAATCATGATATTACGTTAATCAGCAGCTGGGCTAGAAAATGCGGACTAAACCTTAATCCCGGGAAAACGCAAGTAATTCTACTAGGACATCAAAGATTACTATCTTCCATGAGCATTAATACACTTTTGCCAGTGACTTTAAATAATACTATAACACCATTCAGTACTATGGTTAAAAACTTAGGTTTCCATTTCGACTCGAATCTCAGCTGGAATGCACAGGTAAAATATGTATTTAAGAAAACGTTCTCAATCTTGCATTCACTGAAAAGACTGAAAAATTTCTTTCCTTCCAAACTGAAACAGATCTTGATACAGACCCTGGTGATGCCTTACTTTGACTATTGGGACGTTTTGTATAGTGATCTTAGTGTTGAATTGTCATTGAGGCTTCAGCGTGTTCATAATGATTGTGTTCGTTTCATTTTTAACAGCCGTCGCTATGATCATGTCTCCGAATATTTCTTTCAATTATCTTGGCTTCGTTTACGGGAGAGACGTTCAGTCCATTCACTCTGTTTGCTGTATCAGATTTTAAATAATTCCACACCTATTCACCTAGTTCCTCGGTTCACACTTTTAGCATCCCACCACAACCGTGATACACGTTCACAGCATAACCATGTTCTATCAATTCCATTCCATCAAACATCTCTCTACTCTGCTTCCTTCACAATACACACAGCTCGTTCCTGGAATTCCTTGTCACAGGAAATCAGGAGCAGTCGGAGTCTAAAATCTTTTAAGTACACACTACTTAGAAATGTTTTTAATGAACAGAACTAGACTCTTGCGGAAGTTTCTAAGTAGTCTTAAATGACCAAGTTGTTATTTTTTTCTCCTCTCTCTTCTTCTTTTTTTTCTCTTTTCTTTTTTTTTTTATTATCTTGATATATTTCTTAATCATTTGTGTTTGTATGCCATTTAGTACGAATTTGCTAATCAACATTTTATGTCTTGTAACTCACATGTATTCTCCTATTAGTATATTAACTGTATAATATATCTCAAGTGAATTAATCGTCGTATTTATCTCGGGCATTTTAGGTCTTATAAATTGTGTGTTTGTGTGTGTGTGTGTGTGTGTGTGTGTGTGTATTCCCCTTTATGTTATGTAACTGATTTTGATTATGTGTAATTTTCTACTTTATTTTATATATTACATAACCGATCTTGACTATTTGTAATTTTATATTATGTAACTGATCTTTTCTATTGTAATTTTCTACTATATTTTATGTAATTTTTAAGGTATTTTCTTTTGTGTTGATTTGTAATCAAATTTTGTATTTGATGTATATTATTGAAACCTGGTTGAGTGGAAGAGAAGGCCTCATGGCCTTAACTCTGTCAGGCAAAATAAACCTACTACTACTACTACTAATATTATCCAAATGCTCCTATGAAAATTCGAATTAATTATTACTTTTTAACATTTAATTAGAAAGAAATCTGAAGGGTTATTACCCAACGTGAAATTAACCAGTTTTCACTGTAGTATTAATGCTGTTCATTTCTATTACTGCAGACAGCAATAGTGTGCATGGGACTAAAAGAGAACTGAGTTCTGCATAAAACCCATGGTTGTGGGTTGGAATCTCTTTAAGACGAAGATGTTTGACTGTTGTCAGTGTAATGTTCCACGTTGTCTTAAACCGAAGTCCAATACTAAAGTCGTATCAAACGTCGAGGAAAAAGTTGAGATACGGATTTATGCAATATCCCCAAGGGCTGTGACCGCCATGCTCCAGGAATGCTAGCCGTACTAAAAGTAAACTTAACATTATAAAACTAAATCGTAACTTGACATAAGAAGTAATCATCATCGTTATCATTATTATCAATATCACTATCCTTTTCCAACCCCAAACTAATCAAACTGATCTCTACAACTCTACGGTAGTCGTCCTCTCTGTCTCTTCCCTCTTGAACGATATTAAACAATTTTCTGATGAATTCGAGATGTAGGCATTCCTCGGATGCAGGGTCTATCTGAAATAAATATCTTGAAATATCTCTACTTTCCTATAGAAATCAGAACACCAAGTTTCTGTCAGATATAGGCCTGTTATTTTATTTGTTTTTCTATATAGGGTTATTGTCCTTGAAATATCACCTGGTATGACTCCAAATTTTAGCGCTTTTTTTTAATTAGAACCCACTATTCACTACCATATAGGAAAGATTACATAGGCCTAGTGAAAATTCCATAAGTTTCTAAAACTGTCTCCATCCTATTTTGTCTTGAATAGCACATATTTATTCCAATGAACGCACTAACAATAATTTCATATCTCACAAAGGAAGGGATCCCAAGTGTTGTCGCATGATTCCGATTTCTGTGTAGTGTGTTGGATAGACTGTATCAAAATATACATACTACACGATTTACAGCTGCTATGGACAATAAGCAGAGAAGCTACGAGCCTCAAAAATATAGTAGGAACCTGCCTACATTATGATGAGGTCATGGATGTAATTATTTGTGAAAGCACAGAAATGACTATAGTAATGTTTATAGATTATTAAGAGTATTCTGAAATCAGTCTTTTCTGTGGTGTTACGAAAGTTACACGAGGTGACTTGTCAATGGCCAAACCAGGACGACACAACTTGGGAGGATTCTATCCTCCTGGCTTACTTTATAATAATCAGCCTAGTAGCCTTGAGGGAATGTTGTGCTCTTCTTACGTATAGTAGTGATGATGAATGAGCGTACGACTATCCTGACTATCAACTAATGTAGGACTTCTTTCTGGAATTACTCATCTTGTAAGCTGGATCAGCAATAAAATTCCCATCAATTAAATCATCCATAATTGTTTCATCAATAATAAGTGTATTACTCTCTTCAATAACAGTCCCTTCTTCAATCAACTGTTTTTTAATGTGTTAGAAAACTATCAATTCTTCTCAAGTTGGCGTTTTCTCCGAAATATTAAAAAAAAAAAACAATATAGTACCAACTTAACTATCGCGGCTTGTTTCATTTTTATGATGCACACAACAGTCCGCACGCTTGTCTAACTTGCAACTAGCAGAACCGGTCCCGTGTCTCGTCGCCTGTACTCCTCTCCTTTCCATATTTTCCTCCGCCTCTCCCTCGGGCACATCCATAGCATTTCAAATCGTGTCATACCTCTTTCCTAATGTTCTAAAACAAATAAACTTGTCCCAATTAAATATCAACGACAACCACCAGGACCCTCCTAATGTCGTGCAATGTTCGAACATGAGAGACACTACAAACTTCGCCCTACTCCATAGTCATCCCAACAGTACGTGGAAGTGAAGCATGTAAACTAAAATAACCGAGTTCATTAAAAACCGGTAAGATACCTCATGTTTGGTTCATGTTTGCCGAGTCTTTGTAGAACGTAAGCT
Organism: Periplaneta americana; assembly: GCF_040183065.1. Classification (NCBI taxonomy): domain Eukaryota; kingdom Metazoa; phylum Arthropoda; class Insecta; order Blattodea; family Blattidae; genus Periplaneta; species Periplaneta americana. The sequence continues at coordinate 78,019,678 of NC_091122.1, read as the reverse complement.
CCCTTTGCGTTTGTTCAATCCTTCCCCTTCCTTACATATGTTCGGTGCCTTTCTTCTTAGTTCCTTCTCTCCCTGCGCCTTTACGCTTTAGCTGCACAAGGATGTCAGGCACATATTTTGCGAAGTTACGCATAGTAATAAGTACAGGTAATTTTCTTGTTATTAATATGACTAAATAATCATAAAAAAATATGCGTATAAATAAATCAAAATACATTTAGAAAACATATATGTTCAAAGCACCGATTAGTAGGTGAAAATTTCAAACATGAGAGACGAAACCAAAACAATGCAAACTTTGTCTTATCTTCTTCTTCTTCTTCTTCTTCTTCTTCTTCTTCTTCTTCTTCAGTCCCTTCTGCTGCTGAGCACGACACTAGACCCTTCCTTGTCAGATATAGAAGATTATTTATGTACCAATACACGTAAACACTTCGAAAATAAATACCACTTTACTAATTTTATAACAACTTTAATTACTAATAGAATAGAACTTTCTGTTTTAAGTACATTTCTACTTTAAAATAAAAAGTAGGTATCTTTAAAGTACGAGACAAAATTCTAGTTCTAAACTGTTTGCGGGAATATTAAAATGTAACGTAATTTCAAGAAAAGCGTTAAAATAGCTTTGAGAAAATAGTACTCTCTTCGGATATTTCATATGAACCAACTATCTTCAATTTCAGAACCGTAATGTGTTGCCAAGTAGCAAGCTGATATTACAAAATATTGATATTCTATATGAATGTCAGCTTTGTTATAGGAGGTGTTGCTGCACTAACAGACGGAGAGAGGAAAGGAATGTTCGATACTTTCGAATCTAGGATTAAAATTTTCCACTGTCAGGGTAAGTTTCCAGTGTCTCTATGACATCGCAGGGTGTAGACATGGCAGCTTACTGCAGGAGTAAGGTTGGAGTCCCATGCACGAAAATATGACCGAGATTTTCTGTTGATATTAATCAATCAGTTTTTCCTTGCTCTTTTGAAATGCCATAGGCCTATATAATTCCAATGAAAATACATGATAAGAATTATACATTTTATAGGGTTATTTTACGACGCTGTATCAACATCTCAGTTTATTTAGCGTCTGAATGAAATGAAGGTTATAATGCCGGTGAAATGAGTCCGGAGTCCAGCACCGAAAGTTACCCAGCAAATGTATTTGCTCGTATTGGGTGGAGGTAAAACCCCGGAAAAAACCTCAACCAGGTAACTTGTCCCGACCGGGATTCAAACCCGGACCATTCGGTTTCGCGCTAACCGTTACTCTAAAGATTTGAACAAGAATTATATTATAAGTAATTATTAGATTAATGTTGCTATTAATTCTATTAACAGACTCATATCATGGGCTTCTGTTGTTAGCAGAGACGTTAATAAATAACATAACAGTAATAATAATAATAATAATAATAATAATAATAATAATAATAATAATAATAATAATATTTTCTATCAATAAAAATGCAAGAGTAAAATAGGATGTGCAGGACTTGAAAAAATCTGGATCTTTTATACCAGGATGTTACATTTCAGCTCAGAAATATTCATAAGGGGATATGATAAATTATTATAATAGCCTATTGCTAAACGTATGGAAATGAAAGTAGAAATGTACAAAAAGTATGATCATTCGTGATGTAGGACTATAAGAGGGAAAGTGACATAAATTAAAATTAAAAACATTCAGTTAAAGAGACAAGTCGTCTAATAATAATCTGACATACCACTAAGGAATATAATAATTATTAAATTATGTTCAATAACAGACGTTACTGTTTCGTCAGATAGAAGAATTGGAAGGAAACAGATGAGATTATGTGCGAACATAAGGATCTGATTTGTAAATGTTTTGCATATGGAACACCAAAATAAAAATCATATCTCTATTTGTTCAGCTGGTAATATAACATATTAAGATTAAAGTTGTCGTAGCAATGAGCTGGGTGTAAAATAAAGTTTCTAATGTTGTATATACTGTAATAATTATTTTATTTATGTAGAATTATTATAAATATGTACCTTAAATAAGTACTAAAACGGTAAACTGATTCCTAGTACTCTCTAAGTTAATGGAATTAATACTCACTTTGGTAGACTACCAACATGTGATATGCAATAATAATAAATAATAATAATAATAATAATAATAATAATAATAATAATAATAATAATAATAATAAATAATAATAATAATAATAATAATAATAATAATAATAATAATAATAATAATAGTATTAGGCCTAGACATTTTTTAACCATTAACTCTCGAGATTATTATTGTTACGCATAGATGTTGATGTTGCCTTGGCAACTGTCATTGTGTTAGTGCAGCGCACATTAACCAGAGTGATCCCGTGTTCGATTCCATCTGAAACAAATACATTTTAAGCAATAGGCACAGTACAGAACCAGGGCTGGATTTAGGTATAGTGCCGCCCCTAGGTAGCGATAAAATTTGCGGCCCCCAACTCTCACAAACAGTTTATGAGCACCTATTGTACAGGTCATGTTTAGTTTAAAGTAGTTTTAAATGAAATGTTACAATTCAGAAAACAATAAATTACTGAAATGAAAATACATGCATCTTACTTGTGAATTATAAAGATTTCCTTAGCACTTCCTTCACAGGGGAAGCATTGATGATTCAATCAAAGTTGATCTGATTAAGCACATCAGACTCGATGCTAAGAAATATATTCAAACTTATTAATTGTTGAAACAAAATTGATTTGTGAAAGACAAGCTGTGGTTTATTTTTAAGCATTTGTTTTGTTGGTGGTATAAACGAGTATTTCTTACTTCGATAGGAAGTATAAAGTAAATAAAAAATAAAGTCCAATTCTTTGCGGAATAAACATTTCATATCGAATTATACAGTGCACATGCTGGAAAGTGATTAAATAGTTTATTGACGATATACAGTAAAATTACATTGGAAATGTAACTCCTCCACACTTTTCTTTTACTCTCGCCACGACCACAACAATGCGATAACAAAACAATATCAGATTTCCACAAGGTGTTCAAGAACAAACTTCAGAAAAGATTCACCAACAAGTGTTTAAAAACAAATTTCACTGTAAAATGGAAATGAAAAAAAAAAAAGGAACAGAAAGAAAGATATAAAATGCCCCCCCCCCAACTGGAAATTGCCGCTCTAGGCAACTGCCTAAGTTGCCTAGGCCTAAATCCGGCACTGTACAGAACCTACTATAATATTTTAAGGCGCTTCGAGAAGCATACTATTTTCTGTCTAGTCTCGTTTCCAAACAGCTCCATTAGAATATAAAAGCACAGAAATGGCGTAAAATTACATAATTTCCCTCTTAAAAGTGCTTCATACAATACAGAAACTATACAGAGAATATTCAGCAATGATACAGATAGTTGATGAGATTGGAGAGAACTTCTGCTGCAAGAATGTTGTATCAAGAACGGTTTGCATGTCGACGTTTGCCTTCTTGACATGTGTCCCGGCGCATCGTTGTCAGGTTAATAAAATTAATAGCAACATTATTCTAATGATATCGTCTTATAATATAATTCTTATCATGCATCTTCATTGCAATTATATCTGCCTATATTTAATAATAATAATAACAATAATAATAATATAATTATGTTTCATAAGAATGAGATTCTGTAGCATGGTAGAAACATTTAATGTGGTTTCAATTCAATACAAAGCCTGCCTTAATCTCCATGATTCAATGACAGACAATGGCCATGAACCATAGCGTCCGTTTTAACAATAGGAAATATTATGACGAAAATATTGCAGCGAAAAATAATAGCAAATTAAGCTTAATTGTAATTGAATATAAAACTTTTACCATCTCCGAAACTTCTTCAAAATGTATCAAATATTACACGTGTGCCATGCAAGTATACCACAATATAACTTGAATACATTGACGGTGTTTCAAGGAGAGCATATACAGGATCATTCACGACTAAAGACCCGGGTTTTAAGAAATTCTATACGTCACTTTTAGCATAAAATGTCATATGAACATGGATCGGATTAGCATTAATTTGAAAGTTATTTGAAAGTAAAAATCCAGACATCAAATTTTGAATTAGGCTTTGGAGTTGTTTGCATCATAATACAAATATTGGAATGTAAACTAAACTGAGGGTTACCGTGTGATGCTTCACATCAGAAAGAGAAAGCGGAAGATAGATCTGGTGATTATCAGCTGTGGTTATCAGTGACAGCCGTGCCGAATTATGGAACGCTACGCTCACCATTCATATCCGTGCGGCCAAGTGAATGGAAGTGAAAGGAAGGATATTTGAAAAATCTGCATCTAAAATGAGGTATATTTATTTCATGATTGATACAGTATTTTGAATTAATATTTCTGTGTATTTTAAGTGAATATTTCTTATTTCTGCTCAAAACCACTGATATTTTCGCAGGATTCAGCAAGTTGTAACTCCTTAACGGTTGATAATAATCGGACTCATGTTTATATAGCATTTTATGCTCAAAATGGCTTATAGAACTGATTCCTAAAGCGGTGTCATTAATCGTAAATCACCCTGTTTATGTGCGCCTTTTTTCTGTGTGTATTCTGTATCAGTCATAAACTAGAGTCAAATTACTATAATACGAATATTGTGCTTAGCTATGTATCATATATTGGCAACATTTGACATTATTGCACAATCTTTTGAGATAAAACAAAATGTCAGATATCCCAAATTAATTATGGTGAAAGGTAATGTGTACACTTGAAGTATACACACTGAATGAATAATCATTGATAGTTTCTTGTAACAGAAGGTATGTGCAGAGAAATCGGTATCGTTTGTATGAACCGTGTCAGTTTCTATAAATACATTGACAAGTTAGAACGATATTATGAATAAAAAATAGGTCGACCAATGTCAGTTTCAACACCAACGCCTGAAAAAAAAACCTATAAAGTGATTCAGAAAATAGAAATGTATCTTTTCAAGATATGGAAATACAATTTCTTGTAAGTGAGGGAACTGCGCACTCAGTTTGCCATGAACGCCATATAACTTACTCAGGATGGGTCCCGAAGGATCTTGCACATGAGAACATAGAAACGTAAATAATTTCGAGCCAAACTGCAAGAGAAAGCGTGCAGTGAATACCTGTTAAAAATGTCAAATCTCAACCATCTTCAGGTAAATTAATAATGACTTCGTTTTGGAATATTAAAGAGGTAGGTAATATACTGTGAGTTCTAGGCAGATTATAACAGTGTGAATAGCCAGTATTACCTACTTGTTGAGAAACAAAGTCAAGCTAGAATTAGTGGAAAGACATCGCTTAATGCAAAAGAGAATTAACACTATCCTCACTGTGTACAGTCATCTCAAGAAAAAAATGACCGGACTCTTTTTCGGATGAAAATCGAATATTTTACTCGCAGTTCACTCGTCATTTGAAAGCAATGGGCTATATGATCTCGTAATCGTTAAATCGATCATCAAGGGTGATTTGATTGTTCGTCACTCCGGTAATTTTCGCAGTGTCGTCTGTAATGTAGTGGATAGAATTCTGGTCTGTTATGCAAAAGATTATGTTTCAATCCTGACTAGAGAAGTTTTTTATTGTAGGGTAAACATTGGTAATTTCGTGATAATTTCATGAAAACTAATTTAAAATGCAAATGCGTAAATATGTCCTTATTCCGATTTTTCATCCAAAGCCGAAAACTTGCTGTACATATCTGGAGACATAAAAGATTGGATACGTTCTTGAATATGTGCCAAAAACCACTCTTACAACTTAAGCTGAAAGGTTGGGTTTTTCGTGATAACCTTGCTAATTTCGTGATATTGCATTGATAATTTTGTGAGAGGTAGAAGAATTGTGGAAAAATTCATTAAAGTCAAATGAAATTCTCATTTATTGTTACAAGACTTCAAACATAGTAATCCCGTCTAATATTCATAGCAAGAAAACATAGAAATACATATCAACACATAATAAGAATGAAATCAAAGCAAAATCTGAAATTGAAAAGGGATCTTCTTTGCCCTGAAAGGGTGAACACTTTTATTACGGACTTTACTATAGCCTATAATACTAGGGTATCTCCAAAAGTAATGCATAACGTTTGTTCAAAAATTATATTTTTATCATACAGCTTTGCTATTTTCACAGAATGTAGATGCATCCTTAAGGAACAAAATGTCACTTTTCCACATAATCCCCGTCCCTTTCAACTGCCTTATGTAACCTAGGAACGAGGGCCTGTAGACCAGCACGGTAAAAGTCTGGACCAACACGTTTGAGCCACTCTTTAGCAGCCTGCACAAGGGGGTCATCTTCTAACTTCGTTCCGCGAAGGGATACTTCAGTTTACCAAAGAGATGGTAATCGCACGGTGCCAGTTCAGAACTGTAAGGCGGATATTTCAGTGTTGTCTATCCGAATTTTCTCATCTGGTCTGTGGTCTTGAGACTGACAAATGGCTGTGCGCTGTCGTGCAATAGCAGAACATCCTGATTCTCCCGATGTCGTCGAACACGACTCAGTCGAACTTGAAGTTTCTTGAAAGTTGCAACATACCCGTCAGAATTAATGGTGGTTCCGTGTGGCATGATGTCCACAAGCAAGAGTCCTTCTGAATCGAAAAACACAGTAGCCATAACGTTTCCTGCCGAAGGTGTACTTTTGAATTTCTATTTCTTTGGTGAATTTGCATGATGCCACTCCATTGTCTGCCTCTGTCTCCGGTCCAAAATGGTGGAGCCATATTCTATCTTCTGTCACAATTCTTGCAAGTAAGTCATCTAGCACTTATCATTGACACTTAGCATGATAACAATTCAAACAGAAGCTACACTGAACCCATTGCGTCTCCGTTTTCTTTTTTGTTATCACATCTAGTCTTCAGATTTCTAAAATTCCTATTGTAATACATTTTATACCATTTTAAAAATTATAACACTTAATGCTCAACAAAATTTCGCCTCAAACAGCTAAGATTTCTATCAGTAAAGCTAAGCGTATATGGCGACTATAGATGTATCTAAAATTCCAAAAACATTTCTTAAAGTTTCATGAAGATACAATAAATCATTGTACCAAATATCATATGCTTACCTTTAGTAATAAGCCTGTAATGTAATTACAAACATCCACAAAATTTGTACGCCTGAGAAGTCGACGCAAACTTGCTCTCTCCAAACACAAAAGCTCACTGAAGCAACAACAATAGTCACACAAAGCGTAGCTGTATGTTTCTGGAAACTGGACAACATATGCAATCCCTTGACGGAAATTTGGATCTCGTAACACCATTGGTTAGTTCACGAAAGAGCAAAGAAAAAGTATCACGAAATAACCACTGCCACGAAATTACCAATGTTTACCCTATAATTTTATCAGCCGCCGTGCTTTAGCGTTTCTAAGTTTATACCTATAATTTTTATTGTATTGCACATCATGAACATACGGAGTTTTTTAAGAAAAACTCTAGATCTAGATCTAAGCTACGGTGGTAAAGTTTCTTTTCTCCTGAAATGTCTGTTTTTATTAAAATATCTTCTCCTCAACAGCGTAAAAATTGGCCGCACCACCTCCTGCGACCGCCAATGAATTATGGTAATCAATTCGGAAGACTTGCGATGTCCTAGTAGAAAGGTCAGATTTATTTTCAAATAGGCCTATGGTGCGGTCCATGAGCCAGGGATTGCGAGATGTCATCTTACGGAGTGAAAGATGAACGTCCTACTAAAAATGTGCCTTTTAAAAGTTATTTTTTAAATTATATTTGCATTTCAATTATAGAATATGTTTACTTTGTTTTCTACCAGAATTGAGGACAATTTTTGCAAAACTTGCTAACTGAAAAAAAACTAAATTTTACAGGAGACACAAAAAACTGAATGAAGACAAATAGGTTATAGGTGCAACCATCACACTTTGACACGCTATAATGAAGAGAAATAATTCAATTTTACTAAGATAACTTCAACATCGTGTAGAAGCCTGCTTTATGTTAACGAGTCAACCAAAATCTGAATTTTGCAAATTTTGCAGTTAGCAAGTTTTGCAAAAACGGTCCTCAATTCTTCTTTCTTTTAAAATAATACTTTTACTCTTAACTTACAGCGCCGAAAATGGATGACTTCAATTTTATAACTGGAATTACCTAACTTACCTTTAAATAATCCATAGATGCAAGTGACTCGAATAAGAAAACTCTGCGTGTGAGCTATGACAACGCGCTTTATTGAACTCCATTTTATCATGAAATCAACTCTGGTATTCCGCTATAAAAGTTTAAGACAAATTTCAAAAGAAGTCGTGCTTACGATAACTTAGTTTCAAAACTCATGCTATTTCACTGCTTAAAGACATAAATTAAATCGTATTAAGATGCAAAGAACACAACAGACATTAATTCCCCTACTGAACTCAGTCCTAAAATCTAAAATCCATTTACTGTCTCAAAACTGCCATAAATATAGAATGTTTATAGGGTTCTCTGGTAAGATAAAAGCATTATGATTAGATTAATACGATTGTACTACTTACATAATAATGAAAAAAAAAAACATAATTAAATAATTCTGTTACGATGCGAGTTCGAACTCATTACGAAAGCTAAAACTCCGGCTCTGAGCTACGTTGTAGCCTTGCAAACATTTACCTACGTAAATATTGTAGTCTTGTGACTAGCGCAGAGGGCATTTCGAACCTACTGTAAGGGGCAGTTCTTTTTATTTTAAAATACTATTCAGCTTTGTCATAATACACAATGATGGAAAGGAGTGATTTACCCCTTATTACTGCATTTCTGGATTTCAACTATTAAGACATAACTGTTTAAAATATAATATCCTTTTGTAAACCCAGCCAAAGCCTTCCAGCGCATGAACAAATCCGCTTAGCTGAGACAAAAATCCAGCAGGCCATTTTTTATTTTGGGACCACTTTATACGCATTGAACTTTAAGACTGGGAGATTCCATCACGTCCTGCTTCAGAGTCCAGAACTTGCACCATCAGACTATCATATGTGTGGTCCTAATAAAGACGCTCTCAGAGGAATCAAATTCGATGATAATGGTCAAGTGAGAACAAAAGTTACATCAGGATAAATATTTGTTCTCCTTAGAAATCATCAAACTTGCAGAGAAATTTACTACTGCATACCTATATTTGTTCAGACTATAATGAAAAGTAATAAAATTACAGGCTTATAAACTCAATACATATTACATTACTCTGATTTGTCTATTACTTGATTAATAATCTATTTATATGTATAATTTGAATGTGTAATTATTAGGCTTATATTCAGGTTAGGTTAGGTAAGGTCACGGTGGCTACGGGCGGGTTAAAACGACTTTTGCACTTCGGCCATACTGATGCCTATTGTGCACCCCGAATTTATGGGATAAATGAGGGTGAGGGTGTACCGCCCATCGGTCGCATGTGACCCCTCACCCGCTCACCAAATTGGGCCTCCTACCCCCCCTCTCGCTCTAAGTTCATACCGCCAAGGTCACCAAGCAGCACAGGATCCATTCCAAAAGTCCTTCTAAGATGTCAAAGCGCCCTTGGAAGTGTTCTTAAGGAATGAATCCTGGCAGAGATAGGCTATTGTGAAAGGCTGATAACCCAGAAACGATTGCGGATAGGACGCCTCCTCCCGTAAGCGGATGAACACATGCGTCTTGGCCTGAATAAGAATTGAATGAGATGAAGAAGATGAATTATATGAAATCTAAATTCTTTTCCTACACGGGATGGGAAAGGAAATTGACCATGGCAATGAAAATTTCAACCCGACATTTGCCTAAGTAATTGTGGAAAACTACAGAAAAACCACAGTCAGGTTCGTCGGTCCGGGAATCGAACCACGGACCGCCAGAATGTGAGTTTCATGCGAAACGCATGAGCCAAATCTCTCGGTATAGACTTATGTCTACACTCAGTGATAAAAAGATAGATTTGAATGTTCATATTTAATTTGTAATGATTCCAATTGAATATTTCATTCAAGGGAAATTTCCAGGTTCTTGTAGATTGGAAAATTACCACAACATTTACAAATAATGCGTGATTTTCTATATTTGTAAGGTAGTGCAATATCGCAGGTTTTTGTCCATTAAACCATGCATTCATAGTTTTCTGCTCAAGGATATGTCTCTCGCTGAAACCCAGAATTCTCAAATCTTCCCTCTCTTTCGCCTTCCTCTTAGTACCCGCATATGGTCGATAGCTATAACGTTAATGTCATCTGATATCTTCTCCTGCCGAACACTTTTACTCTTTTACCATTCACCATTGCTTCCAATGCATCTTTTACCATGCAATTTCTTCTCAGCCAGTGATCCAGCCATTTATTTTTCTCTCTTTTTCCACCCACTCTTTCTAACACAGCTTCATTTCTTATTTTTTCTGTCCATTTCACATTTAAAAAGATTCAAGTCATTTCTCTTCACTTGGTCTTAATGACCTTATTTCTGCCCCATAAAATATCACACTCCACACAAAGTACTCAACTAATCTCTTTCTTAGTACTTTTTCAAACATCCACAGAAGATGCCTTTTTTCTATTAAAAGCTTAATGAATCGCTTAATAAACCAAGATAAGATTTCATTACGCATACACACGACCACAGACGCCTACTTCTATGAAATATTGGGGGGGGGGGAGCAGGACTATGTACAAAAGTTTGAGAAAACTTTAATGGTTGTTTCTAAAAAGTGTTGTTACGTATTTTTCAGAAAAGAACGTTGTCTGTTTTTCATACAGTACGTGTCCATGGACATTGCTTACTACCTGCGGTCCTCATGCACTGTCATTTCTCTTTCACTTTTTTTATTTAACATTCTGTTTCCATTCACTGCACTTTTATTTTGGACAAGTATTGATTAAGAATTTATCCATAATCAGTATTAATAGTTACATTGCACACACTCACGACGACGATCATCACAAAAATGGTCACTGAAACTGAATGTTGAAAACGGTTACTTTCAAATTTCGAAATAAATTTAATTGCTTCTTCAAAAATACAATTGAATACACCGTTAATTTGAATTGTTATTTATTTCCAGTTGATTATTTTTTCCAATTGTTAACACTTAGCTATTTATCCTTTGATTGAGGTTCTGGCCGACATCTAATATCAGGCAATCCATCTCACGTGATGATATGTGTCAGGGAAAGAATAATTGTTTGCATACATCTGAAGCCTGATTAGTGTAATGTGTAGCTAATCGACGATGTATGCAATAGAGGAGGAAAGGAACTGCCCACCTTACCCCATTTCTCCTGACCTAGTTGCTTCATAAGTGGTGCCTTCTTGGTATCACTTGTGAGGTTCAGACGTGTCTTCGGACAGTTGGCTAAACAACAACAATACGGTACTTATTTATGACCATTACTGTTCGATCCCAATAGCTGAAAAATTTGAACTTAACAGAAAAAAAAAATGTGGGTTACAGACAAAAAGTGGAGTCACCGTTGCATTATGTGTGCGGATTCACTTATCTCAAAACGCAGGAGGAAAGAAAGGAAGGAAGCATTATGAGTTGCGTCACTAACATGTACAGTTTCCCTGGAAAAGAATGAGACGATTGAATATTCCTAAGTCTCGAATGTAAGACACTGCGCATAATCGGAGACCAGAGCATTGATACACAAGATAAAGAATATTGAGTTACTTAAATGCAGCCTATTTGGTTTTTTACTAGCATCGTTCCGAAATTCACTTCAAAAACTGCAAAAAATATGATAATATTACGTAAATAAAAGATATATATATATATATATATATATATATATATATATATATATATATATATATATATATATATATATAAATCGTGTAGTTAAGTCGACAATGGACCTTCATGACTAGATCGACACTCCGCACAGAAAGGCAAGCTTTCGTGTCGTTTCAATAGCTCAGACGCTAAGACTTCTGCATGTTGTGTAGAAGAGGGCGAGTTCGATTCTTAGTCTACACCAACGATTTTTTTTGTCTAAATAACGTTGAAATAGCTAAGTAACGTTGAAATAGAGTTTTACAAAGTCCTCAGATTAAGTGTTAATGACCACAGACAATACAAAATTACAAGTTATAATATTATAAACGTTAATCTAATGAATGCATTTACACTACTCGCACAAAACAAATTTTGTTAAAAATGTGGCTTTGGATTATTTCATTCTCACCCCTTCAGGTGAATTTCACTAGTTTATCTACGTGTTTGCAATAGTGTTTAATTTAATGTGCACTCAATTTTATTCATGTTATGATTGAATGAAAAAGCACTGTTGCAGTTATTTACTAATTCCATATATTAATACTAATTATTAAATGCTTCTGTTAAGAAACAATTGCAGTATCTTTTGCAAAATCTTGTAAGTTTAAGTTGTCAATAATATTTCTGTACTATATACTATAAGACATTAAAGGAATTTGCAACAGATTTGGGATCCTCTACTTTATAATCATTGGTTTTAATGAAAAAAATATTTTTTTTCGTAGGATATCTACAAGTTTAACTTTAATAATATTCAAAATAGCTTTTATTGCATTATCTGAATTTTGTACTTTTCTATTTAAATGTATTCTATTTCCCTCTTTCATAATTTTTTATAAATTACACTGTACTTATTGCAGTATTTAAGGGGATCATTACATTGCTACTCATTACATATAGATTCTTCTTTTTAATACATGAGATTTTTAAGTCCCTGCGTTATCTTCATTTTTAACTTTTGAATTTTTTCATAACATTGAGTGGAGAACATCCACTGAAATGATTCTGAAATTAAGAGAAAAATGCAATACATTTACCCTTAATATCAGTAGTACCAGTATCATATACATTTTTCCAAGATTCATTTTGTAGACGTAAATGTAAATAATCACTAGATACAGCACTTACGACCCTTTTTTAGTTTTTAAATTAATATTTTGAAATTGTTCAGTAACATTGGAAACACTTAGGATTTGTTTATCATGTTCAGACAAGCCATTGATTATAGATTCTGTCGAATAGAAATCCAATCTAATTCTTTGTACAAAACTTTTATCAATGGTTGTGCTACTTCAGCTTGTATGCTGGTGGGAAAATTACTCTACGACTAAGGTTTTCAGTTTCAAGGAGTGAATTTAATTCACTTTTACAGAAATGTTCCGAGAGATAATCTATGTTTATGTCACTACAGAATAGCCACCTATGCCCACTAACGCCCTCGAAATCGAGACGAATTGTGGAATCAAGTTGTTGACACCTGGGAAGGTCTCGCCGGGGATCAGAACTTATTCCACAATCTCGTGACATCCATGCCGGATTGACTTAGAGCTGTAATAGAAGCTGATGGCATATGGACAATATTTTAAGTTAAGAGGTATCTTTTTGTTTCTTATGATTTTTGTTTGAGGAATAATACTTTTAACTTCCAAGTAAGATTTTTTGACGAGGTTCAGCCCACTTGTAAGACCCAGAAATTGGGCATAAATTATTCCATATTTTTCGACAAATTAGACAGTCGAGGAAATCTGAAGAAATTAATTACACCTGAATAAAAGAAAGTTTTACCTGGGATCGAACACGAGACGTTTCGGTTATACAGTTGAACCGACATGCTACTATATGAGCTACCGAGACAAGACAGTAACAGAAGCAGTTCAGAATGTAGATTGCATAGCAGGCATTTGCCATTCGGTACACAGAAGCAATGATATTTTGTGACTCGAGCTATGTTGTGAAATCGTGGCCTTAACTGGCTATCTTCTTCGTGATCCTTATTTTGGTCCTTGTCCTTGTTGTGGTCCTTGTAACAATTCTTGTTGTATTTGCATGGTACTTATTGTTACGTCGATATCGAGTGAACCGTGCTGTAGAACTTTAACTTCCGACGACCTAGAGTTGTCTAATTCCTTTTAAGGGTAACTGTACATTGCAGTAATTAATTTTTAATGTGAAGAATCTCTCTTCGAATTATTTGGTGGAGGCGAGGCCCATTATTAATTTTTTTGAGGGGACAGAATGTGACTTAGGCTATTCCTCCGAAGTCAGCCACTATGTACGTGACTATGACAACTTATCTACCAATCAAATTGTGAAAAAGTACACTAAGCGAGAATAGTCTATTCTCAAGTATGCAACATTGCATTAACAAAATACAAATAACTGGCAGCATCAGCCGTAAAGTTTGAAGCGGAAGATTCCGCTCTGTTCACATTCCAAAAAAAGAAAGGAAAAGTACTGTTCTCCAACCAGGAGATCAACTGTGAAAGGAATGTGCTTACTATTGCGTCATCTATTGGAGCGAAGTAGATAGATAATATTACCGTTATAACGTCAATTTAAAAACCATGCATATGTTATTTCCTGTATGGAGAGATTAAAAGACCAGGAGATTAACAGTGATCTAATTTTGTAACTAGGGTAGTATCAATATGTGTGTATCAATGTTATTGTTTGTGCTGTGAGAGCTAGCCAGTACAGATACGAGTACCCACGTGTGTGACCTTATGACATCTTATGACATCAACATTCATTCACGGCATTACCCCGCTCCGTTTCAGTCCCCAAAGACTTTCTCGTGGTTGGAGTACAGTACATGAATTGCTCTGTAGGGAAGTTAAGTTCCAGGTATTAAGTTCCAATATTCACGACACATCACGACATAGATACAGCTTGATTCAGGGATTTTGGCCCCTGCAAAAATCAAGTAGACAGACTAAGAGCGAGTTACTCATTACTATTGGCGGGCTGCGTCACACAGGTCAAGCCGCGCAGTTATAACACCTAACACTTCCTTCTTATCATGTCGCGGTACACAACACAGTATTCTTTCACACGTTCTGTTGCTAGTCACTACGTCTGTTGATTAATAATGTCATGATGGCTTATATTTTCTTAACATGAGTGCCCCTTAACTTCGAGCATATATATTATTTTCATTCTTCCTCATTCCTCTTCCCCTCCTATGTACATTTGTGATTAAATTTCTTTCTTATGACGCAACACACAGCTCGGTCACTTTAGATAAACAACAAACGGCAAGGGCCATTAACGCTGAATCGATCTGTACAAGTGTTAGTCGTTTCTCAGTCAGGAGTGTTAGTAAAAACTGTATCTGCCATTTAAATGTAATGTAACTCTAATAAAAAAAACACTACAAGAAAACAACGCAGTAGGTCTTTAAGAAATAGAAAAGTAGAACAGTAATCCAAAAAAGAATATCGTTCACAGATAAAAAAACATTACTATTCCTTCATTCATAGAGCTCTAATACCCAAGGATAGGTCTTTCACTGCAAACCCAGCATTTTAAAATCTTTCCTATATTTTAGCCTTCCCCTTAGTCTCTGCATATGATCCATATATTTTAATGTCGTCTATTATCTGATATCTTCTTCTGCCCCGAACGTTTCTTCCTTTCACCATTCCTTCCAGTGCATCCTTCTGTAGACAGTTTCTTCTTAGCCAGTGGCCGAGTCAATTTCTTTTTCTCTTCCTGATCAATTTCAGCATTATTCTTTTTCACTCCTTTTTTTCTTGCACATCTTCATTTCTTATTCTGTCTATCCATTTAACACATTTCATTCGTCTTTGTATCCACATTTCAAATGTTTCTAGTTGTTTCTCTTCACTTCGTTGAAATGTCCATGTTTCTTCCTCATACAATGACACACTCGACACAAAACCAGTTCACTAGTCCCTTCCTTATTCCTATTTCCGGAAGTCCGCAGAAGGTGCTCTTTTTTCTGTTAAAAGCTTTCTTCGTCGTTGCTATCCTATATTACTATTGAGACTCCTAAAACACTCAGAATAGCAGAGTTTTTCTACTATAACTAAAAGATATACTATAACTGAAAGATTATTCCGCTAAATAATCCATTTCTCAGATTCTTTTATGATTTCCGGGCCATTTCAAAAGAAAAAGCTAAATTACTCTTAATTAACAAGGGAATCAAGGTCATTGCGCAATCATACTGTGAAGGTGATTTATTTCAGATGCTTTCAGAAACAGAAGATACCATGTCAAATTATTTATTTCTTTATGGAAGATGGGGCGCCCTCTCATCGGACGAAAACTCAGTGGAAACCTACAGATGAATTATACTTATTTAAGAGCACCAGGTTCTTGACCATTCTCTAATCCTATGGAATATTTGGTGTGGAGTCAACTGCAAAAGACAATAGTGATATTGAACATTTAACCCAACGCTTTATTTAATGCTGATAACAGCCTAATCAAAGATAAAATACTGGGTAATGGAGAAGACGCTTAAAATGGTTGTTCAATTCTTGTATTTTGAAGTAGGCCTACCTACTTGTTTCTAAAAACTTTTTTTTTTTTTGCAACATGTGATATTAACCTTCCTGAGATTTTAAGTGAGCATCAATTTAAAGTAGGTACCGGTAATAAATATGTCCTGTTACTCTAGATTTGCAATTATTTAAGATGCTAAGTTGATAAATACGAGTATTTGTTATGTGGTAACAGACAATAGTAGGTTTGGACATGACCCACAAGCTGTTCACAAGAGTGAAGATCATAGCAAGTAAAGAATAACATAAAATCATTTCATAGCACACAATGTGCAAGAATGTTTGTTAACAGAAGCATCTGTCTCAAACGGTTGAGTTTAAAAGGAATCAAAAAGACATTACATTTACGAACCTGAGCATTTAAGCAGAAACAGTCAATCCATCAAAAGCTATAGTACTTTCTGTTGTAGTTTATGTTCCAGTAATCATATCGAAAAGATTGAGAAAACACATTCATCACTTACGAGGAATTCATCAAATGTCTGACAAAAGAATAATTATTTTCATAACTACAGATACTTGCATACAGAGGTTAACTATTCTGAAGTTCTAAAAGATCCGAAATACATTCTTATTCAAAGTAACTAGTAATTTAACATGCTTTCACGCTTTATCATTATTATTATTATTATTATTATTATTATTATTATTATTATTATTATTATTATTATTATTATTATTATTATTATTCCACACCGTAATTGCACGGTCTCAGTCGTCATATATAGGATCAACAATACGAAATGAGTGCTGGTTGATGGTGTTAGTCACTTCAGATAGAAAATCTTCATATGGAATCTCTCGAGTGTATGCGACCAATTCCCGCTCAGCATCGTGACGCGTTGCGGAAGCTACCGTAAATAGCGACATCCGATTTTATAAGCCAACTGGCCACACATTACACCTGTACTGATTGGATGGTCGTTCATCCACGCTGAGGCATATGGACATAAAACCAGCAAGCGGTTGGTCGACCTTGACCCTTCATGACTGCCACGCTGCAGATTATATGCGATTAAAATCAAACAAAATCTTTTGGAGAGCGATTGGATTCGTGGTGGCTATACAGACCTGTATGACAAAACAAAGGGTTAGTGCAAACATCTTGAAAAAAGGCGTCTTTGACGAAGAATGTAGAAATTGCCATAAAGCATAGAAAAAAATAAAAGTCTACTTGGATACACAGAAGAACAACGTTGAAGAGATACCTCTAATAGGAATAGAAGATTTTAGTGTAGCCAAACCCATACTTCAAGTATCATCAGTCTTGATAAATTATGGACATATGTATTTTTATAAACAACTCCTTATATATCACAGTTCCTCCCAATGTAAATTACGGAGCATTCTCACAAACAAATTAAGTTCGATAAGACATAACTTCAAGATAATACAAAATAACAAATAAATATCAGAGTGTAATACAAGTTTGGTACTACTGCCAAGTGTAAAAGTTGTTGTGCAAGTCACTGAGTATAAAAAGAATTATCACAGCGGAATAAACAAAGCAGAGGTATGTAGAGTAATTTCAAAACAAATTAGACATACTAACAAAGAAGTGTGAGTGTTAGGGGAACACAAATCCCAAAGAAACACATAGGTTAATACCACCGCCGCACAGTGGTCCAGAATGCAAATTTAGCGGGACAAACTAATAACTTTTCAGCTACCTAACAGATTTTTATGAAATTTTACACAGTAGTTACAAGTAGCATATATGTTTTGTACACCAACTCTCGTTACGTTGGTATAAGGGGAACTACCCCTTACTTGGGGGCGCAATTAGACAAAATTAGTAACTTTTCTCCTATAGCAATGGCTTTTATGAAATTTTACATAGTGGTTACAAATAGCATATATGTTTTGTATACGAGCTCTGACTACGTTATTGTAAGGGTAACTACCCCTTATAGGGGGCGGAATTAGACAAAATTAGTAACTTTTCTCATACGTGACAAATGTTTATGAAATTTTACACAGTAGTTACGGGTAGCATATATGTTTTGTATACAAGCTCTCATTACGTTGGCATAAAGGGAACTACCCCTTATATGGGGGCGCAATTAGACAAAATAAGTAACTTTCCTCCTATCTAACAGTCTTTTATGAAATTTTACACAGTAGTTACAGGTAGCATATATGTTTTATATACAAACTCTGATTACGTTGGTATAAGGGGAACTACCCCTTATAGGGGGCGCAATTAAACAAAATGAGTAACTTTTCTCCTATCTAACATACTTTTTATGAAATTTTACACAGTAGTTACAGGTAGCATGTATGTTTTATATATAAGCTCTCATTACGTTGGTCTAAGTGGAACTACCCCTTATAAGGGGGCGCAATTAGACAAAATTAGTAACTTTTCTCTTACCTAACATATATTTATGAAATTATACACAGTAGTTACAAGTAGCATATATGTTTTGTATACAAGCTCTCATTACGTTGGTATAAGGGGAACTATCCTTTATAGGGGGCCAAATTAGACAAAATAAGTAACTTTTCTCCTATCTAACATATTTTTATGAAATTTTACATAGTAGTTACAGGTAGCATGTAGGTTTTGTATATAAGCTCTCATTACGTTGGTCTAAGTGGAACTACCCCTTATAGGGGGGCGCAATTAGACAAAATTAGTAACTTTTCTATGTAACAGATATTTATGAAATTTTACACAGTAGTTACACGTAGTACATTTATTTTCTGTACACTCTCTGATTACGTTGGTATAAGAGGAACTGCCCCTTATAGGGGATGCATTTAGACAAAATTAGTAACTTTTCTTCTGTCTAACAGATTTTCATGAAAAGTTAGGGGAGAGTTGGGTAGTATCGAACATCGGGTAATATCGGACAGTGCGTTTCTTTCATTTACCACCATATGGTAGTACCTGAATGACATGGTTACGTTTCTCTATGCGACATCACAGAAACGTAACCATGTCAATCAGGTACTATCATCTGGTGGTAGATGAAAGAAACTCACTGTCCGATATTACCCGATGTCCGATACTACCCGACTCTCCCCTATACAGTAGTTACAGTATCATTTTAGGTGCTGTTGCACTTTTTGGGCACTCGGGAAGCTTATTTGATACATAATTAACAAGCTGCCAACTTGAATTCCCTAACTTTTACTTCGGAAGCAGATTCAGTTCACAGATATTTAAATAACTGTAGCCCTAATCGAGAAAAATTTGCACTCCTGCACCTGGAAAGAAGAGTGCGCATAATTTATTACTTCCGCAAATCTGCGCACCTTAAGACTGCATTTAAAATAGAGTTACATACTCGAGAAAGTGAAAAAAAAAAAAATATATTTTGGGACGGAACAAAGGGAGTTTTTTTTTTCTCTACCTTAGTCAAGTCTGCACTCAATGGTTACATTTATATTTTGTCCCGTGTCCATTCATGCTAATGTGACATGCTATAATAACATTAAATGTAACAAAAACAAACAGTGTTACATACCTAAAGAACTACTTGACATGTTGATATCAAATATTAATGGAATCGATCACTTACAACAGAGTTACAGCACAAAGAAAACAGCAGACTCGCGACACTTGCTGAGTAAGAATGCTGGGTGGGGAAATGTGACATGTTACCGGCCTCTTTTCCCGCCTTGCAGCCACCTCCGCTGATTAGATTATCAATTCAGTGTTTCTCAGTTATATAGGAAAAATAATTTAAGGGTTTTATTTCATATTTTTACATGTAATTTTTCTACTTTTTTCCTCCTAAAAATATGGATTCTGGACCACTATGGGAAGTAGCAATTTGTTACAAAAGAGGGAAATTTTACCGCCTATCTCCTCTTCCTTAATTTGAGGAACTCTCGATGTTATGAAGTGCACCATTTGCTTCTTTACAACGATAGTATTTGCTCGAGAAAGAAGACTTCTGTTGAAAAGGAATTCAAACATGTCCATTCACGTCACTATCTGATTCATGCCTGACAACGTAAAACATAAGAAATTGTCAACTTCCGCAGACCCACGCTCATTAAGAGTGGTCTTATTACATAGATATGGGTGTAATGAAGAATATTAAACAATTTTTAGCCCGAAAGAAAGGGGGTTATTTTTTTCCTATCCTGTTGAATTTAGTTCTAAACTCGCTGAGACGCATTTTCTCTCTTAATCCAAAAATGAATTGTATTATAATGATGGAATCAAAAGATGTTGATAAAAATAGTACATAATTTACCTGAAGGACCAGCAGCCATGATGACACTCAAATATTCACAATATACTACAGTGAGCACTTTCTATAAGAAAACGAAAAACCAACTGAAAGTGCTGAAAATCAGCGACTGACGGCTGTGTATATTTTATTCCGTTTAACGGTGTTGTTATTGCTCTTTTATCTCCGCTGATTTCATTAAAATATACTTAGAAGTGCTACACAACTATCTGGCTATATTTCTATGTCAGTGTTTTACAATTTGAGCAGGTTGAGTTTTAGGGCGAATGTCCCCGTAAAAGTGAGAAATAGACCACTGTGCGCCGTGTGGATTATAATAATACTGCCTGCTCCACGGTACAATTTAACATGGGAAACACCGTGTAGCAATGTTTCTAGAATTTGCCGCTAGAGCGTGGCTGTGACTGCACCAAACCGTATCATTTCTAATCTGCAGATGTTAAAGTGTTGAGGCAGAGCCTTCTTCAGTAACTGAATAAGGCTCTGGTTGATGCTATTGTTAGTGATTGTATGATTAATTATTACATCTGACTAAGCTAAATACTCGTTTAAATTATGAAAATATTGAATTTTTATGCTCTAATTTGTGTGTATAAACTTTGTGCAAAATCATAAATTATTGCAAAACGTGATATTAATTTTCGATATAAATTAGCTGCTGTGTTCATGTTTAAAAATGGTGAATTGTTGTGTTCTCCTTTGTAAATCTAGACAAGGAGTTCACATTCAAAAGAAATAAAATATCATGAAATTCCCTCAGCAAAAGAACTTAGAGAAAAGAGGCTGGCGTCTAAATCCAGACACGGTGTTTATAATGGTAGCAGGTGGGTTCCAACCGATTACTCACGTGTGTGTAGTCCACATTTTCGTTCAGAAGACTATAGAGAGAACTGCAAGAAAAACGTTTTAAAGTCTGATGTTATACGAGGCATTTAACCTACTATCTTCGAAGAAAATGAATGTATTAACGGGTGTACAAGTTTTCTCTCCTGCAGTAACTGTCACAGTTGACTTCGTGAATAACAATGTCTGTATCAATACCAATGTAGACTTCTCAGAAGCTGGCCCATCTGTACATTTCATGAAGTGTATATATAAATTTTTCACAGTGCATGACGTGACAAAACACAGCATATGAGGCAATGCAACCCAAATCACATGCAGTTTTATTCTGTAGCTGATGAAAGACTGCAGGGCTACAGGAATACTTCGTCGGATATATAAGGAGGATTCATGTTGAATCAAAACGGGCTAAATTGAAAGGGCTAACCAAAGAGACGACAAAGGCACTTCTGTTCACTGTGAACTCTACAGTTCATTGTACCATACATCTTTTGAAGATTTTCTGGAGATCCAGCAGAGGTTCTTTTAGCGCAGTTAGAATGGGAGGTGGTAGTAAAGATATAACAAATGTACGTACAGCGGCATAAGCTATCAAAAGAATATTGAAGTCAGGACTTATGATAGCTTCCAAAGCATCCAATGTCACTGGAGATAATGTATATTGCGGAAAGACTTTTCCAACTGGTGGAAATAGTATCACAGATACCGATACCGAAAATGACCTTATTCATCCTGATCATGTTTTGATCATGTCTCCCAAACTTTGATTTGCAGATATTTAATACGCGTAATTGATGGAAAGTAAGTTGTGATTGGTGTATTAGGAATATATCTATGCCTAAAACTTTGACGCCATTAAATGACCAAGACTTAGGAGGGCTTAGATATCCAAAATCGACTTTCGTTGCCTTAATAAAATATTTGCAGGAGTTCGTTGAAGCCGCAGTACCATATTGTACGAAGTCTTCTCAACTAACAAGAACAATTCGCACATTTGCGTATTCTTCTCTTTCAGACTGCGCGTTATTAAATTGCAGTATGCCAAATCATAAACAGATGGTTATCCAGATCATAATAACAAAGTTTGTACGACCACTGCTAGCAAATATTGGAAGGAAAGAAACACAGCGTGCATTTCGACCGGTGTGCAATTCAAAGTCTCAGTCCAAGAAAATTCTGAAGTTATGACTTCAAGGGATGGACATCATTTTTTCCAGGTAAGATTTTATCTCTGGTATACATTTACACATATTATGTAGTTTAATTAAAGGAAAACTGAAAATAATCGTAATTATTAATCAGAGTGCGTTTACGTTTCCATTATAACATGTTGGGTTATAGTGTTATATGATCTGCCATCTAGCGGAGATTTCTCAGCAGACTAAATACGCAAAATGGACCTCACAGACCATTCAGTTAGTAGCTGCGTCTTGTTGCGTACAGTGCTCACATTGTGTTTAACTTTCACTAGTGTTCAGATTATTTAAAATTTGTGCTGAAAGCAAGTTCTTAATTTTTGTGTGTTAATTACAATTATTATATTTATTTGAGTTACATTCTCTTCGTTTTTGGGCCGTCTTTAGACGGACCCATTGTGTTGTTTATTCAATATGACTTCTAATGAAAATTCGAGTGATTTCAGTGAAATTATAACTACTGCTCAGGTTCATTCAGACATCTATGATGCTGCTATAAATCCACAACTGGAAAAGAATGCCATTTCTTCGCATATTGATGAAGTTCATAACTCTTCTGGAACACGGCGTAAAGTCGGAAAAATGTCATCAGCTAGAGAAGCCGACATACATGAATTTAAATTCAAGTCAGTACCTAGTAAAATGAAGGGAGTTCTTCCCCGAACTTCAGCTGCTCGTTTGTATAAGAAAATGGGAACTACAGTTCCGGTGAAAACTAACAATGTTTTCCAACCACTATTAGAAGATCCAGAAATTGAAAAAGATAATTCTATAAGTCAACAACCTACATCACAAATGGATTTTTCCACCACAGAAGAAAAATCTGCAAATTCCCAAAATGGAAGTCGGAAACATAAGCCACCACCCCCTATTGTAGTAACAAGTAAAGTTGATTATTTTAAGTTGCAACAAACTTTGAAGGACTCACTTCAAATATTAGCAGAAGGGAAGTTTAGTCCTGTCGGTCTGAAACTATATGTTTCAATAAAATGTGATTTTGAGAAATTACAAAATTATTTGATTCTGCAAAAATATAATTTCTATACCTTTCCTTATAACATTTCAAAAGTATTGAAAGTTGTTCTAAAAGGACTTCCAAATAAACCCTCGTCTGAAGAAATCCTAACTGAACTTCGAAGTTTAAATTATCCTACTGAGTCAGTTCGACAATTAAGAAAAAAAGTCCAAGATGAAAACACAGGCTTAATGACATGGTTGCCTATGCCAATTTGGGTCCTGACAGTAAATCAATTACAAGACAAACCCGATATTCGTCAGTTACGCAGTCTTTGCCATCTTAGAGTGGAAATTGAAGATTACATCTCCCGGCAAGGGGCGATTCAATGTTACAAGTGTGAAGGGTTTGGCCACAAGACTCATTCATGCCACATCCAACCACGATGTGTTAAATGTGGTGAGAACCATAAATCATATTCTTGTCAAAACCTACTTCTATTCCTGCAAAATGTGCAAATTGCCAAGGGGATCATCCTGCTAATTTTAGACAGTGTCCAAAATATCAAGCTTACGTAAATGGAGTGAAAACCAGGAATCCTACCCATAACAAGCAGCCAGATCTTTCTGCCCAGTCTTTTCCTCCACTTCCTGTCACTCAACAGGTTATTAAAGGATTCCGAAAGGTAAATATCGATAATCATACTCGAAAGGCACCAGATCAATTTGCTTACAGTTCATCTTTTAATAAATTTTTTCATGAATTGAGAGAATGGTGGAACTTTTTAAAAACATTCAATATCAGTTATTATTTAAGATGTTTACATCAAACCTTCTTGCAAGTGAAGCAACAAAGTGATATTTTTAATAAAATATCAGTGTTCATTGATGGTGTTTCTAGTCTGTTTAGAAGTGGAACAAAATAAACCCAGACAAAAGTTACACAAGCCACTAAAAATAGTGACCTGCAATGCAAATGGAGTGACTAGGGATAAAAATGTACTTGACGACTTTTTACATCAGCATGATATAGATGTGTTTTTAATCACAGAAACTCAATTAACACCTAATAAGAGACTCAGCGTTAAAAATTATACAGTGTATCGCTCTGATGGAAGTAATGGCCCTTTTGGTGGAACAGCTATCTTAATTAAAAATTGTATTAGACACTACAGAATACAGTCACCCCAGCTTAGACACATATCTATAACTTTAGTTGAAATTCAATACAATAACGAAACCATTTTAATTGGATCGATGTATTGCTCTCCAAATAAGCCTCTCTTAGTTTCAGAACTTGATGCAATATCCTGTATATCAAATAATTTTATAATTGGCTGTGACTTCAACGCTAAGAACATTGAGTGGAATTCACGCGTAACAATAACCAGAGGTCGCATACTCTCAAAACATGCTGACAAGTACGGCTATCAAATCTTAGCTCCTAACAAACCTACTTTCTACCCTCAAAATGCAAATCATAAACCAGATGTACTTGATGGATTTCTTTTCAGATGTAATACTGTACCCCTGTTATAGACACTTTACAAGAATTGTCCTCTGATCATAACCATGTTGTTTTAATCATTGAAAGAGCAACTACTGAGAGGCTATTTCCTCAAGCTTTCTTAAGCAGCATGGATTGGTCGTCCTATCGGGGATATATTTCACAATCAATTTCGGCTAATCCATTGATTACAACAAAAGAAGACATTGATGCAGGAATTAAAATCTTTGAAAATACTTTGAAAGCAGCAAAATATGCTTCACTAGAGAAAGAACCAATACAAAGTTATCTCCATCAAAACTCGAATTTAAGTCTACTAAGAATGGCTAAACAGAGAGCTCGTAAGCGCTGGCAAAAAACTAGACCACAAATTGACAAAAAAGTATATAACATTATGAAAAATAGAGTGCACAAAATGGCACTAGAAATCAAAGTTTCGAAATTTGAAAAAGATGTTGCTGATGCAGGACAGTCAAATAAAATTTGGACAATCACCAAACGGTTAACCAAACATGATTCCTACTCTAAAAATCAACCTTTACATGGCAAAGATGGCCCAGTTTATAAGTCTTTTGAAAAAGCTGAACTGATAGCCGATTGTTTTGAGAACCAATTTAAACCTGCTAATGAATGTGACAGATTAGTTGAACATTATCGCCATGTTGAGGAAACTGTCAGCACGTTCCTACCATGTCCCGTATCCCAGTACATTTGTTTAACGAGCCCGTTAGAAGTCAAAACCATTATTAAACGCCTTAAACCTAAAAAGGCACCAGGTCCTGATAAAATTAACAACATGGAACTTAAAAACTTACCTAGAAAGGCACTTATGTATATTACCAAGCTTTTCAATCAGTGTATAGCTCATCGATATTTTCCAGATGCTTGGAAACTTGCATATATTGCTGCCATTCCCAAACAAAAGAAAAATCCCAAGGTTCCAGCAAATCGCAGACCAATAAGTTTGATTAATGCCCTTGGCAAAGTATTTGAACGAATTCTTATGACCAGACTTCTACAAAGTGCACCAAACCTTATTCCACCCTATCAGGCTGCATATCAACAAGGTCTCTCTACAACACACCAACTGCTGCGTCCTGCTGAACAAACAACTATCGGTTTCAACAACAGAGCTACTACCGTAGCAATATTTCTCGATGTCAAAAGTGCATTTGACTCTGTGTGGCATACTGGTATAATTTATAAATTAATCCAATCAGAGGTTCCTGATGCACTGATTCATATAATTGCTTATTTTCTTCGGAACAGACGTTTCTGTGTTAAGGAAGACGGCTGTTTATCAAGACAAAAGAAAATTCAAGGAGGAGTTCCGCAAGGCTCAGTACTGGGCCCTTACTTATATTGTGCATATACTTCAGATTTTCCAGAAACTGACGTCACCAGGTTGGCCTTATATGCAGATGATACACTAGCATACACTACACATTGTAATGCCGATCTAGCCATTGGTCGACTTCAACGGCATGTCCACCTTATAGAAGAATGGTTCCAACATTGGCGCTTAACTGTAAATACAATGAAGAGTCAAGTCATAGCCTTCAGTAGAAATCGAAGTGTACCACAAACTAAACTCACACTGTATGGTACTGCTCTTGAATTTCAGGATTCTGTTAAGTATCTTGGAATCCATTTGGATAGTCGTCTGTTATGGCATACCAACATTGCAAATACACGAGCAAAAACAATAGCAAGAATGGTACAACTGTATTCCCTTTTAAAAACACATGCATTGTCAACATCTAAAAAAGTGACAATTTATAAATTGCTGATTAGATCAGTGCTTTTGTATGGTTCTACAGTATGGGGATACACACCTAAGGCAACATTAGATCCCATTCGAGTTGTACAAAATAAAGTATTACGTGTAATTCATAACAGCGGGTGGTACACAAGAAACGAAGAGATACATCAAGATCTAAAAGTGGAAAGTATCTCAGTTATCATTAGGAGATTCGCTGAAACATTTTATAAACAGGCACATTCCCACCAAATTGTGTATGTATCAAAACTAGGAACTTATAACCCTCAGTACTACACAAGACATCGTACACCTTTGTTCCTATTCTCATAGTTATCTGTCAAATTTTTTTTTCACGCTGTTCATCCTGGTTATGACGGGAGTGCAGCATCATAAATGAACTACCTCTCAGCAATAATGTAAAAGTAATTAGGAACAGTCGGGAGATCACCCAAGATTTCGATACTGTATCCAAAAGATGATGAATTAAAAAAAATAGACCATTCAGTGTATTGCAATCCAGACGGCGTTGGTTAATACGAAACAAAACTACAAACCACAAAGAGTCAACAACACCGCCATCTTAAGTCACACACAAGATAGCGAGAGATCACACATCGCCTGATCGAACTTTGGTGAATATGGGCCAACTGTTAAAGTGTTAATAGATTGTGTACACCGACGCGAGCGCCAAAGAGAATCAGCCATACCCGATCTGGTGGCAAATTTAACTACTAGATAGCAAACCAGTCAGCGTACACCAGAGATCATTGTATAAGGACGGAGAGAAGCAGAGAGAGAGAGAGAGAGAAGCAGTGAGGCCTACCCGGCAGACAGGCATCAATCATCCATACGCTCAAAGCCACCAAAACTCAGTTACTGACTACACATCATACACGACAGGAACAGAAGTTTACAAGACACACGCAGCGATGGCAAGGAAGAAATCTACAAATAGCAAAAACACCAAAGGGAATGAACGCAATAGTTGCAGTAGGACAAGTGGAGACGAGGACCAAGATAGGGGCTCAAAAGTTAAAGATATGTTTTCCATCATACTGAACGAAATAAAAGAAATCAGAAAACAAAACGAAAACCTAAGACAAGAAACAAGACGTGACATCAAGGAACTGAAAGATGAAATTAAGGGATTCGACAAGAAACTAGAAGAAAAATGCCGCACACTGGAAGACAAAATAGCTAATGGGGAAAATATGACGACCGAGACAGTCAGGCGCATAGAAGATAGAGTCAAATCACTGGAAGAAACAGAAGAGCGTAGACAACACAAAGACAAGACAAACAATGTAGTCATAAAAGCAAGGATTTTGACGAAGAAACAAGCAAGTCACCAGATGACAAAGTCAAGAACATCCTCAGACGGATAGAGTACAAAGAAAAATACAATAAGGCAATATACATAGGTAAAGACAAATCAGATAGAGGCCTCGTAAGGGTAGAATTCAAGACGCTGGACGACAAATTGCAGTCATGAGGAACAAAAACAAACTCAAGGGAGAAGACTGCTACATAGACGCAGAACTAGAGCGAGAGATGAAAGAGAGATAGGTAACATCGTGAAAGTCAGCTACCAAAAGCTCCTAATAAATGATCAGTGGGTAAACTGGCAGACCCTGCTTCAACCACAAGCAACGTAAATCACCCCAAGACACTGACTAGAAAACACAAAAGAAACTAAGAACCAGAAATAATAATAGCGACTCTAAATGCACAAACCCTCAGAACTTTCGACAGAGAGGAACAACTGGACAATGCTTTGAAAGAAATAAAGTTCGACGTACCAGGCCTAAGCGAAGTTGGAAGAATGGGAGAATCAATAATAGAAAAATAAAATGGTGATCTACTGTTTCACATAGGCACAACCCCAGGCCAGAAAGGGATGAGGTTCATTATCAAAAGAGACCTAAAACACATGGTGATGGAACTAACGGGAATATCGGAAAGAATAGCAGTCCTAAAATTAGCAACGAGAAATTCTCCAGTGACAATTATACAAGTGTACGCCACTACAGAAGCAAGTAGCTAAGACGAATTAGAAAACTTTTACAAGAGTCCAGATAACGCACTAGAAACGTTCAAGTAACGAACGAACCTAATTATAGGTGACTTCAATGGCAAAGTAGGGCCACGCAGCCACGAAGAAGAAGAACCAGACGGACCACATGCATTTGGAAGAAGGAATGACAGAGGAGACAGATTGGTCCGGTTTACAAAAGAGCACAGATTGTAAATGCCCAACACCTTTTTCAGGAAAAATCCCTAAAACATTTGGACGTGGCGATCACCCAACAGTAGCACGAAAAACGAAATTGACTACATCCTGAGCAACAGACAAAACTTCATAAGTGTCATTCACGTCATAACAAAACCTAAAATTCAGCTCTAATCACAGAATGGTAAAAGCAACATTGAAACTATAAAAAAAGACTACGATGGAAGAAACATTCAAAACCAAGCATAGAAATAATATAAGAGGCAAATGCAGAATCCTATGGCACAGACGAACTTCAGCACAGAGAAATGGCCACAAGAACTATATGACTCCAATCATACGAAGACACTCAAAAGGCAGACAAGGGAAACAGGCACAAGGGAAAGCTAAACCAGTAAACCATAACACTAATCAAACGTAGATCGGAGTTGTGTCTCATGAGAGATGACTCGGAAGAAATAAAGAAGAATACGCCAAGATAGATAAGCTAACAAAGAGAGAAAAAATAAAAGACATCCGAAACCACAGAGCATCTTCTACGCGACAGATACTTGAATCCTACAAATCAGTCAGAAAGGTAAAAGGAGAGTTATGTGGAGGCAAACAATGGATATTAGGAACCAAAGACCCGTCAGGGAACCGCATCACCTCAAGGAATAATATCATCGAAGCAGCCACAAAATACTATGAATCCCTATACACAAGTTCACTCCAGAATCCTGCAACGAACCACATACCCGATACCAACTCCTCCTAGGGCACTCTTCCCATATTAGCCATCGAAGTCAGGACGGCAATAGAAGAGCTGAAGAATGGAAAAACTCCCGGCGAAGACAGCATACACAATGAATTCTTGAAGCAAGCCGCAGATGATCTGACACTGGCGATCACCACTATCTACAACAAAATTCTGGACACGGAGGAAATACCGGACGAGTGGAAATCAAGCACGATAATCCTCCTCCACAAGAAAGGCATAAAAGATGACCTAAACAACTATAGCCAATAAGTCCCATGTTTTCGAAAATAATTACTAGAAGTTTGACGAAGAACCCTGAATGAAAATCAACCTATCGAACAAGCGGGGTTCCGCTCAGGGTACAGCAAACCAGACCACCTTCAAACCGTAAGCTAGATCATGGAAAAGACTGAAGAAATCCACTTAACAGTATACCTATCCACGTAGAATATAGCAAAGCATTCGACTTTGTTGAACACTCGAGTGTAATGCAAGCACTAGATACGCAGGGAGTCGGCAACAAATACATCACGATACTAAATAAACTGTATAATCAAAGCTGTGCCAACGTGAAAACCGAGATCGAAGGACGACCATTCAGGCTCAAAAGAGGAGTGCGACAAGGAGACCCAATTTCCCCAAAATTATTCACAAGTGTATTGGAAAGCATTTTTCGCAAACTGAACTGGAACAGGAATTGTGGAATAAACATCAACGGCAGCAGACCAAATAATCTAAAGTTTGCTGATGACGTCGCATTGTTCGCCAAATCACCCAGAGAACTGCAGTCAATGCTCCAAGAATTATGCGATTCCAGCAGTTCAGCAGGCCTCTTGATGAATATGATGAAGACACAAGGAATGTCAAACGGACGGAGTCACCCATAATAATTAATGGTGTAGAACTACAATACGTATCTGAATACATATACCTAGGACAGCTAGTCTCCTTTCACCAGAAGACAGAGAAGGAAATAAAACGAGGGATATCTCTCGCGTGCAAGGCATACTAGAGAGAACACTCAGCAAGAAACTCAGAATAGAAATATTGGAGACCTGTGTAACTCCTGTACTGTTATATGGGTGTCAGACATAGTCTCTCACTATCAAACTTCGTAACAGTCTCCAAATATGCCAAAGAAAGATACTGATATGGATACTAGGCTTATCACTGAGCGACGGAGTTCCAAAAGAAATGCTACAAAAAATATCAGCAATTAAAGATCCAGCTCTGCAAGCCACCAATACCAAATGGAAGTGGGGAGGCCATGTTGCAAGACTTAGAGATGGAAGATGGACGCAAAAAGTCCCACTATGGGAAGACCAAGAAGAAGATGGGCCGACCTCTTCAGTGAACGTGTAGGAAGCCATTGGTCAAGCAGAGCAAGATATAGGGAAGACTGGAAAGTCTAAGAAGACAAGTCAACAGCGACTAAAACCAGTGCGACAGAAACAAGTGAACAATATCTAAAAAGCAGAATATGAACCAAGTGAACAATTCCAAGCATTTAATATCTCTTACGCGGAGTAACTCACTGCGTGAGACAAATAGAACTCTCCCTCTATAGGAGGAGGCCTTTGCCCTTAACGGGACATTTTTAGGCTAATCATTTCATTTTGTTTCATTTCAATACAAGAGCTGGAAAAGCTTTTTTTTTTTCTTTTTTCTTTTTTTTGGAAAATGGGACTAATCACCAAACCTGTTACCAGTAGTAGTCCCAAAATCTGCAATAGAACAATTGGATGCCCCATAACACTAAGCTATTGAATAAGCTAAATAAAACCAGTGCTAGACGTGTCATATTTTAAGTTGCCCTCGGAGAAAATTATATTTGAGATTAGCCATATTTCTACTCATATCAATGATAAATGTGACATGTAACTTGAAGCTAAAACAATCAACTTAAGGAAGCCCAGGTTGATCATCTACGATGTACCGGAGGACATAACTGTCGAAAAAGACGAAAAATTTAATAACTGAAGTAAGTTCCGACGCAAGAAAAGAGATTCAAGGAAGAAAACTAAAGATTGTATAGAACATGTGTGTAGTAACAATGACTACGAATCACTCGTGGTCCAAATACAGCAACATAATCATCGAGCTAATGGAGAAGTCACCTGTCCGAAGTAAGCAGCAAATCGCACTGTGTGAACCTAACGCAGTACATTCAAAATCCATGAACTATAATTATAAATATAAGAATATTTCACTCACTAGAATTACTCCTACCTATACAGTAACTGTACCTGTTCCTCACTCAAATATATATATATTACTCCCGTCAGCTATCGTGCTACAATTTTGCAGTCCATATAAGACACACAGGAGATGTAAAAATGTGCATATTGTATGGAGGACAGTCTTCAGAAGAAGGGAATCATATGGCTTTGCGTTTGTTGCATGTCATTAATGATGAGCAACAACATCTTACCAAGAAAAGAAATTTATGCTGCGGACAAATAAATAACCTTATGATGGTGTTCCTCTATATCTTTCTTTGTTGCAACCGACTTGTTTAACATTATTGAACATAAATTTCTTGTAGTAGGTCCTAGCTTTTCTGCAGCAGACAGGGATTTATACTTGTAGAAAAACGTTGGAAATTATCAAAAACTGGCCATAACAAGAGCTCGACCTTCCAGACCTTTCAGTATTTTAGACATGGCTGGAAAGAAATTTCTAGACTTTGATAAAGTTGCCGCAAGAGCAATAAACACATCGAAACTTAGGATTTCTTAGGCTAAATGACTCAGAATTGATAAAGAAAATCCAGGAGTGATGAAATAGAAACAAGTTTCAACGATTAAGTTTCAACGATACTGAAGAATGAAAATTTTGTATAATGTTCTAAATTCAGAACTGACTATTACTTCAGGATTATTGGGTGGCTTACCTGATGTAATACCTATTCTCAAAATGAAGAAGAAATATTCCTTAAAAATGATTCCTTACTTTAAGAAAGAGAATAAACTTTTTTTTTTTAGAACCTGTGCAGTCAACAGATTGTGACGCTGTCTTCAGTGTTGCAAAGACAGTAGTGTCCCTTAAAGGAGACAATAATGGGATTTCTTTTGTATTATTTTTAAAAGGTCTATATTAATTTGCATTTACAAACATTGATTTTGCAGTTTATATTAGCAGAAATAGAAAAAGAAATGATTTCATATTTTGATTTCATATTCTCATTATCAACATCCTCGATATAGCTCCTCTGAAGGTTTGTTCAAATCGCACTAAGTTTTTTTACAAAAATAAACATTTCAATATTTTTTTCAGGAAAGGACTGGATATAACTAAGTAATCTGTAAAATCATATTCTTCCGATATAATTTGTTTTTCCATCTATATAGGTATCCAGTTCAGGAATAGATAGTTTTTTTGTTATACTGAAAGAAACAGATTTTGGCACTTAGATGTTTTGGCATTTTCAGACTTCATTTAATAACGAGCCTCTCACAAGAGAGAGAACAGAAAAGTACCTAGAAGTAAAGAGGAAATAACAATACCTACAAAAAGAAAAAAATTAACCCTTGGAAGATATATTGTACAATTACTGTTGGAACAAATCTGTGGATTGCAATACATAGAATAGAGTCAGGAAATTTCGACACTAAGAAATACTAGCAGCTCTCAAAAAGACTGAAGGAGCTTACACCAGCCACACCGAAGAAACAAACACAAATGTGTAGAATACTTTGGATCAGGGAATAATTTCCAGATGGGTAATGAATACTTTAAACAGATAAGAAAGTATTTAGATACAAAGATAGACACAGAGTATAATAAAGATTTCACATTTACTGAAATAATAGCAAACATAAAGAAATTCAATCTCAAATAGACACCCAGAGGAGATGGCCATACAAGTGACATACACCTTCTATCATCTCTTGAGTTTTTATTATTCGTTACAGAAATGTATAATATGCGCCTAAATAAAGGATACTTCTCCACGTAATGGAAGAAATAGGTGGTGATTCCGACAGTTAAACCTAAACCAGGCAAAGAAAACAACCAGGATGGTCAAAAATACTAACTCATAAATCTACTAAACTAGTGGCTTGTGCAGCAAATATGGAAACTAAGTCCATAAGTAGTTCAAATAAAAATTGTTCAAATTTATTTTCAATGAAGAATATCAGCCATTTTGAAACTTATTTCCTTCCATAATTGTGAAACATATTTCCTCAATTTTAATGCCAAATACTTTTCCTTGAACCTATCCCTCTTCAGTTCTTGAGTTTCAATGTAAAAACGCCAGTAACAATGTCAGGACGATCAGTGAATTTTTCATGTGGGAGTAATGCAGTAGCTATTTCACATCATTGCGGATTGTAGGTGAGAGTTAAGAAAACGTCAAGTTTTTCATCCTTTGAACAAGAGACATAGCATCTTGGTATAACTGCTGCATGTTTCGTGAACTACCCTGAAATGTAGAGGGCAGAATCACTTTTCCTCACTAAGAGATCTTGCTGAGGTGATCAAGAGACTAGAAAATCTTATAGGCCTCTTATTTTATCAGTAATTCCTTTTGGTCTTTTCTTAGGAATTGTAATTTTTGCGTTTCCTCCAGACAATACTGATCTACCAAATATTGCTGGATTAATTTATGTGACTACTGAATGTGTGAGAAATGGTTACGAACAGAAATCCAAAATGGTACAAACTGAAGTAAAGTCTGGGCTTGTTTTTTCTGGCGTGGGACACTGTATTGTTCTAATTTATCAGGGAAGAGGAGGTAATACATTTAATCAGATCACAGTGAGGGCTTAATTTGGTCCCCCTCTTGTCTTGCTATGCACAACATAACGGTATTTTGGTAGCTCACCATCTATGGAGACAAAAACACCCGCAATGTCCTCTGTAGTAAGTTTATAGTATCACCGTTGATCTAACCCAATATGATCAACAAACCTTAAATCTGCAAATGGTATGTCTTCTTCATTTGCCAATATAAGACCTCCATTTTTTGTAAGAAATAGCATAAAGATTGTTATGCAAATCTAGTCTTTCAGGTAAAGCTTCCTGTAAAGCAGATTTGAATAATTTCAAAGGAAAAATTGTTCCGGGGCCGGGTATCGATCCCGGGACCTCTGGTTGAACGTACCAGCTCTCTTTCCAACTGAGCTACCCGGGAACTCCACCCGAAACCGTCTCAACTTTTCCCTTTATATCCACACAACTCGCGTGGGCTAACGAAACGCCAGAGACCCCACATCGAGTGCACACAATCTCTGTGTGACTTGGAATTGTGGTTTTCTGTTAACGTACACAGTGACGTATATATTATGCAAATCTAGTCTTTCAAGTAAAGCTTCAAGACCAGAGACTTAAGTTATTTATGTATTACCCCGTATATTTTCAGTAGTATAGGCTGTTGTGAGCAATCTATTTGCTGAGATGCGGAAAATGAGGCAAATGATATATCAGAGTTGTAGACTCTTATTTGCGTCCTAAATAAAATCATTCATCGTAAATCGTTAGCAGTTTCAGTGTTTCATTCGTTGCTGATTGCGGGAAATAAGCTTACTCATCACGGTAGCAAGAAGTGAAATGGCCTACTATTTTCCTTGCAACAAAAAATGCTTGGCAGCGATCACAAATCTAATCGACTAAACCAAAGAAATGTGAAATTAACTTTGATGTAGATTACAGACGCAGCTAAAATGAGAAGCATGACACAATTACTGCCAAGTAAAATCAGAGAATCACACATATAAATATCTACATCACACAGCCAATGAAAAAGACCCACATCACTTGATTAATAACTATAAGAATATTTTATTTTTAATAAAAATATTGTTACCTAAAGTTTTATAGTTTTCAGTAACATATATGTATGTATGTATGTATGTATGTATGTATGTATGTATGTATGTATGTATGTATGTATGTATGTATGTATGTATGTATGTATGTATGTATGTATGTATGTATGTATGTATGTATGTATGTACAGTATGTATGTATGTAAAATTTTAAATAATGGTTTATTTAACGCAACTGCAGAGGTTATATAAACGTAAATTTAATTCTAACTATATTCAATAGATGCAACAAACCTAGGACTATATGCTATAAAAACTGTGCTATAATAACGCCTACAATAAGCAAAAGTAAACCTCACTTATAAGTAGTTCTATTAAACCCAACTATCACCAACTTAAATAATTACATATCACCTTAATTAATTACATATCAACTTAATTAATTACATGACACAACGTAGATAATCACACTGCACCTACAATTACATTTTCAGTCTAATCTTCTCAACCTTTCCTTAAATGTGTTGATTTTAAGAGGACCACTCTGAAAGACTGCCGTAGGTAAACTGTTCCACTTTACTATTGTGCGGTTAACAAAGGAGAATTTTGCCACGTCCACTCTTTGTTTTCTGCATTTAAACTACCTAATATGATCAGCCCTGCCTAAGTATGATGGTATCACTAATCTAGCATTGATGTCGGTCCATGCTTTGTGTCCCATTTGTGCCTTAAACAATGCTGTCAGTCCGGTTTTTCGTCGCCTTGATTTGAGGAATTCCCACCCTAAGTCTTTTACTATCTCTTCACCATGTCCCTCTCCCATTTTGACCTATTTTGCAGCCCTTCGTTGGACCTTTTCTATTGAATCGATTTGGTTTTGTCTGTACGAATATATATATATATATATATATATATATATATATATATATATGTTACTCAATTAAATTATAGAAATGAAGATCTAGTTTAAAATATTCTTTCTCTACGTCTACTTATATAAAACTTCAAATGGTTTCACTTTCATACCATCAATATATGTGTATAATTAGTGACAATTACTCACATAATTGCATTAACTATAATAGTATTTCATTTTTAGTGGTAATAATGTCATCAAACATTCTTAAGTTTTGTAGTTCTTAATATCCAATATACAGCGTACTTGGAAAACTACAGACCAGAGAATCAGACCTGTAAATTATTTTTTATACGTTATCAAAAAATTACATAAATGAAGATCTACATATTGGCATTATGATGACAGGGAATCTGAGCCATCTGAACTCTAAATCTGTCAGCAATCCTGCAGATCATGGCATTCGTATAACAGCCTATTGTTTATTGTAGTGTGTGTTTTGTTTTATTCTGAAATGCAATTAGTTATCAAAACTAACGAAAGATGGATTTTGGAAAATAGGAAAATTATGTAGGAAAACTAACGCTTCACTCTAAGTCACTCTTTTTCTGAAAGTCCTTGGATGCACAAAATGACGGGTCATTCATTAAAATCCGTTCAGCCGTTTTCTTGTAATTTCCATTACCAATATTAATTAATTATATATATATATATATATATATATATATATATATATATATATATACGGTATATATATATATATATATATACAAACTCCTAGAATAATTAATGATCAACAGAATCCTGCAACAGCCGTTGATCAATTCTAATTCACATCGATTTTTATTTTGTTGCGTTATTTTACGACGCTGTATCAACATCTAGGTTATTTAGCGTCTGAATGAAATGAAGGTGATAATGCCGGTGAAATGAGTCCTGGGTCCAGCACCGAAAGTTAGCCGGCATTTGCTCGTATTGGGTTGAGGGAAAACCCCGGAACAAACCTCAACCAGGTAACTTGCCAGCCAAAAATCTACACAAAGAACTAAAACAATTAAAACAAAAACTAAAAGAAAACAACATTTTACACATAAAAGCAGACAAAAATGATTCAGTAGTATTGACGAATAAAACAGAATACATAGATAAAACCAACGAATTCTTCAACAGCAACCAGATCACGGAAATGAAATCAGACCCCACAGAAACATATCAAAAACAAATAAAAACTGCTATAAAAAATGCACCTGATCTTATACCAAAAAATAAAATCCAAAATTTCATCATGAAGAACCCCAAAGCACCCAGCTTAAAAACACTTCCTAAAACACATAAAAAATAAATGACAATGAGACCAATAGTGAATTGCAGAAATGCCCCAAACTACAAAGTTAATAAACATTTATACAAATTCTTAAGTAATAACATCATTCAAGACACCCAATACACCATTATCAACACGAAACAAATTATAAAAAAAACTTCAAAAACTAAAAACTACGAACAACACCAAAATACTTTCACTAGATGTCACAAACTTATACACTAATATACCAATAGATGAAACCATCAACATCATTACCAAAAAACTCAATGAAGCCCAATTACAAAACAATCTAATTCAACAAATTACCCAGTTACTAAAAACATCACTCAAGCAAAATTACTTTAAATTTGACAATAAAATATACACTCAATCAACAGGATTAGCCATGGGCGACCCCTTATCTGGATACCTAGCTAACATATTCCTACAAGATCTAGAAAACAAACATATAAATAATTTAAATAATAAGTTCAACTTCAGCATCTACGCAAGATACGTCGACGGAACAATAATAATATACGAAAACAACCAAAACATAAACAGTCAAATACTAGATGAATTTAATAAATGGCACCAGAACATAAAATTTACATTAGAACAAAGCAATAACAACAGTCTTAACTTCCTAGATTTAATATAACAATAGCACCCCCAACAATCACATTCAACATATACAGGAAGCAAACAACAACTACACATTCTATAAACAAACATTCCATACATCCCACCACACACAAAATTAGTAAATTCCGTTTCCTTATTGACAGATTACTCACAACTCCGCTAAATAAAGACAATTACAATAAAGAACTCAATTACATAAAGCAGATAGCCTCTGAAAATGGATATGAAAAACAACTAATCAACAACTTAATACAAAAGAGGAAAACAAAATTACATAAAAAAGATTTTACAACACTACAACCCGAGAAAACATAAAACAAAAAACAATGGCATAGTCTAATATACTACGGCAAGATTTCAAATAAACTCAGTAACTTTAAAAAAAAAACAAAACATCAATATAGCCCCCCGTACTAACAATAAACTAAACAACATAATTCCCAATAATACCAACAATAATGAACCCCTCCTAAACAGCGGCATATACCAGTTAAGTTGTAAAAACTGTACCAAAACTTACATAGGACAGACTCGGCGCAATTTTAAAGTAAGATTTCGTGAACATACCTCCGATTTCATTTATAATAGAAACAGATCCAAATTCGCACAGCATCTCATAGATGAAAATCACGAACTAGCAAACATAAATGAAACTTTGAAAATACTAAAAATCACAAATGATCCCACAATAGAAACGGCTGAACAATTCCACATCATAAAAGAACACAACTCAGGAAAACCCCTTCTAAATGAACAAATAGCTAACACAAACAATCCACTCTTCAATTTATTCAAATTATTCCTGCCAAAACAAACACACACACAGGTCCCACCAATCCCCCCTCCACTCCCAGTATTAGATAACGTAACTTAAAAACTGTGAGCGAGCTCATAACTTTAGTATCAGCCCAGCATCAAGCACGAGCAAACCAACACATGTCAAACCGTAAGTCAATTTTCTTTCGTAATAGTTATCAACCCAACGGTTTAAACCAAAATTAATACAATACCAGCTAAACTTCCAAATTAATTTATTAATATTTATTCACATTGTTACAGACACGCCAGGCTGTACTAAATTTATGGACCTGACAACCTCCACATTGTACTAGTAATACATCTATGATTTACATCAATTTTATCAACCACAATCGGATGAAGCGTTTTATCAACATACAGTTTAACAAATATAGACGTGTTA
Source organism: Periplaneta americana (assembly GCF_040183065.1). Taxonomy (NCBI): domain Eukaryota; kingdom Metazoa; phylum Arthropoda; class Insecta; order Blattodea; family Blattidae; genus Periplaneta; species Periplaneta americana. The sequence continues at coordinate 77,980,148 of NC_091122.1, read as the reverse complement.
GCGAAAAACGACACTGCGCCTTAGACCGACGTCAAGCATCAAGATCAACAAAAACTGTCCTATCAACGAACTTTGTACCGACAAACGCCGCGAACATACGATCAAAGTGATTTTTAAACTTTTAAAGTGTTTTACAGTGTTCATATTTTATCACCACGCCTATAGTGGTTACAATTCCTAAACAGTGTATTATTATTTTAATTTCATATACTTTAGATCATATCACATGACTCCAGTGACTTAACATAACAGCATATACATCATAGATCAACTCAAGTACAAGCAACCATACCAACATGACCTGAAAATATCACATTAAGATCTAATAGGCAAGGTTCTCATCATTTTCATCAATCTAACACTACACATCTGATGATGATACATCAGTATCGAAAACGTTCATGAAAATTTATAAACTTTTATGATAAGCAAAGGCGGTATTGCACACTTATAACTATAGTCAAACATAAATAGCTTATCGGCAAATCTCAACATGAAATTGATGAATGGATACACTACTTTTCTCTCCTCCTATACCTAGTAAAATGATTTGTTTGCATATTGCACTAGTAACATCAAACTCCTGTAATGGAAGGGGGCAACAGTGTTTCCGAGTATAGCCAGGTTAATGTTAAAAATCTTGGTAAAAATAAAGTGATGTCCCTGTATTTTCAGGCTGGCTTCAAGAGGCTACAGATTTTAAGAAAAATTGTAATGAAGAATTTTGTAAAATATGCATCTCCTCTTTGAGAGCCCATGTAGCAGATCTGAAAAAGCATGCTAGCAGTAACATGCATAGAAGCAAGTTGTCTACTAATTTCTTTGCGAAAAATCAAACCTTATTAAAGCATATTCCTGTAGTTTCCAGAGAGAATAAGATATTAGACTTAAAATTAGCTGTACATATTGCAGTTCATTCATCAGTTAGAACATGTGATCACCTATGTGAGACTTTGAAATCTGTTGGCCAAGGAGCACGTTTTCAAGATCTTCAGTTACATAGGACAAAATGTTCACGTCTAATAGACAGTGTTATTTCCCCAAAAATGATTCAATCTGTAGTTGGAGATGGATTTTACTCGTTAATATTGGACGAATCTACTAATATTTCTGTTCATAAGTATCTGTGTATGTGTATTAGATATTTTCATAAAGTTGAATATAAGATTATTACAGATTACTCCCCAGGTATCCCCAAGTAAATGAAGTATCCAGTACTACTACAGAGGCACATTTTGAGGCTGTGAGAAAGTTCTTAACATCAGTTAATTTAGATATTAATAAACCGATAGGGATTGGCACAAATGGTGCTGCCAATATGTGTGGTAAACACGATTCTCTCTATACCAAGTTGAAATCTTTGAGTCCAAACATACAACTGATATTATAAGATGTGTTTGTCATTCCCTCCATTTCTTTGCATCAATGGCAAGAGAGGAGCTACCAAGTTCTCTAGATTTCCTGTGTAGAGAGACTTACAACTGGTTCCGTGTAAGTGCTTTAAGAATAGTTCTGCATAGGAAGGTATTTGATACAATCAATGTAGGGGAAGGCAAGCAGTTCTACAAGTTGCAAAAGCTCTCAGTTACACGCTGGTTATGTCGGTATGAGGTGATGAAAAAGATTTTAGATCAATGGTTGGAGCTAGCTACCCATTTCAATTTAGTGCACTTAAAGATAAATGCTACATGGCATGAATGTTGAGGGATATATTCAAAGATGAAACAAATAAAGCATACTTCATCTTTCTCAAACCAATCCTTTATCAAATTAATGTTCTAAATCTAGCTCTTCAGAGAGAGAACTTAGATAGCTATAGGAAGTGTCCATGAAATGTTATATGTGAAATTTCAGTCATTTGCAAATAGAATTCTGAAGCCTACATTTCTTATGGAAACCAGAAACAAAGATCTAATTGTACAAATAATTGAAGTTCTAGATAATCCATTAGCACTCCTTGATTCCGTCTGTGTAGACTATGGAGTTGAATTTTAAATGTTTTAAATGAATCTCTTTTAACAAAAGGAAGTAAAAGAGACATTAAATGAGACGTAAACAATTTTTGTGCAGACTTCTCAAGGAATTGTGTTTGAGATTGCCTGATAATTTGACATTTTATGCACAAATGAAATTATTGAACTCAGATAAAGCACTTTCACAAATGCAGCCTGCATTTCAAGACTTGCCAATTCTCAAGTTTGTTACCATAAATGAACTGACACTGGTAGAAGAGCAGTGGAGATCACTTCCCCCAACAGACTGGAGCAACTAAATCGTAACTAATAATGTATATGAATTCTGGCCTCAAATAATCAAATACAAAAGAATATATGAGACACAACCATTTAGAGAATTAGCTTTAGCAGTCATCACTCTTTTGCTACTTCCAATTAGTAATGCTGTTGTGGAAAGAGTTTTTTCACAAATGACTGTCATAAAAACAAAATTGCGCAATAGAATGCAGTTGCATATGCTTGACAGCATACTCAGAATTAGAACACACTTTCAAGCTCACAAAATGTGCAGCGTTGATTTTGCACCAACTGAAGAAGTAACAAAGTTTGATTCTTCAGTACTATATAAAAGTGAAAAAAGTGAAACAGATGCTCATGAAGATAATGCTGACATTCTTGAATTTTTAATTGAATTGAAAGACGCTTCATTGTCTAAATAAAATAGGTCTACTTGAAAAAACATGTAACTTTCAATAGATAATATTAGTTTACATTGCTAGATTATTCATTTGTAATACACAAAACTTATTGGGATAGTATGAAATAATTATGCCACTACATAGTCTTCTAAGTGCTATAAACATGTAATCATACAGGTCCAATAACTTTATCAAATTACTCTATTTAACACTGATTTTATATGTTAAAATCTTATTGGTTATAACGTAGACTTGTTTTCACTTTAAAAAATAATATGTTCAATAACACAGTCCCTACATCAAATGGCAATATAGAAAATTTTATTTGAATTGAAAAACCCTTCTTAATCTGAATACTGTATTTGAAAAAGTGAAATTTTGAATACCTTAGACCAGTGGTTGCCAAACATCACGAAATTGTGACGTAATAGAAATGCAACCCGCACACCACTGTCGCAGGGAGAGGAGTGGAGTGGGTATCTCCTCAGGTACTGAAGCGAATAACAGTGCAGAGGCGGACTGTGACAAAAAAACAATATAATATTCTTCCACTTATTAACTACGCACACATTTTTCCGAGTTAACTTTTATCCTCCTATTCATTATTTTTGTATTATTAATAAAATAATAGTACATTATGCAACGAGCTTATAATGATAATAATTAAGACGTGAGTATGTTTGTTTATGAAACGAGCGCAAGCGAGTTTCATAATTTTCATACGAGCTTCTTAATTACCATTATAGGCAAGTTTCATACTACTTTTTATGCTCGACCATATTTCTAACTTGAAATTATTCAGAAGTATTCATTTTATTCGTATCTGACTGAAGAGTGGAAGTGACCTTGTGCATAGCTCGTAAATTGTGAGATGTGCGCAGACGCGAAAGTACTGATTTTTTCCGAGGAACAATAATGTCATTGACCTTGTTATAATCTAGAGAATAACATGAACTAATTTTGATATAAGCTGGAAATTGATTTAGAATTGAAAAACGAGATGACAAATTGAATTTATTTGAATACTATTTACAATTAACGCTAATTATTATAGTAACAGAACATAACCTTCTGCGACAGTATTGGATTTCCAGCCTCCGTGACGTTTCCCTCGTTGTCTTTCGATTGCATATCCGAGAATAATCGAAAACCTGAACTTTAATGAATAGATGTACTTTAATGACATGCATTAACCCTAGATGGACCAAGCTTTTTTTTTTTGTAACATGCTGGACCAAGGGAGGGCTAATTAATGTCCACCACTATATTTTACCCTTATGGTTGTGTTTACAATTTTTGCGTAAGTATTATTCCTTTATTGAGTGAATTAAGAAATAGTATATATTAAGAAAGAAAATTTGTTTATATCTTCAAAACTGTTAAATTAAATTAATTATTGAAACTTAATGCTTGAACAAATTCTTATACTTCATACACATATTCATTGAGATTCTTCCACCTCATTCACACACTCACAGCGTATGTTTGTCTTTTGACTGTGTTTTCCACACACATAGAAGTTGCATTTTCCACAAATAATGGTTGCCTTTGCTAATTTGTTTAGTTTTTCACTCTTGGTGCGACACTGTTTGCTACATTTATGGCACTTCCCTTTCCCTGATGTTTGCTGCTGATTCTGCGTTGTTTTGGTGATTTTCTTCTTCAGGATGGCTTCCATTGACATGATGATATTGTTCTGCAGTCCAATTATGTTTGCAGCACGATGTTCCACATTTGGTTTGATTAGTTGAAACCCCAGTTCCTGTAGATAAAAACGCCGCCTGTTTGTTTTCTTTTTGTACCAGTCTGGGAAAGTCATAATGTACCGTGTATAAGAATTTATGCACGCAATATCAATTAGGGTGTAAAATACTGATAGCGGCCAACGACGGGTACCTCTCTTAGTAGTATACATCCTCGCCATTTGATCAATGGTGTCAACAGAGCCTTTGGCTGTGTTATACTGTAAATAAATTTATATCTGATTTTTTTTCACCTTCAGAAACTTTGGCATCTTGATATGATGACAGGATGATTAGGTTCTTCTTAGGTTTAGGAATATACGACACTAACTTGACAGGTGCTTTTCCAAATGCAGGGTCAGTGAATACGAACTTGCTTGAGTGAAATTCTCTTCCAGTTATGGTTTCAGTTCTTCAGGAATATGTTTGCGATTATTTTTCATGGTATCAACTAAAGTAATTTTACACCCGTACAGATCTTCAGCAAGTTCGACTGATGTATAGAAACGATCAGTAGTCACATTCCGAACTGTCCTTTATTGGAGCAACAAGCCTTTTGACAACTTCTCTAGGATTTCTTGATTCAGGAGTTGTTCCTTCTTGTTTGTCAGCATAGACTTCCATACTATGAACGTATCGATAGTCACAGTCAGCAAGAAGTCTGATGAGGATCCCATATTTACCCGGTTTTTCTTTCAAAAAGACTTTAAATGGGCATCTGCCTGGAAACAGGGTAAGCATTTCATCTATGGTAGTGTTTTACCCGCTGTACAGTACTTCGGAAATATGTCATTCAAAAGTTGAAATATTTCTCGTAAAGGAGCAAATTTGTCATTAGATCTCCAACTTGCCTTGTGTTCTTATCATCAAATCTGATGACAGAAGACTACGAAATATATTCCGACTCATGCTGGCTATGTATACTGGCCTTCCAAACTCTTGGGACCATAAGTCATGGTAATCTAGGTTGTTGTCGTTATTTGCGCCCATCAAAATGAGAGTTGGCTACCTATGAATGCGAGGATTTCAGTTGGAGTTGTTTCTTCGTCACTCCTATCTGCTTCCTCGTTTATGTGTTGCAGAATTTTAGACACAATTTCATCAGTAAAGAACTTTCCAAAACACTAACACTTCCACTAACAAACTCATCAAAAATGTCATAACTTTCTTCCTCGTAATGTTCTGAAACTGCTTCCGATTCACTTTCCATATTATATAATTATCTGCTCGTGTTTCTGAATCATACCACGGTCAGAGACAGAATAACACTGTTTATAAAATGAGTTTTCAGTCCATGGAGCAATGCCAACAATGTACGAGGCGTGTCCATAAAGTAACTTTCCCAATCGTGCCATAGCTAGCAAACCATATGTTGCGCGAAGCGATTGCGTGTACGTGATACAGTAATGTCCTGGCATGGCACATGCGCTAGCGGAACTTCTCGAGTGCTCTCAGTAGCTTCGTTGCATTGGTTGTAGATGGACGTTCCTATTTCAGCTCTCGCCGAGTGTGAAGTGCGGTCAGTGATAAAGTTTTTGAATGCACAGGGAATAGCGCAGATTGAAATTTATCGTCAGCTGTGCCAGGACTATGGGCCTAACATCATGAGCAAGCAGATGGTACGTTGCTCCACAAGGTCGTCTCTGATGATAGCTGGCCTCCCACTGCGGTCCTCGTCGTTCACATTTTGGCGTCTTGTTGAAAACTGTCTACAGAAGCGACGCACCATCTGCTTGCTCATGACCTGCCACAACTGACGATGAATTTCAATCGGCGCTATGCCCTGTGCATTCAAAAACTTTGTCACTGATCGCACTTCACACGGCGGGAGCTGAAATTGGAGCATCCATCTTCAGCCAATGAAACGAAGCTACTGAGAGCACTCGGGAAGTTCCGCTAGTGCATGCGCCATGCCAGAACATTACCCTATCACGTACATGCAGTCGCTTCGCACAACATATGGTTTGCTAGCTGTGGAACGAGTGGAAATGTTACTTTATGGACGCGCCTCGTAATATAATGTTGGTTTCCAAATAAGTCCATTGTTACAATATATGTTTGCAGCTTCGAATAATAAGTTCATTGTTGTAACATAGTCCCGCACCGTGGCATCGTGATCTAAGACATCCTGCCTAGGAATCGTGTTACGGAATGCGCGCTAGTTCGAGTTCTCATGGGGGAAGAAATTTTCTCATGAAATTTCGGCCAGTGTAGGTACCGGTGCCCACCCAGCATCGTGATGCACATGGGGAGCTACGGTAGATAGCGAAAATCCGGTTTCACAAACCAGATATAACGGCTGAGGGAATCATCGTGCTAACCACACGATACCTCCATTCTGGTTGGATGATCGTCCACCTCTGCTTCGGAATGTGTACGTGAGGCCAGCAGCCAGTTGGTCGGTCTTGGCCCTTCATGGGCTGTAGCGCCATGGATTTACTTTTTTGATGTAACATATACTTATAATTTCGAATAAAAAAAATTGTTACAAGTTGGACCAAGGGAGGGTTATTTTGTGACCACTTCGAAATTTAGTCCATATAATTAGGTTTTCAACCAAAAAAACTTGATTGTCTTTATTGAATCATTAACTTTATACTATTTCTGACACAAAATGAGAACAGCAAGGTCTGAACATGTTCTATACTATAATAGTAATAGTTCTAAAAAGTGTGGACATAAATTGACCCACCCTTGGTCCATCTAGGGTTAAAGGACTGCTACCAGGTATATAATTACTACATTTCGGCATGGTCGAGCATGAAGTATATTTTCTTATTTACCATAAAAAGAATGTGTACTTCACATCAGTAGATATTTGAAATTAGAAATACGTACCAGGCTGGTCACGAAGTTGTAAATTACACTACAAACATAAAAAAAAAAAAAAATTCGAAGTATTTTACCCCGATTAAGACATAGAAGCCGATACTTTTTAATTGTTTGTTTATTAATGAAATATTCAAATTATACTACATACGTCGGAAAAAACGTCGAAGTATTTTACCCCGATTAAGTCATAGAAGCCGATACTTTTTATTGTTCATTTATTAATAAAATGTTCAATTTACAGGTAAGGGTGTGGTAGTCTTTATTTCAAGAAGAATAATGACAACGTACATTGTTCTTTTATACTTCATTTAAAATTCTACAACAAATTAAGTGTCTCATATTATTGCCATCTGCACAAAAGAAATACTTTTGCTACCATGCTCCTTAAAATTAAGTTTTCATGTCATCTCTTTTGGAAAAGACATCGAAACATAATATTATCCTACACACTTGTAACATTACATGTGTACGTCCGCTGCTGATAAATGTCTTGTCTTATATCGAAGTGAAGGCTGTAAACAGAGGGTGGGGTATGATGCCATGGTTACGCTTGAGTGGAGACGGGGATGTGTCGCGACACAGCTTTTGGCGATCACTGCCTTAGACATTATTAGTTTATATTGTCAGATTACTCACCCCTAATCACAATGTAATCAGAGTTACTCACAAAACATTGTGGTTAGCTTGAATTAATGTCATTTCTTAATCCTAATAACTGCGCACACTTCACATTAAATAACTACTAAATTACTTTATGTAACACTGATGTTTAGCTTATATGTTAGTATCTATTGTTTATCACAACAGCATGTTCATGATACTCATTAAGAACAGATTTTTATGTAATAATATGTTAATGTAGTTTTTTATAGGTTAGTAGGTTTAATATTAATTTAACAAGAGAATACAGGTTGAACAAATAGCAAAATGCAAGTATCAAAGATACACGTAGTTGAATAATGCTATTTAATGACCCTGTATCTTTGTATTAAATAATATTAACAATAAAATTATTACACATTTATGAATGAATATAAATGGTTGTGTTCATGATTACATTGTAAGGTTTTTTTAAGTTTATTACTCCTTTCACTATCAACTTCAGAGATAATTGAATACTTTCTGGCGCTTTGTTGATATATAGTTGGCGACATTGGTCTGGAATTATCTGACAACCCTGGACCATGATAATGTGACAATCAGAATCCGTGGATATACAGAGTAGCGTAATCAGCTAGTCGGCCGCCATTGTTACTGCAGTTCAATGACTGTTACGAGTGTTCTGAATCACCCTGTATATAATTACAAAACTCACGCAAGATAATAATATTGTTATTAAAATCAAATATTTTTATAGTTATTAATCAAATGGGGTTGGGTCTTTTTCATATACTTAATGGCGGTGTGGTGTAGATATTTATATGCGTTATTCTCTCCAGTATTGGCTCGACAGAGCGCAAAAATTACAGTTTCTAAGGAAAAACCAAAAGGTATTACCTACTGTTAAAATAAGAGGCCTACAAAATGTTGTAGTCTCCCGATCATTCTAGCAATATCTCTTAGCAGGTTAAGATGATTTTACCCTCTAGTCTACATTTCAAGCTCTACATGCAGCAGCTATACCAAAGCATAGAAAACATGAAATTTTTTTAACTTTCACCTACAATCCACAATGACCTGAAATAGCTATTGCTTTACTCTCACATGAAAAACCCATTGATCGTCCTGACATTGTTACTTGCGTTTTCGCGTTGTTATCAACTGAAGGTTGATAAGTTCAAGAAAAAGTTCGCATAAAACATTCAGAGGGAGTATGTTTCATTATTATGGAAACAAATAACTTTCAAAATGTCTGGTATTCTTCATTGAAAATAAATCTGAAAAATGTTTATTTGAACGTCTAATGAACTTAGTTTGCAGCATTTGCTGCACAAGCCACTAGTTTACTATTATAATTACAAACAATTATAATTACAATTAATTATGGCCTACCTCATTAAATAAATTACATCCTCTTGCTGATTTCTCCTTCTGTCACCATAACCAACCATTATTAGGATTTCTATCATTTCTCTTTCGGAAATCATTGTCATGATGAACAATTTTAAACTCAGAAATTAAAAAGAGTCATTGTTGATTTATGTTATTGTTTGTTTGTTTCATGGTATACTCCATATGAATACATACATTTATTTTGTGTTACATATCAAAGCATTTGAAAAGTCCACTGTAAAAAGGAGAAATGTCGAATGTGTTGCATTTTTCAGGAAATGCAATTTAAAATTTGACATTCCCACTCTTTGTGTAGTATACCAATTCTTCAACACGATGTAGATCTGGAACTATAATTTTTCTTGCAGTGCAACAAAGTGTATTATATTCTACTCCCTTTGATCTATAGTACTGAACCTTCATACTATTTTTCAAAAATTTACGACATTCCCTATTTTTGCAATGGACTCTTCATTTTGAAAGAACCATAATTTTAAACATTCTCTGAAACAGTTATGTTATTGTTATGTTTGTTTCATGTCCTACTTCCTTATGAATACACACATTTATTTTGTGTTACATATCAAAGCATTTGAAAAAACTATAATTTTAAACATTCGCTGAAGCAGTTATGTTATTGTTTTGTTTGTTTCATGGCCTACGCCATATGAATACACCGGAATACACACATTTATTTTGTGTTACATCATCAAAGCATTTCAAAGAACCATAACATTTACAAGGGATTATTCATCATTTATGCTGAGTCAAACTTGTATTCGTATATAAAATTGAATGGAGATTTCAAATATGTAAAATTTAATATAGGGTATTTTCATTTTGAAAAGGTGGTGTAGACCGATAAGCAATTAAATAAAGTGAATATAGGGTGCCATTTAAAAAAAAGTGTTATTTTTTGCCACATCCTTTACATTAATCAATACTTTTGTGAGACCACAGTTTTAGTTAGATATCTCCAATAACTTTTGTTTTTGGTATTTTTTAATGAATATATAAAGAGTTATTAAACAATATTTCATACTCAATTAACACACTGTATCTAACTCTTGGGACATATCACATTTCTTTTGAATTTTATACATGAATGTAGCAGCATAAACTCAATTCAAGTTGCAATGATAATTTGTTTAATACAGAGGTCAAATACATATTCTCATGGTAGTAAATTGTCAGAATTTTTATGGACTATTTCGTTTATATGACGTCATTCCATTTTCGACCAATGAAGTGTAATGAAATTTTGAATTCCAACCAATCACAGTCACACTTTGCGATAATTTTTGCAGCTAGATTTATCGCTATCAATTTATCGCATGGTCGTTCTTCTGTTTAGTCGTTGTCGCCAACTGTTTCCCCGTTAATCGATGATCATGAATACATTAAGATGCAACTACACGGTTAAACGTTTCTTTCAACTTTAAAGCAATGAATGCAAGATTCATATTTAATATTAATTAATATATTTACTCAGTGAAGACGACGATCAAAACGGCGCACCATGTAGACACAAAATCTTCATGCATCTTAATTGAACGTACCTTTTACACTTGATTCTTTCAATATTCTTCCCAGATTGCACGCATACGCGATTGGAATATTGAACTGTGTAGATGCAGCTTTAGTTCCGTTACACACTACAGCGGGAATGCGTTTGTCGAGCTATAAAAATGCTTTCGTGTAGCACTGATTGTAACGGTCGAAATAAGGCCCAGCTGACATTGGTCCTGCTCCCACGGGTAACCTATAATAATGTAGCCTATAAAATTTGTATTTTGTGAATGAATATGAAATTAAACAATTAATAGAAAGTCAGATGTTCAAATTTATGTGACATCATCGCATTATCAAACCCAAAGACCTTGCATAGTAATAATAAGGTCTTTGATCAAACTGCCTTCCGTATGGTGTAATAAAATTCGTGTTTTAATTAGGCCTATCTATACAGAGATGGCTTCACTGTGTAGCAACATGTCTCGCTGTGAATACTTAAGCATTGGTATATAGCTGTTCCCACTGTTACTCTTAAATTAAATTATGATTTCAGCAGATAATGAAAATGCATTTATGTTATAATAATAAGAGAAAAGTGCAGTACACGTAATTAACATTGATAAACCTGTATTTCGCTTTTCGCAATTGGCATTACTGAATAATAACATCGAATTTCTTTATTGCAGTAATCGATATTCATCTACGAGTATTTCAACTTCACAATGTCTGAATAGGTAAAGTATTCGTTAATATACAATTATTAACATTTTGTAATCAAATTTTAGGGATATAGACCTATTATTTACATTTTTATTTTATTCACGAAATAGTCCTAACAAATGTCACTCGAGGTCTGAGATTTTCCACATAAATATCAGACCTCTCGTGACATTAATACAGATAAAAATTAATGATAGGTCCGATTTTTTTAATTACTTTCGATTTCAGCATTTCAGTATTTCCCCAAGTCACTAAGCACAAAAAAACTGATTCCCTACTAAACCAGAAGAAATATTAATTTGATTTCGTAATTGAGAACATAAGACCGACCAATGACCCCATTAAGTTGAATAATAAATTACGATTCAGATACTATAATTCATTAGTCATGTCAATTATTTAAAGACTCAGGCCACAATGGACTGAATACTTTAAAACAGGAATGGTTGACCAGAAACTAAAAAATACGACATTTTGTCAACAACCTATGAGATACCAGGACTACAAGCAGGCTTAGGATGAAATTAGAAGATAATATCGAACGTAGGAAATTTGGAATTAGAGCACCATGATTCATGGACACGTCTGAATGAAGCATCTGGAAAAGGAAGGACTCTCAATAGGTTTTTATGTCAATGGCGATGATTATGATGATGATTATTATTACTTATTTACAAATGGCTTTTTAGAGAACCCGGAGGTTCACTCCCGCCTTCACATAAGCCCGCCATCGATCCCTATCCTGAGCAATATTAATCCAATTTTTACCATCATATCCCATCTCCCTCAAATCCATTTTAATAATTTTCTTCCATCTACGTCTTAGCCTTTCCAAAGGTATTTTCCCTCCGACCTCCCAACTAACATTGTATATGCATTTCTACATTCGCCCATATGTGCTATATGCTCTGTCCATCTCAAACGTCTGGATTTAATGTTCCTAATTATGTTAGGCGAAGAATACTATGCGTGCAGTTCTGCGTTACGTAATTTTATCCATTCTCCTATAACTTTAACTCTTTTAAGCCCACATATTTTTCTAAGCACCTTATTCTCGAACCCCCATAACTTCTGTTTCTCTGTCAAAGTGAGAGTCCAAGTTTCACAACCATATAGAACAACTGGTAATATAACTGTTTTATAAATTATAACTTTCAGTTATTTTTTTAAGCATACTGGATGACGAAAGTTTCGTAACACAATAATCACAAGCATTTCCAGTATTTATTCTACGTTTAATTTCCTCTCGAGTGTAATTTATATTTTTTACTGCAGCTCCAAGACATTTGAATTTTTCCACCTCTTCAAAAGATAACTTTCCAATATTTATATTTTCATTTCGTACTATGTTCTGGTCGGCGGCCAGGTAGCTCAGTTGGTAGAGTAGCTGGCTACGGACTGGAAGGTCTGGGGTTCGATCCCGAATTTTCAGACCGGCCCCGAGGTTCACCCAGCCTCCTGTAAAATTGAGTACCGAGTCTTTCCAGGGGGTAAAAGGCGGTCAGAGCATGGTGTCGACCACACCACCTCATGGAGGTTATGGAAAGCATGGGCTCTACCTCCATGCCGCCCAAATGCCTTCATGGCATGTGACGGGGATACCTTTTACTATGTTCTGGTCACGAGAGATAATAATATACTTTGTCTCTTCGGGATTTACTTCCAAACTTATCTCATTAGTTGATTCAAGTAAAATTATCGTGTTTTCCCTTATAGTTTGTGAATTTTCTCCCAACATATTAACGTCATGAGCATGAACAAGCAGCTGATGTAACCCGGTCAATTATAAATTATTATTATTATTATTATTATTATTATTATTATTATTATTATTAGCCATTATTATTTTACTATTATTATTATTATTATTATTATTATTATTATTATTATTATTATTATTTGTATTATGTAGGAAAGTAGACCAATAAAAGTACGCTAGAATTCAAGACGTAATCAGTCGAAATGAGGCAAATCGAGCAAAAAAAAAAAGGCAGAAATGAAGTTATAATTATTACAGTAATTCTTTCTTCGTTAACCAAGACGTAGGTTCCCAAGCTAAAAAAACATAGTTCCTTTCTCCATTTTCGTCACTTCGTGATGTATGTTTCCATCCCGTTCCGTCTTAATTCTAGCCATCTTCTCCTCGGACGTCCTGTGTCTCGTCTTTTATTCTTTCTATATTCATATATCTTTCTCGTCGGGGATCTAGCATTAATTAGTCTCTTGTGTTTTCATTTCTGATTTGATACCTCAAAGTGCAGTCTTCAGTTTCAATCAGTATTTTAATTTCTGCAAGTTGCATTCTTTAAGTGTCCCACTTGGTACAGTCCATGTTTCGTTTCTGTACATTACAGCTGTTGTTATAACAATTATATATTTATAAAATGTTTTCTTTGGCACGTTGTCAGATGAATAGTCAGTAGGCCTACATCAACTATCCTTGCAGAGATATAACTTTAGTACCGACCAGTTAAAATGGAAATGCGGTACATGAAGCGTTGATGCAGATATTTCTCACACTGCGATTTTGCCATTTATTCTCTGTCTGAATCTATAAAATACAACAGAAAGGCAACTGCCACCGTGCTGTGTACTCAGTCCTCATGAAATAGTAGGTTCTACAATCACACATACTTCTGTAGATGAATGCATAAAACAAGAATTGAGTTCTCTTTTACAGAATTAGAGAGGTATAGTGGTGTAAATGTGCAGAATACGAGCATTCCTAAGGACTTCATCCCAATTACGATATTCATGCACCCGTGATGGAATAAGTTGCGTGCCAATTGTGCTGACCCGTTAAACAGGTTCCATCACCCGTCACACTTTTTCTTAATTTCATTTATTGTATTCCATAGATCTTACATTAGCACTGAAACTTTACGATGTGGAACAAATCATAATTTTACAAGATTACATTACGCATTCTTCTCAAGCTATGAAATCAGTTTCCCATACCTCTGCTTGTAGTCTGTTGTACCTCACAGTCGAAATGTCCCCATCATCTAAGGACGAATGTAGGAGGCTCCGGTAACCCTTGTGCAGACGTAGAAGTCGTCTAGACTCTACAATCTACAACGTCTGTCATTTACCAATATTTGTAAAAACAGCGAGAACCACCAACCATGGTGGACGATCGAATCGGCGCAAGGCAAACACACGTAGTGCCCTAATTTTCAAGGCTGAAATAATAATGAAATGGGAGTTGTAGAGAATGTTGGTGGAATGACAAAGAAAAAAAAGGAAAAGACTTTCTCCAACACAGATACAACTCCGCCATCGACGAGATTTGAACTCGTATCCGCAGTCGTCGCAAACCAGAATTCTGTCAACTAAGCTAATAAGGCGGCTTTACCGAATTAGGATGGAATATTTCTACGAATAATTTTACTCTTCATGCCTTGCTTAATTTAAACCAAGAATAACTTTCTAACAAATTTTTTCAGCATTCATAAAAGACACTTAAGTTAAAAATATGTTAGTGAATGAAGCAGAATTTGTTTCGTGTCATATACGTTGTATGAAAGTGTGCAGCACGATGTGAAAGGAAGGCAAGTCCACATATTCGGCTCAGTAAACTTTCCGATAAACATTGTGGCTATTAATAAAATACAGTTTCAACTTGCAATACGTCACATTCACAAGAAGTACACGGAGGTGAGAAGTACGTGTCTTACTTTTTTACTTGATTGCATCTAGCAAAAAGTTTTTCGTCATGAAAAAGTTGCAAACCGAAGTTAAAATTGAAGTCACGCAACTTGAGTGTGTACATGGGAGACATATTTCTAACTGCCTATATATTTATAATACAGTAGAGTCTGAACGAATATAAAATGTTTCTCTAGTCGGTCATGTTGAATCGCTCTTTGCGTGATTGTAATTACTTTACGTAATCTAGAAGCGATTTTCTTCTGTCAGTTGATGTCTTTGGCACGAACGTTGTTCATCGCTAGAATTATTTCGACTAACAATAAGCGAAACAAAGGCGAATAACTAATAATCAGCTGAAGCATGAGACATTTTGGATTGCTACCTATTTCTAATACAGAATGGATATAAACTTTCATTGGATAAAAAAACACTACACGTGCACGCAAGAAAAAATACCAGGGCATTCGAAAAGTAATGGCAACATAGTTACTGTTTCACACTACCCATACATTTATTTAGGTTATTTTTGGCATTACACACTCCAAATATAGTCCCTTGTCATGTCAAAAATATGTTGCTTGGAAGACGGCGTAACATCTGCAGCATCATTTCTAGATTTCTATGTTACTAATCGATCTAAAGATCTTTGGGTGTCAACTCTTGATTGAAAGCGAATGTCTCGCTTCCACCCATCTTGCAATAGTTCGTTATGGTTAAACTTCTCTCCCACAAGCTTCTTGTAATGCCGTAAAGTACTGGGTTGCATTTTTTCCTCTTGCAACTTGTATTTTTATTAAGCATCTTTGTTCATACCTACTGAACATTTTTAGGGCGGTATTACTTAATACAAATCAGAAATAGTCCCTGTATTCACAAAATATGGTTCCTTAAAGACTTTTAATAGTCCATATTTATACAATAATATAAGTAGAAAATAAAAATAAACGGTGAAAAAATACATTTAATTGTCTTCACTAAACTCTTCCCCCGAGTTTTAACAAACCTCAGCATTCAGAATCAGACTATTCCATTCAATACAACAACTAAATATCTTGGAATCACATTGGACTATCGTCGCACCTTCAAACATCACATTTAAGCTGTGAGGGATATCTTTTCAACGGTTTATGGCACTATAGCCATTATTCAAAAGCAGTTTGCCAATGAACATACTGTTATACACGCCTCTGGTTCGTTCCTTCCTATATGCTTTACACCTGTGAAATTTGGGCACAAAATCACATACGTTATCTGAAGAAACTAGATGCCATTCAACGATCAGTTGACGAAATATTCAGGAGCTGACTACCTTATTAGAAACACACAACTTTATGAAGGTTTTAACGTCAGCTTATTTAGTGACATTATAAAGTTAAGAGATCAACCTTTCTCCATTCCTCCAGATCTCACATCAATCCACTGATAAGAGAACTCTTCCGTGACACTTGATTTTATTTACTTTGTCTAATGCTCATATTTTATTTTTTTCAAGTTGCTAGTCTCCGTTTGTGATGGAGTTCTTGTCTTAATTGTTCACTTTCGTTATGAATTTGTACCATTTTTTCTGTTATTCTCATTGTAAAAAGCCAAGGCACCTTGTGACCTGAAACTGAAAATAAATGTTATGCTGTTAAAAATAATGACTTCTAGATGCATATTTTTCAAATGAAAAAAGCCGCCCTAAATAAGGGTTCATAGATCGGCATACTAATCCATTCACAATGAACAATGATTAAAAACAATTATGTATGTGACAAAAATAAAAAGAGAACAATAATTTGAAAAAAAGTTATCAGATAAATAATGAGAAAACATAGGAAATCATTTACAATAAAAGTTTCTTGAATATAAATGATTCCTAATTATAGCTAAGGATGATTTTAACACATGAGATCCTATGGCAACAATCGTTCCATCAGAAATTTTAATTGTCTCAGTTGATTGATAGTTTCTAGACGGATCGTGCCACGGGCACCGAACATGAGCCCAAAAACTGTCCAATGTATGATGTGGTATTGTGCTCCGAGATGCTGACAACAAGGCTCATACATGACTTTTTTTTCACAACACACCTCGAAACGGACTGTGGGATCAAGAATAACACCCTTATCCTTCTGCCGATCAATTATGATGATATCAGCATGTCTAGTAGAGCCATCAGAAGAGACGCAACCAAACTCCTCGTAAACCTCACAGGAAGCAATCTGACGGATTGAAGCTGAGATGAGAGAACGAACCGTATTATATCTGTTGATTCGCAGCAATTCCCCATGATGGCAGAAGCCCAAGACGCGAGAAAGCGTTTCTTGCTCGTTGCATCTTCTGCAACGGGTTGGGTCGAAAGTTCTACGGGGGAGAGTACGTACAGGTATTGTATTACAGTTCATCTTAATGGCTTGCGTCCACTGATTGCTCGAAAGTCCATTCTTAGTTGAGATCGACGAATTACCTTTCCTCAAGTGAGAATAAAAAACAACTCCCAAACTTTTACTTTTCAGTTTGCTCCATTGACGAAAAGAATCTTCACGCAATGCTTTTCTTAGTTTTTTAAAAGAAATACGTTCAGAGCAATCGAAGGTAATTGATAATTGTTTTATGCAATGTTCAATTTCGTTTGGAAGATTCCGAATGGCTGCTACATGAGGGTGGTCAACGTGTAAAAGTCTTTGACAATATTAATATTTAAATGCTTCCCACTGGATTTTAAAGACTCCTAAACCCCGAAATTTTTTTGGTGCTAAAAGATATAGGAATGCTCTCCACTAGAAGCGCCGATTGACAGTATTGTTGCCATTGCTTATTGAATGCCACCATGCTTATTGGCAAAATAGTGAAATATAATTTACTGTCAATCAGCAATTAAAATTATAATAACTGAGAAAGAAGTTTTATTTTGTTTGAATATGAGTTAAATTTCAAGAAATATTTAGTCAGTTTGAACACAAATGCAACCAATTTTGAAAGGTCGTGTACTTAATTAACCTTTAAAAGAATGTAATAACCAGGGAACGGATTTATATGGACTAAAAATATATGAAATATGTAAATATATATGTAGTTATTTTTACCAAAATATGGAATTAAATATGGATTTTTACCAAAATATGGAATTAAATATGGACTTAAAATTATAAAAAAATGACTATGTACGTTAAATATTGGTACATTTTAATCAAACTAAACAAAAAATATAATGGACGTACCTTATCTTCCAATGTAGTTTCAACAAAACACAATTTTTATTGTCTGTTACCATAACAATAGGTTACAAACATTTCTTTCAAGTGCTGAAAAGTGAATCTTCTTCTATTGTCTCTGAGGATAGATTTATACTGACTAAAAGAGCGTTCGACGTCACAAGAAGTAACTGGTACATAATTCAATTTCACAATGTCTGCTGGGGATAAGTCCAAGTTAATCTTCACTGTTGATTCACCACTCATCACAGCAACAACCTTTTGTAGTTCTTCATATCCAGGGTTTTTTGAAAGTACAGTGTCCACCTTAGCTCTTACTGCATCTGCAACTTTACCTCTACCACGATTCAGTTGTTCCACAGTACTATTTATAATTTCAAAACTTTCAGATAGTGAAAGGTGCCTATTTTGGAGACTTTTGAGCGTTTTTATGATGCATGAAAATGTATGCTGAATGTGAGCTAAGTCATTCTTCACACTTATGTCACAGGTAACTGTTTTCGCAGTATCAATTGAGACTGCATCTTCAGAGTCCAATGCAAGGAGAACATTGTTAATAGAGTCTATATGTTCGGCATAATATTCAACTGCTTCTAGCCATGTACCCCATCTAGTTAAAATTGGCTTTGGTGGCAATGGAATTTCAGGGTACATTTCTTTCAACACGTTAACTCTACTGGGAGCTTTGAGAAATACTTTTTTCACTGATGAAATCAACAAATCTACTTTAGGGAAATTGTCTCTGACCACTTCTGCCACACGATGAAATGCATGCGCCACACAAGTAAAATGAGTCAATTTAGGATATACAACAGATAATGCTTGTCCAGCTTTGACCATATAAGGGGCAGCATCGCTAATAAAGAATAACACATTATCGTACATAATACCCTTTGGCCACAGGATACCCATAGCTTCGTTGAACAGTTTAACTATAGTTTTGTTATTGCACTTTTCTAGAACATCACAATGTAAAAGAATTCGTTCAGAATATTGTTCACTTAACAAACCGATAACTACATTACCAACAAGTCTACCTTCTTTGTCGGGAGTCTCATCAATGGAAACCCAAATTGAACTATCTTTAATTTCATCTCTTATCTTCTGTATTGTCTCATCGTAGATGGATGGAGCATACGTCTTCCTAAGTGTTGACTCATCCGGGATTGTATGTTGAGTATATTTTTCAAGGAATTCCCTGAAGACCTTATTCTTTAGTTTGTAGAGAGGAATATCAGCAGAGATGAGAGAACGGCACAGGTCGATGTTAAACTCAGATCTTACATTCGATGTTGTTGGTTGTGTTAAAAACAATTGTCTCTGCTTGGAATTTAGTTGTTTGTTGGCCTGATGTTTACTAGTTGTAATGTGTTGTTGCACCAGGAACTTTTGTGTAGGTGATACTGCACACTGACACAAATTACAAAATAATATTTTATTGTCAGTTGATAAACCATCTTCTTTAAATTCTGAAATGTAACTTGTTAGTTTTGATTTTAAATTGACTGAATGACGTACTTTTGGCATATTTACCGTCTTTATAGTATGATTTACAAAACTGAACCTATGTGTACTCTGACTGGCATTTAACTGTTGAGCTGCACAACTGAAGTCTGTTAAAAATTTTAAATTAAATTAATACAGTTTTGTAACTTACTTTCCCATTGTTGATAGGACTGCTAATTTTCAAATAACTCTGATGTTAAAGGGATTACTGAACATGTGTTTAAATCTCTATTGTTGAAATGTATTTTTAAAAGTTAATGGAATTTTGTTTTGTTTTATTGTTAAACCTAATATAATATGGACTGTTTTATATGAAATATGGAAAATATATGGAAATTAACGAAAATATGTACTAAACTCTAAAATATGGAAAAATATGGAAAATAAAAGTAGGATTTTTCAACCCTACACATTGTGAAACATAAAGATAATGCAAAATATAAATTATATTAGCTTTATAAGTAAATATGTATTTACATATAAATCCTTTCCCTGGTAATAACTTATAAAATAATGCTTTATTTGATGTTCAGTATTCAGAGAGTCCGTAGCAAGCACGTAGCAGCTCTTTGCTCATGTTTAGCATTATATAAAATTGTATGTATGAGCAGATTACTTTAAGCTCGCGTGGTTTCTTTAATTCTGATTTTTTTAGTGGTGGATAACATTTATAATAAGACGTTATGATAGTAATAAAAAATGTTTAAGTTTAATTTTTAATATATATTTTCCGTTAAAGTTTGTTACTTTATTAAAAGTAAAGACAATGTGTGCTATATCTAAAGAGGCGGTAAGAAATTGCAACTTTTTGTACTAATTTATTTTCCTTTCCTATAGACAAAGAGTGAAATATGCAATTAAGTAATATTGGCATTTCAATTACAGTTTATTCCATGCCCAGGCAACTGCCATTGTGAATGACAGATAAGGATGAACACGTCCGCAGGGAGTCTTTCTATTACATAGGTATCATTGTAAGTTCTCTTGGCTCCAGTGTTCATAATGCAATCAAAAGCCAATCTTGCCACGTCTGTTTTCTAATTAGTACTGTGAACCTTCTTTAAAATTAATTTCTCAATTATCGCTGTACCTTGACAATAATATTAAAATTAATATATGTTAAGTTTTTTAGCTCATTCGAAGAATTAAATGTAACTAATTATTAAATATTTTAATTATGACCTTGAAGTTGAAAAAATATTTTTATAAGACCTACCAGTTTGTATACTTTATCGAAAAAAATGCTTCGCGAGACATCAGAAAAGACTACGAGATGTGATGGACATTACGTTCACAGATATAAAGTCATGAAACGGACAACTGGCATCCAAAGTGATTTCTTTCACAGTTTATGAAAGTCAATATACTGTATTATCATTTGATTTAGTATGTTTTCCTTATGTGACATGAAAGAAGCCATGAAATTCTGATCACTAACAGCAGAATCAGGTAAATAATAAAATTACGAATCAAATTACTAGAATTAACCCTTACAATAAATCAATTTGCATGATGCAACGTACTACACGTTAGCGCTGCGGATTGACGCCATGTTGGAAAATGGCTTGAAGTAAGGAGAATTTCCCGGTATAATGCGTAAATACACACCCAACAATGGATTTATATAGAGCGAGGCGCCTACATGCATAAAACAAAAGTCTGTATAGGTAGTTAAGAGTTTATGTACTACTAATTATCAGTCAATTACATTTTTAAAATTTGTAACATCTGTTACACAATCTATAAACCCAACAAAGTGTGTCATCTCCTGACATCGGTGATTAAATATAAAATTCCGAAATTATTGCAGGTTTAATTTACATGATATGACATATTAAAGGGTGAAAATGCTACCAAGGTTCCAAAGGGAACAGTCGTTAAGCAACTTTATATTAGATACAAATATGAGATTAATATCACTGTATTACTAAGCCTGATGAAGCAACTGAAATGGTGGAATTTAAAATATAAAGGAAGCTTGATTTATGCATTATGTCAAAGCATATACATACTACAGAGATATCTCCAAAATCACGAATTATATACGACGTATCACAACAATAGTAATTTATATCTGTGTTAAACAATCAAAACGAAATGTATTATTGATTATCAACGTCATGCGTACAAATCTATCTTAATCTTGCGTTATTGTTTAGATAACACTTGACAACTCGTTCTGATAATTGTGAGTAAAATTATATATACGCATAAAAGTTAAATTGGAAGACATTTAAAATAGCAAAGTAATTGCAGTGGAAGTTTCAAGTGCATCGCGTAATCATATAAATAAAAAAATTAAGAGGTGAATGTATTGAAGGGAACTCCACCATTAAAACTTGATTTCCACATCTCTAACTTAGAATACAGTTAAATTATACCAGTCGTCGCCTACAATGAATCTTTTTTTAGAGTAAAATATTAAATGTTGATCAAAAATATTAAACAATACAGTTCTAGTTTAATGAATCACAACCAGGATTGGGACTAATTATTCACGGGATTAAAAGTAATCGGGAAGAAAAGAATGTCATCTGGTTAGGTTCTTGTTCTCGGGTCCGGCATATGTTAGTTCTCTAGAAGAAAGTAATTATAGTAATGTAATATATCTTACTCGTTGTGCGGAATGTCCTCATCTTGCTCCAACGAGGTGGGTAGAAAGGCCATGAGCACCACTAGAGAGAACAACAAACAGGAATAATACTGGGCACTTCTCGAGAACATGGTCCGTCGCTTTCGCCTGCGACTAGAATCTCTCATATTCGCCACGCACTCATAAACACTTAACAATACGATAACAGATAACAAATTAAGATCACAAAATCTTTACATGACACATTATTGTCTAGGCGTTGAAGAAAGTTCCAGTGCGGAGCAGTCACTTGAGAAGCACATGTACTATCACGCAGTAATTAGCAAGCGCCGGTCTACTCACATGCCTCCACACACAGTTCACTCAGCGTTCGACTGCGTGGATTCACAACTCGCAAATTGACACACGAACAACTGAATTATTTGTCCGGCATCGCATGTTGGGTGGCGATTTTCTGTCTACGATACTCCTGTTCCAGAGAGGGGGGGTTGCATGAGATAGAGGGGAGGGTGGCAATGTGGCGTGCGTATTTTAGAAATCCGAATACACGTACGGTCAAAACAGAAAATGGCTGCGTTGTCGTGGTCGCAAGCACATAGCCGAATAGAGGATTCCAGTGTAGCTTATGTGACGTAAAGAAAATTTCCGATCCCTCTCTGACGGAGGTGAAGATAATGGCAATAAAACTGTGTGTATTAAAAAGCTTGTCTGGTGCGTTGTGAGGGGGTTGGAAGGCCGACGACTCCTCGCCAAGCCCGGGCAAAACTTGCCTGCTTCCAGTGTGCGCCGACTCTCTCCCTTGTTTATTGATTTGCTCGACGTCTACCAGAATTCCCGCCACCGACGTCGCGCGACGCTACGTCGCCCCTCTCCCGGCCGAACCCCTGACGGCGTCAGTTCATCCCCATCCGCCTCGCCCGTTTTCTTTTACCGCCTAGCGGCGAGTGTGCCAAATTATGGTGCTCGGTTTGTTGCATAGATGGCATTAATGCATGGACAATAAGAAAGTATATTATCAATATAGCCACTCATTATAATATAATATATTAAATTACATTTATTATTTATTGCTGTGTTTATCCGACACAAAAGCGCTTTCCATTTCACGAGCATAAAATGAACATAACCGCTAATGAAATGCCTCATGATTTTTTTTTTTTTTGTTTGTTTTAATTTTTATTGTTTCTTCCGTCTTCTCTAGTTGTTGTTTAGTCAACTGTCCGAAGGCAAGGTGGAACCTCATAAGTGATGCCAATAAGGCGTCAATCATGAGGCAACGAAGCCAGGAGGTAATGGGGTAGGGTGACCAGTTCATTCCCTTCTTCCTCTTGTTATATGTTATAAATTATTTTATGTAAATAGTATAAAGCAATTCTAAATTATGAATTCATCATTTTGAAAATTATAAATTTAATATCTTCTATCTATGAATTTCACAGTATTTTCTATCTTATGAAAGGAAGAATAATTTTAGTTCAAAGCTGGTGACCCAGATTTAGTAACTTAAATATTTTATTTCAAAACGCCAAAAATCACATAGCCCTACAATTATTTCGCTTTAAAATTTTCAGTAGACTACATGCATAAGGAAATTGTGTGAATGATGCCACCTTGAACAACAACTGAGAATTTTGCGAAGAAAATCATGCATTTACCTAAGAACAATATTTCATTTTGTCGAATGAATTCATAGAAAAAAGGCTTTTCGAATTAACCACAAATAAGTGTTTCCATGTATTGATTTCTCATCAAATTAATGTACTTTGTTATAATTATTGTTCAATGTGGACTCATAATAATTACCATAATATCTTCAAATCCATTTCATTAGATGGGAATATATTTCCAAATTCATCACTCTATCCAACTGAATAACAATGCTCATGTAGACAAGTTGAATACAATTTCCATAATTCTGGAAATCCGAAATCATTGAATGGTAACTTGACACTATAAGGAAAATTATGGCCGAAGCCCAAATAGGCCTATCCGTTTAACGACGTTACTCCATGTGAGTTTTCCTGAAGTAACGTCAAAATTAGAAAAACTTTTACCTTCCAACGTCCAATATTAATGTATTTTAGCTAAGAAATTATGTTTTTATGTATATTACATGCAAACATAAGTAAGAAATTATTGTTTACTTTGTGTGTCTATTGAATATATTTTTCTTTTAGTTCAAATAAGAGATAAATCCTTTCGAAAATTCTTCAAGTAAACTTTCCAGGAAAGAACTATGCAAGCTGCATAATGTAGATTATATAATTTTACCCATTGTAATGGTTCGTATACTACTCTGATTATATATTTCACTGTAGTGTGACATCAAAACTTCTTCAAGGGTAGTAATTCCATCCATAATACACTTATATCACGTATTCTTGTTTTATACTCGAATTACATAACAGAGAAGGGACTTAGGTGGTAATCCGATATTCATTCATTCATTCATAGTGTTCTCTCTAAGGGCAGGTCTTTCACTGTAAACCAAGCTTTCTCCAATCTTTCCTATTTTCTGCCTTCCTCTTTGTCTCCACATATGATCCATGTATCTTAATGTAGTCTATCATCTGACGTTCATCATTCCTTCCAGTGCATCCTTCAGTAGGCAGTTTATTCTCAGCCAGTGACCCAACAAATTCCTTTTTCTCTCCCTGATCAGTTTCAGCATCAATCTTTCTTCACCTACTCTTTCCAAAACAGCTTCATTTCTTATTTTGTCTGTTTATTTCACACGGTCTATTCTTCTCTATATACACATTTCAAATGCTTCTAGTGGTTTCTCTTCACTTAGTCGTAATGTCCATGTTTCTGCCCCGTGAAATGCCACAGTCCACACAGAGTATCTCACTAGTTTCTTTCTTAGTTCCTTTTCCAGAGATCCGCAAAAGATGCTCCATTTTCTATTAAAAGCTTCCTTAGCCATTGCTATCCTCCTTTTGACTTCCTGGCAGCAGCACTTGTGACTGCTTATACGGATAGATAACAAGGCTGAAAGGACGTCAAGATTAGGTCTTTAGTATACAGCTGTCATCCATTCAGTGCAATTCAATTTTGCTCGTGCTGTAAGCCTACACATTGAAACAGCGATTCTTCATTTATAATACGTAGGCCTATATTATGAAGAAATCGTAAAAAGGTATAGTGTTAATTACACTTCCAGCAGTCGATAGTTCCAGCAATTGTTATGAACTTACAAGATAAGCCAATAAATTGATAACCTTGTAGGATATAACCTATTTTGCTTAGCCAAAGAACCGTATGTAACCTTCATAAGTTAAAATTGAATTTTTAAAAAATGTTCTTTAAAACAATACAATTTGTAAATTTTTCTGGGTTCCAGGCATAGCTTCTAGTGAGATTTGTAGCAGACTTAAAATATCGAGACTCAACAGATCTGACAAAAATAGTGTACCACTTTCACAAGCGCCCTGTTGCAGCTAATTTCTAGTGAGAGTTCTAAAGAAATCTTCAGTTATAATTACCTCGGAATTCAAGAAAATTGCCCTAACGTTTTTTGGGCCACAAAGCGTACAATGTCTTGAATTGTTTGGCATCTGGTTGTACTAGTACAATTTCATATTGTGTGTTGGAGTCGAAAATATTCCGAGCGATATGAGCTTACTTGGAAGTTTTGTGGACTGTACCATTAAATGTCTCCAGGTTATCAAAAGAAGTCGGATACCGACCAATAGAAGACGAATTGCGAAGGTCTGCTCAACGTTTGTTGTCAAAAAGGTTTTTGTGATATCCTGGTACAAATCGATCTGGCTTCGAGATCATTGTGATTGAGTTCGAAAAATACAGTCAAAGTCGTACAAAGCCAGCGATGTATGTGCCCTCTCGGATGTAGCACTATGACTTCTGGCAGATGAATAGCTAACTTGTGGATAGTATGCAACTTTGTTTGTTTTGGGAACTCAAGTAACCATCTAAAATGCCTCAGGTACACAGTATGTGCATGTTGACAGATCGTGGTAAACTTATATAATAAGTTCATCCATGTGTCCTAACGTTCTCCGTCTTTACATTCGTACTACCGTGATGTATCTCTGTAGGTATCGGTATTTTGCTGTTTAATTGTAGAGCATACGTTAAAGTTAATATGAGCCTGGAATTTCTTACTCAAATACGAGCTATGCGGCACCACCCATTCATTTGTGATTTTGAGAAACTGGCCATTAACTTTGGTTTAAATAGTTCTACCATCGTTTCTTCGCTTATAGATAGGATAACCGTTGCAGTTTTCCTTTGTAATAGTTTCGTAAGGATTCAGGAAATTCTCCGTACATTTGCCATTCTTCATACAAGGTGACATTGGATTTACCGCTCCGTAAGGGCCGTGGATCATGGAAAGCTTGACAACTTGGAAAGGACGGTCCTGTCAGACGGTCCTAACTGTAGCATTGCATCGCCTTTGGAGATTCCCGACGCTGTCGCAGTTTAAAATTAAACTAGAAAGATATGTTTCATCGTACGAAATCCATTATTGAGAAGTTGCTAGATTTATGCTTTAATATTTTAATAATAATTTCCTTGTGTTAGAGTAATCCTTCCTCTTGTTTTTGTGCGAGTGTAGAACAGTCTATCTTCCTTTGATTAATTATACTGAAGCGGGTGCCACAATTTTTATTTTGCCACGCATTACAGTAGATTTATATGCATGCTGGTGTTGATGATGATGATGATGATGATAATGATGATGATGATGATGGTGTACACTTTATCTTGTAGTTATATTACATTTCTGGTTGTGTGGAAGAGAAGACCTGATGGCCTTAACTCAAGTTTCCCGGCGACAACAGAGCAGATAACATCGTGTGTCGTACTTAGACACTGCGTGAGTGTTAGCTACATTCTGAGTTTGTTTACGTAATCGTTATAGTTAAAGATGAAAACCGCAGTAAAATGAGAAAATACGAGGCTTTAAAAACAACATTTAACAAAGATGCAACTGGTCCAGCAGCAATTGCCATTCACAGACGGAACTATGTGTTACGAATCACATACACAGAAATACAAACGTTTCAACTAATAGGGAAACAGAATACAGTTTATATTACACTTAGAAGCAAAATTATTTCTGTACAATACTTGGATCAACATACTGGAACGCCATCATGAATGGAAATAGTGTAACACTTAACATAACCTCTTGCAGACAAAGAAGTTGTTTTAGTGTGTGTGCTAAATTTACCACCGAAAATGTTCAATGATGGAATACGTAACACGTTACAAAATTATGGTAAAGTAGAACTTATTGCTAATTAAAAATGGTCGTCAAAATTAGATGGTCATCTATCTATCTATCTATCTATCTATCTATCTATCTATCTATCTATCTATCTATCTATCTATCTATCTATCTATCTATCTATCTATCTATCTATCTATCTATCTATCTATCTATCTATCTATCTATCTATCTATCTATCTATCTATCTATCTATCTATCTATCTATCTATCTATCTATCTATCTATCTATCTATCTATCTATCTATCTATCTATCTATCTATCTATCTATCTATCTATCTATCTATCTATCTATCTATCTATCTATCTATCTATCTATCTATCTATCTATCTATCTATCTATCTATCTATCTATCTATCTATCTATCTATCTATCTATCTATCTATCTATCTATCTATCTATCTATCTATCTATCTATCTATCTATCTATCTATCTATCTATCTATCTATCTATCTATCTATCTATCTATCTATCTATCTATCTATCTATCTATCTATCTATCTATCTATCTATCTATCTATCTATCTATCTATCTATCTATCTATCTATCTATCTATCTATCTATCTATCTATCTATCTATCTATCTATCTATCTATCTATCTATCTATCTATCTATCTATCTATCTATCTATCTATCTATCTATCTATCTATCTATCTATCTATCTATCTATCTATCTATCTATCTATCTATCTATCTATCTATCTATCTATCTATCTATCTATCTATCTATCTATCTATCTATCTATCTATCTATCTATCTATCTATCTATCTATCTATCTATCTATCTATCTATCTATCTATCTATCTATCTATCTATCTATCTATCTATCTATCTATCTATCTATCTATCTATCTATCTATCTATCTATCTATCTATCTATCTATCCGTCCGTCCGTCCGTCCGCCCGCCCGTCCGCCTGTCCGTCTGCCCATCGGCATGTCCGCCCGTCCATCTATCTGTCTGTCTGTCTATCTATCCATCCATTCATCCATCCATCCATGCATCCATCTATCTATCTACCTACTTACGTACCCACCCACCACCCATCTAGCCATCAATCCATCCATCCATTTGCCTGCCTGCCTGCCTGTCTGCCTAATATTCCTTCTTTAGGGAAGAGGGGAGGACACAGACTGAGAATGTCCTCGCACGCAAGTCGCTCGGGTGGACCCATTGTACTACCCGGGATGGAATGGTTCGCATCTTCTAAGTACCCCCGCGCTACAGGTCCTACGCGCCGCCTCCGAACTCCCTTACAGGCCTACATATTCCTTTTATTTTTCCACGTAGGCCTCACCGCGGTCCCTCAACCCCAGTCCCACAAGTTACCATGAGTCCAGTCGAAACTCTCAGTGCGTAGTGCTGCCATCAACCTAACCACTGTAGGAAGAATAGCAGGCTATTTCATTTCTTGCTGACATGATGAATTAGTTTATTTTGCACAACCAGCAACGAATAAAACGCTGAAACTCTTAATGATTTTCGGTAAATAATTTTACTTAGGATGTATTTATTACGTACGATTCTAAAACCCTGCTATAGCATTTGCCTCATTTTCAGTATCTCAACAATGGAAATCCCATAACAGCCTCTACTTTTGAAAATACGTGGTATAATACATAAATAGGTTACATCTCTGATCATCAACGAGTAACAGTAAAACTCATTACGAGCTTATGGCCAATAAGTACGTCATTGATTGAACATATTATGCTAATGTTTAAAAGTGGCCAAGATGATGTCCAGCATTTACTTGACCTAATACACTCCAAAATGTCATATTCTTGCCAAAAATCCGCAATGACCTCAAATAGCTACTACTTTACTCCAACATGAAAAAAAAAAAAAACGCTGAACGTCTTGGCATAGTTACTTGCGTTTTCACGTTGAAACTCGAATAAGTGAAGATGTATATGTCCAAGAAAAAGCATTTGGCATAAAATTCATTCAGATGATTTTTTTTAGAAAAAGAAATTTTTGACAAGGTTACACTTTATTGAGTTATTTACGTTGCTTTCAATGTCACATCTTCCATGTAGTATGTTTCATTCTTATGGAAGCAAATAACTTTCAAAATGTCTGGTATTCTGCTGGTAAAATAAATCTTAAAAATCTAATGATCTTAGTCTGCAGCATTTCCTGCACAAACCACTAATTAAGCTTTAAATATGCTAGGTAAATTCTTGCTGCCTAGAGTGCTAAGAAAACGACAATGACCCATTGCTATTGCCTGAGATTTCTGGGTTTATCATCATTCCAAATTTGCAAAGCCTACATCGAAAGTCTTTTTATTGCATCAGTAATGTCGTCACGATGAAAATTGTCGTATAAGATCAGTGCGCCAAATAAGGCCATGCTAGGGTTTTCTTCGCTGCTATTTGATTCTTTCTCAATGAATCTTTTCCAAATTTAACAAAATTTGAAATTTATTCATGAGGAAATGGAAAACATTCAGCTTTATTGTTAAATTGTATTATTTGTTACAAAAAAGATCGATAATTCAACAAAGTGATATTTGGCCTTATTAGAACAGGGGTTTCAAATAAGGCCAGCTCAGAATTTCCAAATTTTAGAAATAAACAAAGTTGATAAATTTTTCAATTGATGGAACAAACGATTGAATAAAAATATATTTTATTTACCATAATAAAGAAAACTGTAAGTTATTGAGAAAATGGTCTTTACACTATGAGTAACATAACACGTTTAAAATTACATTAGAACTCAATTATTTTCACATTCTGGGCACTTAAAATGTACAATTTTCTGTTGTTTTGTGATCCCAATACAGTGTCCATGCACATATCTGCGATAAGTTTCATACAAAATCATGTCTCTGATAACATCCTCCTTACAAATGAAACATTATCAGCTTAAATAAAAAGAATTAATTGATTAATTAATAACTAAGTAAATAATAAATAAATAAACAAACACAAATAAATACAAATAATTAATGCAAAGAATTAAATTAATCATATGGTCCTAATAGGGCATCGCTTGGCCTTAAAGGGCTACATCCTAATTTAAATTATGTTATAAAATTATTTTGAGATCCTGGAAATAGATAAAATATACTATATTATATACATAACACACTAAATTTTCATTAAAGATAAAAGGAGTTTTAAACAAAAACGCTCTTACCGCGTGGTAGTATCAACACAATCAGGTTCGGCCGCACGGCTTTCTTCCTCTATGTATCCACTACAACTGACCACAAGTGAGTGGTTTATATGCCTTAACATTTAGCAGAGCATGCAGACGAAGAAGATGCTCCTATTTATCACCAATATTTGACAGTTCTTCGTAAAACAGTAATTGGCCTTATTGGTCTACATGACCTTATTTGGCGCATTTACCTTATTTGTAAATCGTCGGCATACATTATATTATCATATAAATTAGTTTTCAATATTATTACATTATATTGTCTACATTATTTATCATTTTAGTTAAGTCATTGATATATTATATCATACACAAAAAATCCCAAGTACTGAGCCTTGTTGTACTCCGGACTTCAAAACGTGCCATTTTGAGGAGAAAATACCTGTCGTAACACATTTTAACGGTCCCGAAGACAGGAGTCAAACCATATGACAATAGTGACAGAAAGATTAAGTTGTCTGAGTTTAATTGAGAGAAGTTCTGTGCCTGCTGTGTCAAAAGCGTTACTAAAGTAAAGTAGCACCAATAATGCCAATTTTCGTTCATGAGAGGCATGACAAATATCCTCATTGACCTTGAAAAATGCTGAAGTCGTACTGTGTCCAGTTCTGAATACTTACTGATAAATAATTAATTATTAAGTAAGCAATGTTCGATCAGGTAAATCGTCAGATGTTTGTGTATGCCATACATTGTAGAACTTTTGATGGAAGAGATAAAATACCAATGGAGGGATTTTAATTTCGGAAAATGGACTGATAGGGGTTTTGACCAGAAAATTTGATTGTATGAAAAAATGAGGGAGGTATTAAATATATTAGCCATCATAATTATGTCCAGTATTTCAATCAGTAAGGTAAAGCTTATACAGTCTACTCCTTCACCTTTAGCTTTTATGCGTTTCATGCGTACTTCATTTTCTGCCACGTAAGAAAAGTAATGTGTGGAAGGTGAGATCCCTAGCAAGTCAACTATTATTTGCTGTTTTTTTAGTTTGGTCCAGGATCAACTACTGTAATATTATCGAGTAATCATTTAAATTTCAAGCGGAATGGTAACATTTTCACTTTGAGTTTTTAAATTTCTTAGTCCTAACATGCGTAATTCTCTCCACAATTTGGAAGAGTCAGCGCCCTGATGTAAAGTGTTGAGGAAATGTCTGAGTTTAGCGTTCCTAATATCTTGTATAGTTTTGTTACGTAGGTGTACTGAACTCAAAAATCATGTCGTAGGAAAATGCAATTCAGTAATTCTTTAAATAATTATAAATACAATGGTGAAATCCAATATCAATAACACAAAATAATAATTCTCGAGTTACGTACCTTTGAAGGTTTGGAGTCCTATGGAGATGGCGTCACTGTGCGATCCTGCCAGCCAGCCACGCTAGAGTCCGAAGCGCGAGAAATACCTTTCTTAAGCTTCCTCTTTACTGGGTTTTACCTTGGATAGTGACCCAAGATTTAGTGGACGATCTTCTTTCTGTTAAGCCTATAATGATGTAGCTGGTGCATTTGTTATTAGGTATATCGTCGATTACACTGAACAACAAGAATTTTGCTCCGACTTAAAACAATGTGTCTCTTATGGTTTGATGTGCGCTGAATCCGAAAATGCATCTCATTTCTTCATATCACGTAAGGTTGTTAAGATATACTATGATTTCACTTTTCGATAAGCGCTCCCCCAGGAAACATCTGGCGCGGGGATGAGGTATAAACCGAAACAAAAGCTAATGTATTTTATGAATTTATTTACGGTTTATTATGGTTGTTGGCATGTTATTTTGTACTTCTATTAAATAAACAGATATTGGTCCCTTCTATTAAGAAAATTTCATGAGTTCAAAGTGAGGTCTATGCAATGAACAAACAAGGGTGTGGTTTTCAGTATTTAAAGGAAAGGTTTACTAGTTTGAGTGAAGGAAAATTAAAAGAGAACATTTTCATCGGTCCATAAATTCACAAAGTTATGGCTGACCCTTCGTTTGAGGAAAAACTTTCCGTTACATAAAGAATGGCATGGCGCTCTATCAAAGCCGTTTGCTCAAATTTCCTTGGAAATTCTAGGGCAGAGAACTACATAAAACGTGTTGTGGAAATCATGTTAAGAGCATACGACAAAATGAAGTGTAATATATCTCTCAAAATACACTTTTTACTTTCTCATTTGAATTTCTTTCCTCCTAAATTTGGAGCGGTAAACGACGAGCAAGGGGAAAAATTTAATCAAGAAATATCTGAAATGGAAAGGCGATATAAAGGAAGATCATCATCCAGCATGCTTGCAGACTATTGTTGGTTCCTTTAAAATATAGTCCCGGGTCTAGTTATAAACAGAAGCCATCCAGAAAATTATTTTAAATGTAAGTTCAAATTCCGAGATTTTTCTCATTATATGCATGAAATATGGTTATTCTTGTTTGACTATGTTACATCATTTCAATTTTGTATCCAGTACACATTTCTATTTTTATTGTGAGGAATTTTGAATCCCTAGTGTGTTGTAATTTTATCAGTAGCAGCGAAAAATTAAAAACAAATAAGTTTTGTCATAAAAAATTAAATTCATTTTCCCGGAAAATGGTACGTGATGGGGCTATTTGAATATTAAATTCAGATTTAGGACACACATATTAGTAATATTCACCTATTTTTATTTCGGAGCATGACAAAAAGCAAAAATTTGTTCTTCGTTATTTTAGATTTTTTTTTTTTTGTGTCGCCAGTCGACAGTCTTCTGATTGCATTTTCTTTTATACATCCACTCTGCCGATGCTTTTGAAAGTTCCACTGTCGCACATTTTAATTCCTTTACATGGACATTGCGATCAAGAGCTGCGATCATAGATCTTACGTACATTCCCAAAAAACTGAAGTGTACCCTTTTAGGAACGTATTTCAGTCTCTCATTATGAAAACATTCCAGACTATCAATATGTAGAAAATTATTTACATGACTAGGATCTTTCAGAAATATTTCATCACTAATTATGTCTTGTAGATGAGAATATTCTTTCGAATTTTTCTTCATCCACTTACGGTCTCCCATCTGGTTGTCGTGCGCACAGGATGTGAATTTCTTTCAATTTTTCAATGAACATAGCCTATTGCATGAGTTTTTTTTATAATTCTTTTAATTTTTTAATAAGCAGTTCATGATCGTTTTCACATGTAGCTGAGGACCACCAGAGATAAATGGACTTCTTTCATGTATAATCAAATCTTTGTTATACCTGTTAAATTTTTTCATCTGCGATTTTCCGACATGCCACGCGTCAAACTAGTGATGAATAGTTGGAAACGTCTTTTAATTACCCCTTACCCCTATGTGTCTAACAGACAGAAAAATGTCTCCTTGCGTCATGCCCCTTTGAACGATAATGAAGTCCAATATTTTAGACCTACTCAGGTTCATGATGGTATAAATATTTTGCCGAAAACCCTGGGGAATCGTATTGCCCATCTCCTGCTAAACACAGATTTTGTTCTTCTACTGCAGCTGCAAAGTTAATATCTTTTCCCTCAACCCTCGTGCGGTGAATGGTATAACAAATATCGTTTAACCAATTCATGAAAGTAAGTCTCGCTAAAAATAATTAAAAAAAAACACATCTTGATTGTATCTTCAAATGATCTGAAAGCACTGAAGGTAAGTCTACACAGATAAATTCCTGATGCAATATAAACGTTACCAGTTAAAGTGCTTCTTTCGCCTCAAGATTGCTAAATGAAGGAATGGCCTTTGGTGCAAACCAGTTTTTACACAAAAACACACCTTATTGTCGTGTACGAATTTCAGTTACAGGCATTCCACACATATGCCATCATTTAAATAACGACAACAATCCACTGGTAAACATTGTAATTAACAAAGTTGGCTGTTCCTCCTCATTTAATTGCCTTTTTTACTCGTTTCATTTTCAGAGTTTGTATAATCGGAAGGATTACAATCTTCATCAGAATCGATGTCGGAGTAACCAATATTTTGTTCTGACTCACTCACAATACTTCTGTACGTCTCAAGTCTCAGTTCACATGAACACTTCCATGGATGTGCATTTCCACATATTCTATTTTATAAAAAATTCAGATGTCTCACATTCTGATGTGGTGCTAGTGCCAGACTTGTGGCTTTATAAATAGTTCTGAAACAGTTTTCTTCCTTATGAAAGAAGAATCTCTTTTTTTCTCTCTCAGAACCTAGAAACTTTGATGGAATAGGATCATAATTCATTCGTGGATGTTTAAATTTACAATCGCACAGAAGACTTTTTTTCATTATATCTGACTGATTAAAATCTTAATTTCGGAAATGAATGCAACAGATTACCGAACGTGGTGTAGGAAAGAATTTTTTTCGCTTTGCACACAAAATCTGTTTCTTTATATAATTTGGAATTTGTCCTTGTTCAGAAAAGAATAATAACCAATATTTTTATTTTTCCTGATAACACTAGTCAGTCAGTCAGACACCATAAAACGTTTAGTCAACTCAGCTGTCAACATACTCGTATATGCCTAACTTGGAGTCAGGCCAAAAGGGAAACATTCAAGGAGGAGGGTTCGGTCCGGTGCTGTGGATTGAATTCGGCGTAGCTCAGTAGTCAGAGCGCTTGGTACGTAGAACCAAGGACCCGGGTTCGATCCCCGACGCCCGAGCAAATTTTTCTCCTCAAATATTAATTGTCAATATTACAGATATTATTCTGTAGGACAAATTAATAAAAATATCTTTAATATTCTAATAGCTAGCAGTGCATATTTCTGTACAGATTACTGTGCACTTAACTGCGGAATCCCGGCCAAATAAGTCTCTCAGCTGAGTGCGCACCTTGCATAATGGCAGTTGACTTGAAGATAAAACGTCAACATATATGCCTAACTTGGAGTCAGGCCAAAAGGGAAACATTCAAGGAGGAGGGTTCGGTCCGGTGCTGTGGATTGAATTCGGCGTAGCTCAGTAGTCAGAGCGCTTGGTACGTAGAACTAAGGACCCGGATTCGATCCCCGGAGCCGGAGCGAATTTTTCTCCTCAAATATTAATTGTCAATATTACAGTTATTATTTTGTAGGACAAATTAATAAAAGTATCTTTAATATTCAGTCAGGTTTGGCAGTTTTGATTTGTGATTACTATTTCGTTAATTTGATCTATTATTCTGGTATTTTGTGTGTCAACTCATCGTTTTCTTGCCTGTTTAATGACATTTATTATTTGGAGTTGTTGTAATAGCGAATGCGAGTGAAGTAGCTTTCTCTCTGGGTTCTCCATTTGCCGTTTCCGAATCTGCCCTAGCTGCTTGTACCGAAGATAGGTTTTTGGCTTCACATCCATATATATATATATATATATATATATATTTTCCGTCCTCTTTTCTACACGTCTATTTCATATTCAATCCCGGTCGGGGCAAGTTACCTAGTTCAGGTTTTTTCCGGGGTTTTCCCTCAACCCAATACGAGCAAATGCTGGGTAACTTTCGGTGCTGGACCCTGGATTCATTTCACCGGCATTATCACCTTCATTTCATTCAGACGCTAAATAACCTGAGATGTTGATACAGCGTCTTAAAATAACCCAATAAAATAAAATAAAATAAATCATATTCAATAATTATCATCCTCTCGTCTCATCTTCTTATTTATACTAACAATTTATATACATACTATTGTTCATTTAAATATTTCATAGATTGTTATGTATATTTTTATTGCTAAATTTTTTCCAATAGTTTAGAATTTGTTATTATCTTGTTTTATTTAATAAATTGTTATGAAGGTAAATGTTTATATATTTTGTTTGATTGTAAACTCCTGTTGGCCCAACGAGGTATTCATCGTTGTTCAACGATTTACGGCCGAAAAGAGGTTAGAGGTGAGTGAACCCACTACGTTTCACAACTGCTGATTTAGTGCCTTGTAGATTGAGAACGGTATGGTATTTCGACTTGCGGTCTTCAATATTGCTATAAGCTACACATCCTGTACATTATATGAAAAAATATTTGTTTGGTTCAGTACTTATAGTTTTTATGCGTTTCATCGTTGTTCGTACGTCTACTTCTGTCACGTAAGAAAAAAAGAATTTGTCGGTGGTGAAATTCTTAACATGGCAACTATTGTTTGCTGTCTTTTAGTTTGTTCCAGGGTCAATGTATGTGACATTATGGAGCGATTATTTAGATTTTCAAAGAGGAATGGTAATGTTGTCACTTTGAGTTTTGAAATTTCTTAGTCCTAACGTGCGTAATTCTCTCCACAATTTGGAAGAGTCAGCGCCCTGATGTAAAATGTTGAGGAAATGTCTGACTTTAGTGTTCCTAATAGCGTGTGTAATTTTGTTACGTAGATGTTTGTAATCAATATGATGTATCTATCTTATAAAGTCTAAACTGTTTGTGCGCTGCATCACGCTCTTTCATATGGCACGTATGTCAAGAGAGAGCCAGACTGCCGGACGCTTCTTAACATGCTTTAAATTCAGAGGTGCATGCTTGATGTATAAATCTATAATAGCCTAATAATAAATCTGTAACCATAATTTTTCTGAAAATTTTCGCTTTTACAAAAATAATTGGTGTCAACATGTATTAACCATCCTGAGACCAAAAATCGCTTTTTTTTTATTTTTGTTTCTGTCTGGATGTTTGTTACCTTTTGACGCGATAATGGCTGAACCGATTTACATGAAAATTAGAATATCAATTAAGTTTGTTCTAATTTAGATTTTAGGCTACATGCCATTCAAGATATCTTATTTAAAAGAGGGGTTATAAGGGGGCCTGAAATAAATAAATCGAAATATCTCGCTTACTATTGATTTTTGTGAAACATATTACATAAAAAAAGGTTCTTTAAAGATAATTTTCGATAAGTTTTATTCTGTGGAATAGTTTGATAAGACTGATATTTAACGAGATACACGAGCTTTAAAATAAGAATGCTTTTTATCATTGCCGCCTCAGATTAATAATTTTCATAATTTTTTATAATTTTCATTAGGTTTTTGTTTAATCAAAATACAGTACTGTATTAACAATGAGTGTTTTTACTGACGAATGAGCTATCCATTCAGACGTATTCATTATGCAGTGTATTAATTAATTTTATTTTAATTTAATTTTAATTTAATTTCTTCCTGTAACCACTACAGGTTGCCATCGACAAATAATAATAATAATAATAATAATAATAATAATTATTATTATTATTATTATTATTATTATTATTATTATTATTATTTATTTATTTAATCTGGCAGAGCTAAGGCCAGTAGGCCTTCTCTTCCGCCCAGCCAGACTCCAATTCTAATTAAATACATTTGCTTATATAGTTATTACATTAATATCTAGATCATAAAACAACATGAAAGTAAATAATGAAAATTGGATAACTAATGCTATTGTGACAGTAATAAACATTGGTAAGAAATAGTTATAATAATAATAATAATAATAATAATAATAATAATAGTAATAATAATAATAATAATAATAATAATAATAATAATAATGAGATAATTTAGATATTTATCTGTGATATATATAACCATTAAACATTGAGAAACCTGAAACAGCTATTATTGTTAACAAGAATTGTTAGAAAAATATCTCGTTAGCCTATTCTTAAATTGGTTTGATGTCTGACAGTCCCTGACATTAGTCGGTAGGGAATTCAAGTCGAGGAACAGCCACAGTGAAAGAAGATGAATATGAGGATGGTCGGTGGGAGGGAATGGATAATATTGAGGAGTGTTGTGATCGCGTGTCTAGGTTATGATAGGTGGATAAATTTTGAAAACGAGACGCAAGATAGACAGGAGTGGAGAAATGCAATATGTGAAAGAGAAGGGAAAGACAGTGGATTTTCCTACGTTCTTCTAGACGGAGCCAGGACAACATTTCGAGGGATGGTGTTACGTGATCAGCCCGGCGAATATTGCAGACGAAACGGACGCACATATTATGAACACGTTGTAGTCTCTGCGCCGAAGTAACGCTTAGGTCAGTAAGCAGAATATTACAGTAATCGAAGTGGGGCATCACGAGTGTTTGCACTAACATTTTTTTCATGGAAAAGGGTAGAAAATTCTTCAATCGTCTAAACGAGTGGATTAATGAGAATACTTTTTTGTAGGTTTCTGAACTTGAATGTTCCAATTTAAACTTTTATCCATATAAATACCTAGATTCTTTACTGATTCACTGAACGGAATTTCGGTGCCGTGTATTTTAATCGGGGACAAATTTGGTACGGTAATAGTACTTAACAAACGTGAATGACCCACAATGATTGACTGTGATTTTTCTGGATTTAGTTTAAGTCGGAATTTCCGTGTCCATGTCCAGATTGAGTCCAGACCGTCATTAATTTTAGTTATTGCATCTTTTATTTCGTCAGTGTGGAATTTTATGTATATTTGAAGGTCGTCTGCATAGAGATGGTGTCGGCAGTACTTTAGAGATTCTGATATGTCGTTGATATAAATTGTAAATAGTAAAGGGCCAAGAACTGATCCCTGTGGGATCCCTGACCTCACGGCCTGCCAAGAGAAAGAACGATTTCCAGCTATCACACTTTGTTGGCGGCCATTAAGGTAAGAGGCAAACCACAGGACAACGTGCTCTTCTAGGTGTAGTCTTCTGAGTTTACATATTAACAAGTCAATGTCTACAGAATCGAAGGCTTTGCTGAAGTCAAGTAAAGTCATTATTGTCAATTTACGTTCGTCCTGGGCCTCGCGTAGGTCTTCCGTGATTTTAAGTAATGCTGTACTTGTGTTATGTCCGGCCCTGAAACCTGATTGATAAGAGTCGAGAAGTTTGTATTTGTTTAAGTATTCTGTCAGTTGCTTGTGTACAATGCTTTGGATAGGGCAGGTAGGATGCTGATAGGTCTGTAGTCGTTATAAGATGTCGGTGTTTTGGTCTTGGGAATTGGGTGGACAAAAGCGAGTTTCCATTGCTGTGGGTAAGTCGAAGTCATAATTGAGGCATTGAAAATGTGTGTCACAGTCGGTAGTATTACATCTATGATTTTGTTTATTAACGAAATATTGACGTGGTCTGGTCCTTCTGCTTTAGTTGTGATTCGTTTCAGGGCTTTCTTTACGTCAGATTGCGTAATATACCAAAAGTGAAATTTTTCCCTTGAGGGGTTGGTCCGTAAGTTTAAGAGTTCATCGATTGTCTGTTGTTTGTCAATGGGGCTAAGGGTTGTAGTGTGCGTTTTCTTAGGCCCAATTTTATAAAACTCCCTGACTAAAGATCAACTTTGATCGAAGATCGAAAAGTGAACCGAGTTCAGACACTTCTTCTATTGTATAAAACTTTTCTGCGATCAAATTACCTTGGTTCAAATGCAATCTAAGTTCACGTGAAAAGGATTTGGCAACATCGCATAAACAGGTGAAATACGTGATGCGCGGACCATGTTATACAGGTTTGTTCAGTGTTGCCAATCTAGCGACTTTAACTCTTTTTCAACAACAATTTCTTTTAACTTTTATATTGCTTAAATAGGGATTTAGTGACCTTTTTAGCACCCCATAGTGACAAAATGTAAGCTTTCTTTGTTGATAATGAGAAATCTAGCGACTTTGCAACTACTTTTTGGCGACTTTCCATACACTCTGTTGCAGACACTGTTTTTTTTTTTTTTGTGTAATGTAAATAATGGCGGACAATAAGAAGAAGGCTGACTGTTCTCCAAGTTGTTATCATGTTATGGTGTTTGATACTGCTAAACATAATAAAGCTTTATAAAACGACAATTTTCGTTTAGTAATACAGTTAATTGAACATTTATGAATGTACCTATCATATCCATGAATAATTAATGGTTGTTATAAACATAATATAATTATAGGTTATGTTATTTGATAATGCTGAACACGATAGAGCCTTATAAAATATAAGATTGTTTGTGTATTAAGGCAAGAAATTGAAAGAAATATATATAAATGTACCTAACATATCTATTAATATTAATAATAATGGATATTTTATTTGCACAATCTGTCACTCGTATATTTCAAACAGAAAAGAAATAACTGAACTTGGATCATCTAACTTAATCGGAGAAATTTCTTCAGTCAAAGTTGACTTTAGTTTGAGACAAATTAATCTCAGATTAGACTTTATACAACACAAAATTCCAAGTTCAGCTGAAACAAGGATCAATTTAACCTCTGATCTAAGATTAAATGGTTTATACAATCGGGCCTTAAAGTGGTCATTGAGCCGTTCCAGTGATATTGAGTTGCCGTCTACCTGGGTCTTTGTCTGTCTTAATCCCATTGTCTGCACATGTCTCCATAGCGTAGAGGGGCTAGTTCCTGGTTCAGTAAGGCTGTATGCATGTCGGATTTTAGCATTCCTTACAGTCTGGCTGGTTCTGTTTCTCAGTTGCTTGTACCTGTTAAAATTAGTTTCGTTTGTGTCTCGTCTATATTTTCGATATGCCGAATCTAGTTCAACCATCATGTTGCGTATGTCAGCAGTCATCCACGGCGCAGGCAGTCTTCTCACACGTCTAGTTTTTAGAGGAGCATGTCGGTCATACAAGTCTATAATAAAGTTATTTAGCTGTTCTATCTTCTCGTCCACAGTTCGTAACTTCCATATTGCGTTCCAGGGTATACGTAATGCGTCGTCTATTAAAGCAGAATTGTCAATACGTTTTAGGTGTCTATAAGTAGATATTTTGGTTGTCATTTTGAGACACTGCAATGCGTAGGCCTATATTACATATATTATATCGTGGGAAGATATTCCAGACGCAGGTAGCTGTCCATGTGAGAGAACTTTGGAAGGATTATTAGTGATGATTAAGTCAAGGAGCGCTTCTGAGTAGGCGGTATGAGTGGGTTTAAGTGGAAGGATAGTCATGTCACAAGCATGGAACATTGTCTTTAGTTGTGTCGTCTGTATTGAGTCAGCGGCAAGTAGATTTGTATTAAAGTCACTCATTACGATTACGTGTTCATAATATGGCAATAGGTTCTGTAGGGATGTCACCAGGTCAGCTAAAAAATTAACCTTCGGAGGCTTATAAACAATACACAGCAAACATTTCTGAAAACTAACTCGTATTTCTACGAAGAGAAATTCAGGGCGAGAGGAATATTCGCCGGGGGATTGGTGAATAACTTTGGGCTCGAGATCCGATCTAATGAAGGCTGCAACACCACCTCCCCGCTTATTTAAGCGATCGTTGCGAAGTAGATTGTATCCGTCGAAGTGAATTAGGGAAGAGGATAAAGATGGCGTGCAAGTTTAGTGGGGAAAATATAGCGTAAAAGTGTCAATGTGTGCTAAAATACTTTAAGCGTTTATGTGTGCGACTCGAAGAGCATTGGGGTGGAAAGAGAAAGCGGCTTGTAAGATATTTGCTGTCTGCTGGGGCAGGTTGACTCGACGTTCTGGACAGCTCGGCTCCTCAGCTCCGCGCATGCGCTGTTGGCTCTTCAGTTATATCGTCACGATTGCTCGTATTTTCGC
This sequence comes from Periplaneta americana, assembly GCF_040183065.1. NCBI lineage: Eukaryota > Metazoa > Arthropoda > Insecta > Blattodea > Blattidae > Periplaneta > Periplaneta americana. Next base: position 77,937,814 of record NC_091122.1, on the reverse strand, counting down.
AATGTATTTGTCTACGATGATTGAATACATTTTTACTGTTACATAGTTATATTCTATTCTATTATATTCTATTTAACATGTGTCATTAAATATTAAATATAATATCTAACATTAAAAACGCGAGAAAATATTTTATCTGTTCTCATATTTCTCCAACCCTTTTAGAATGGCTATCAAAGACGATATTTATAGGCAGCTAATTGAAAATATAAAGAATTACGGAACCAAGACCAGTGATAACCAAATGCATGCAGTTTATGCAAATTCAACATTCAAAATAAGTCACTTATTGACTTTTTCTCTATTTTACACCATAACATTATGAACTTAGTTGTAAATGTTTAATTTGTGGCACTTACATCTATGGTAGGCGGTTCATATCAGTGATCACTGATCTAAACGATTAGTATTTAGATTACTCACCTTCAATTTAGCAGAAGTCGTGAACACTGAAGTAGGTTACGATATATGACTCTTCTTAATGACATCAGTCACTGTTTTAATCCATATTACAGTTAAGTCTTAATTGCACACTATCACTTTCACATCACACGTATTCCGTTTAAAATAATAAGGCCTATTTTTCATAACATCAATAATGATTATCTATTTACATAAAATGAGAGTTTTATTTTACACAGCCTGAACTATAAAACAGTTCTACACATCAGGAAATTGTGTATCTTCATTGCTTGTACCAGCACGTGACAGATGTCCAATTATAGTGTGGGCTGCAATAGTTTGAGTCTCTGCAGATGTGGGTTTTGGAACTACTTTATTATTTGATTTCTTTTTTCTAATCGTGAATCTTCGTTGAGGGTCAATTTTCTTCCTTGTGTCAATTTTTTTTGTCACATCTGGGAAACTTCTTGTGACATCTTGAACAGAATCCAACAACGGCACTATATTTTTTAGCATTTTTCTAATTAAGACTACTTGATTAGGTTGTGTGACTTTGTCCAAAATAGAATGAAATTCATTTGAAACCTCCATTTTCATTTCCTCTATATTCACATTTTGAGATTTAAAGTTATCACCATTCCCTACATAATTTAAAATCGCATTTTTTTCTTTCAATTTTGCCTCTTCTTCCTCCTCAATTTGAAGACCAGGGTTAGAAACAAAATCATCATCTTCATTAACCGATTCAGTCTTTGTGTGGGAAGTTCCTTTCGTCTCTATAGTGCTGCAAACCAAGTGTATATGTTTGCACATATTCCACTTTATACATGCATCAATACACGTACAATTAAATTTGTGTATGCATGCTTTGCAATGCTCACAAATCAGGGTACAAGTACAAGATGGCTCAATTAGTGTCACAGTATACATTTCATTTGCCGACGATGAAAATACATTCCATGCATCTAGAGAAGAAACTGCAACACTTTCCGCACTCATAGACAGGGACTTTTTATGGCGCTCTCTTACATTTCGGAGTTTATTCGTTACTTTTCCCTTCTCGAGTACAATCAAACGGTCAAATAATTTGCGACTTATGAATCGCATTATAGCATGAATTGCTATGTCGAGTCTCTTTACCATTTTCCCTTTCAAAAACAGGTGTTTGACTATGCTATGAAGCCTTTCCAAATGCATGTTTGTGTTTATGCCGGCATTTTTTCTATAGCAATAGGCCCAAGCCTGACAGTTTTTTAGGTAATTGTTTTTTAAATATAGTCCAAAATCTTGCGTTTCTTCATCTGCGCACAGCTCATTGACCATGATAGGCAACATCATTTCGAAGGCGTTTTCGTCTAATTCATTATGTAAAGCACAAATTTTAATGTAGGTGTCTTTCTTCTTCTCTTCGTTCTTTATTTTATCTAGTCGTCTTTGCCACGCTCTTTTGACATGCCAGCTGCAAAACAACCTCTTTTCGCAGTCGCTCATAACGGTTTTCCAAGAATTGTAAAAGACTTCGGCCATGTCAGTCATCAATACCTTAGTGTCAATATGCCCTACTTTCTCTTTTACAGCCCTTAGAAACACGTCTAGACCGGTTTGGTCATTTCTGTTCGAAAAGTAAAATCCACATGGGAATCCTTGTCTCATGTCATCGAGAACTAACAGTGTTGTCATTTCATAACTGTACGCGTTTGTTCCATGAGTAGAATCCATGCATATACAGTCAGTGCCATATTTTTTAAGTATCTCTGACTGTGCCTCTGTCATAATGCCCAGCATGAAATCCTCAGTTTTTAATTGAGGATATTCTGCCATATCCACTCCTTTGGGCTTATAGAGAATAACGCAACTTTTTTCGTCGTTTCTCCTTTCTTTCTCTACCCATGCCTCGACACTCAGCGCGTCATCAGAATGGCGTACAGAGTCGCTGTCTAAACAAAATTCTCTTATTATATTTCGTAAATCTTGCTTTGTAACAAGGTGTTTCCGCTTGATTTCATCTTCGACAGAACTCTGTACGTCATCTAAGATAGCTTCAAAAGGTACTTTCGCGGCTATTTTTGAAGCTATATTTTTTCTTTCACATGACGGTAAGGTCAAATGAGCTAGTTCCATTTTATGTCCTACATGGGTTATACAATGATTAACCCGCACACTTCCATCACTAAAAAATACTGCCTTAATTCTGGCAGGGCAATAAGCATTAATTTTTGACGATCCCTGTACTTTAATCTCTCTCTGTCTCTTGCCTGGAGATGAAACTTTACTTCTGTAATTTCCCGAACGGTGACATTGATAATAAACTATTTTTTTGTCTGCATATGTACTTCCAGATCGATTTTTGACATATGAAGCTGTTTCTTGCTCCTCGACACTTTTTTTCCATTCTTTGAAATGACTAGAATTTTCGAATTCTAATTCGTTAGTTTGTAATTCTATATCATGCACTATGGGAAGGTGATCACTGAAGTCAGTAAATTTTTTGAATGTATTTACACATATAGCACACTTCAAAGCTGTAGTTCTGGACGATTCTTGGTCCGTACCAGAGTACCCAGAATGTATATTGTTGTAGTGTCTTTTTAAGTTGAATCTTTTACTAAAAGTCTTGTCACACAGTTCACACGTGAAACAATTAAATGTGGACATCTTGACAAATAAGAACGCTAAATAAGGCTATATACACACATACCCAACTATATATATATATATATATATATATATATATATGTATACCCACCACAATAACTACAATGAAACACGAAATGAAATGTTATAAAAATGAAACCACAAAAACATAGCACGAGACTCAAAACAAACTCAAACACAACCCGCCAGTGACAACTCCAGCAACGTAGTGGGAGTAAAGCCGAATTACGCATGCGCGGAGCAGAGGAGCCGAGCTGCCCAGAACGTCGAGTGGCAGGTTGTTACTGGTAAGGGGAGGGGAATTATGAAGGTCAGTGTCATTGTCAGAGTCTGTCAGAATTTCCGTTTGACTAGGGTCCACTTCTACCAACTCTAAGAATATTACACTACTAGTCTAAACTACACTACTTCTACTTTTTTGTTAAAAGTTTCAATCAAGACCATCACTACTTTCACAACACTTTTCCTGTCAATATAAACTAACAGCTAGTAAGTTAATATTAAATAAGAAAGCAAAAAAAAAAAAGTAGATAGGCTTAAGTACTATGTAACTATAACTAGAATTAACAGAATTAAACCTTGTGTCGTAATACAAAACTCGCGACTTCTAAATGTTGCGAAGATCGCTCCAGCATGTCTCACGTCGCTTCGAGTCACCTCTGTTCACTACGATAACACCGTCCTGAGTCCACACACTATTCACTCCAAACTTATTGATGGCTTCTTTCAGAATGTTATGCCGGATTCTGGTCAGATCTTTTCGAATCGTTACACCAGTTTTTTTTTTAAGTAGGTGCTTATTTTTGAATACTTCACTCCTCTTCCGATAACTCACGAACTTGACAATGATAGGTCTAGGCCTATCATTGCCAACGTCGCGCCTGCCAATCCTATGGCTCCTATCAATATCCATCACATTCACATCTACTCCGATCCGTTTCCCTACCTCCATAACCAAATTGTCGGTGTCTTCTGCCTCCTGTTCTTCCACCCCGAAGATCCTTAGACACTGCCTACGTTGATATTGTTCTAGATAGTCCACTTTAGCTTCCAGGGCTTCGATTTTTTCGTCCCTTTTTACCAAAGCAGTTTTCAACTCACTTATTACTTCGTTATTGAATTCAATTGTCTTCTGTAGTTCAGTAACAACTGAGTTCGTTACAGTTTCTTTTATCAAGTTGGCAAGAACTTGCAGCATACGGTGTCTTGTAGAGCTTCCTTTACAACACGCTTAACAGTTTCCTCAATTTCCTCACTTTTCTCACACTTTTTAGGGCCCATTGTAAATTAATCAATGCCGAACAACTTAACAGATTAACTATATGTCGCCACTTCCTTAACCACTTTTTATACACCTCCTATGAAGCTTCAAGTCGAGAGAGTTGTTTCAGCGTCTACTCACTATCCGCCATGACACTATTCACTGAATAATGAAATGAAAACAAATGACTTCGTCTATAAGGAGCCTTGCACAACAAACGGAAGCTATTCATTTAAGACTATTTTATAGGGATATAATTGTCTGATGGGAATATATAAATGTTTATCAATATTAACATACAGAGAATGTTTGTGTGTTTGTATGAAGTAATCTCAGAAGCTACTTAACCAAATTGTATAATTATTATTTCACCATTTGAAAGGGTGGTTTCCAAATGGACATAATGTTATATATTACCGTAACTCCTGTATAAATCGAGGATAGGTAGGATTAAAATAGATTCTTACGCACAGAAAACTTGATATCCTGTCGCAATATTATATTACTTGATTATTTAAACTTTATTTGGTCCACATAAGATACTCTAACTTTATACACTTCAGTTTCTTTTTGTCTATAGAACATAATAGTATTTTTAAGAGTTAAGTCATAAAGGTGAGTATTAATGTACCGCATTCATTTTCATCTCAGAAAATTAACGAACAACGAGAGTGTATTGATTTACTATGCAGCAATAGTACGTTAGCTTAGCATTCCATTATTTTATAATCCCAATATTAACTATGCTCATTTGAATTGTGTTAAAGTAGATAAAATGAATATACTCTGCAATAAATGCAATGCAAAAAATGGGGTAATGAACCAAATACTGTAGATTATGCTGCGTTGTTGTAAAAGTTGTTCCTCCTGAGATTCAAGAGCCCCCAGAACCAATTAAAATCTTACTTATCGCAGTAGCCTACATCCGTCACCAACACACTTTTTAAATAATATAAGACAGTACAACACCTTATCCCAAGTGCCATTGTTTGGTGCCAAAGAAATACATAAAGTCAATTCTACGCCATCATTTGAAGTTCAAGCATAGGCTTATTTAATTGGAAATCTTCCAGCTGAGAGTAAGAACCTAAGTATATTTCATTTCAGACGCTGACCAATTGTCTATTAGGTCTAATATAGTATAAATCTTAAAAGTAGAATTGACTGAACAACTCCAGAAATTATTACATGATAATAACAGTTAAATTTATAGTTTTAAATACAACTTTCAAAATGATTCAGGAGCAAACGACTTAAAACGTAAAAGAGTTATTATTCACTAAGTAATTATAAAACTGTATTTAGATTAAAGTAAATATTTATTTCTAACAAGTGCAGCGAAGCACACGGGTATGGCTAGTTAATAATATATTAATTCAGGCTGTCAACTTTCCCATCAACTGCGTCTAAAAGTCCATGTGGAGTGTAAAGGTATTTTCGCTGATTGTACTGCAGGTTTGTCTTACCGATACGTTTCAAGTCGCGGTATGTCATATATTTTTATTTAGGACATTTCAAGAAATATGCAGTATATAAAATCATGATATGATATTCCCCGGGCTGCACATGTTCCATGCTTCGGTACTCTGTCTGTCTTATTGATAATAATCTGGTGTAGTATGGATTCAGAAAGCTGTGTAAGGGTGAGTGGGCTCGAGAGAGAGGACTGCTATATCAAAAGCCTGAAGCAGTCAGTAATAATTATCTCGTGTGGATTGACGATGGAATTAACAAATTTGTATTGAAGTCTCCCGATATTTCGACATGTTCATAAATGGTTACATTCAATAGAAATGTTTACAATATCGTTAACTTTAGATGCTTGGTAGATTACACAAACAATACATTTTTTGGAAATTTGCATTTTTTAAGGAACAGCGTCTCCGGTTTTTCATCATAATTGTCCAGAAACACATATGTATAACTCTAGGATTTAAATCTGACCAAATTTATACTGTAACACAGCCTTCCCTATTATTTAAACAATCATTTCTTAATACTACATAACCGTCAAGGTGTACAATAGATGAAAGAATAGTTTGTTTATTGCCAAGATTCATAAATAGCAAGGGCATATAAATTTAGATCCGAGAAAATAGAATAAATTTCATCAAAATATACGGTAATACACTGAGCATGGATGTGCACTATTTAACCCTCCATGGACCAAGGAAAGGGGGGGTCATTTTGTGTCCACACATTTTTAATTTGGCTATTAAAATTGCAATAATATTATTTTGAAGTTCATATTCCATGATTGTGTCAGAAAAACTTCAAATTTTATGAATCTATAAGAAAATAAATATTTTCAATTGATTTGCCTTATTTATTTTATGAAAAGTCTATGTGGACACAAAATAACCCCCCTTTGGTCCAGCATGTAACTGACTTTTAATATACTAAATTTTTAATCACCGCTTAATTATGGTCCTGTCATAACGTTTTAAATTTAAACATCGACAACAATGGTGCCTGTATACTACATAAGAACATGTTTTACCATTATTGGTAACAGGAATCGTTTTTAGTATAAATTCAGTTGCTCTTGATCAGTGAGCAGTGTCAGTTGTATGATAATATAAATATCCAGAAACTATGAGTGATAAAGACCTAAGTGTTGTTACTGAACAAGGAGAGGAGGAAAATTATGATCGAAGGGAAGATGGCAGTATAAGTGAAAATGAAGACACAGTGCATGATTTAGAAGAGATAAATGTAAACTAAGGTGAAAGTGATACAACTGGCGATTCGATTATGTTCGCAACAGAAATACCAATGTAGTTACATATGTGGCAAAAAGTAGTAGGGTTGTATACTGTATATCGAATCCACCTCGCCCTGCTCGAAGAACCATTGCTAATATAATTCGTGGCAAACCGGGTCTATGACCAGTAGGTAAAGTAGACAATTTACATGAATCCTTTTTGAAATCTAAAAAATTCAACAACACACAAATGAAGAGAGAGGAAGGAATAATATTGAGGAAACAAATAGGATTGAATTTCTTGTTTTTCTGGATATTCTGCTATTGATATGCCAGTACTTGGACTATCATGATTTATGGTCTGGAGAACTTGGCAGATCAGCATATATTGCAGGCATGATCCGGAACAGATTCTGTGATCTTGTGGGGATAATTAGATTTTATGATAAAGGTACACGGGATATTCGAAGACAAAGTGACAAATATGCTCCTTTGCGTGAAATATTCCAACTCCTAAATGCAAATTTTTCTTAGATTCTATTGTGCTTACAAAAATACCACTATTGACGAAATGCTGTCCCATTTTAGAGGGAATTGACCCTTCTAGGTTTTCATGAAAGATAAGCTGGGAAAGTATGGGATCCTGATAAGAATGCTTGCAGACTGTAAAGAAAGATACGTTCACAGCATGGAAGTGTACACCGGTAAGCAGGAAGGCACAACTTCTGAATACAGATGACCTAAAGAGACGTGGAACGGCTTGGTGCTCCTATCAAAAATACAGGCCGAAATGTAACAGATTGGTACTATAATTACATCTGTTGATCTAGCGGAGGACCTCTATAGTGACTACAATCTGACTTTAGTTGGGACTATGGAAAATAAACGAAAGCACATTCCAGAAGAGCTGAAGTCTGTAAAAGGAAGAGAACTCTATTCCAGCATCTTCGCCTTTACTGATCCACCCTCTGGAAAGTCACTTGTGACTTTGGTATCATATATACCAAAACCAAAGAAGGTCCTAATTATGCTTTCATCTCAACATTGTATTTCTGATGATGGAATTAAGAAGAAGTCTGACTGACATTAATTTATTTTATAATTCAACAAAAGGAGCAGTTGACACCATCGATCAAATGGCGAGACAATGCAGTACAAAAAGAAGAACCGGACGATGACCTCTCTCTCTGTATTTGACACTTTGATAGATATTGCCTGCATAAACGTATACGCATTGTACACCATAAACTTTCCTGAATGGAATAGTACTAAGACAAACCAGCGACGTCTTTATCTCCAGCAGTTAGGATTAGACCTCATCAAGTTGAACAACGGGCTGAAGTCGTAACTGGGCTCCAAAGCGACATATTAGCAGCCATGGAAGCTGTCTTGGGAGGAAACTTAGGAAAGAAGTGAGACTCCAAAATATTCGACTGAAAAAGGAAGATGTCATGTATGCTGTGATGAGGCTCACACTAAGAACAGAAGAACAAATTGGCAAAAACCCCATTGTTTGTGCAGTATGTTAGCTGTTTGTGTGTGGTAGATATAGCTACCAAGAAGACTAATATGTGTTAAAATTGTGTACGTGCTGATTGAACAAGGTACAGACTACAAGGTATTTTCTTCTTATATTGCAATGTAACTAATGTGATAGTGAGTGAAATGAGAAGGTAAACTTCATAGAAAGAGAACACTTCAATTTTTTTTTTATTTCAGCAGTAGTAATAGGATTCTGAGTGAAATTAACAGGTATGCAATATTTTGTTTAAAAAAGTGTGTTACAGTTCTGTACGTGATGATTGAACATGTACACACCATAACATACTAAAGTTTTAGTATTTTTATCGTTTCGTTTTTGTTTTATTTCTTCTATTTCAATGGAACTAATGTAATGGCGAGTGAAATTAGAAGGTAAACTTCATTAAAACCATTGAAATAAATATATAATATTAAAAATAAAACTAAAATAAAAAATTCTAAGGATTACATTTATATTTATTATTTGGATTATTATTTGGAATTTTATTATGAAATTGGGTTTAATTGTAATTTTTTGTAGATGCCAATATTTTTGTTAGATTATTAAAACTAATGAAAATTGTCTTTATTCTATTATATTTTTGTGGTATTTGAGTTCTTTCTTCTAATCGTAAACATTAGAAAGAAAGATTTTTTTTTTATTTCTGTGGTAGTAATAAGATGCTGGTCCCGCGCCGTGGCGTCGTGGTCTAAGGCATCCTGCCTTGGACTCGCGTTACGGAATCCGCGCTAGTTCGAGTCCCCGTGAAGGAAAAAATTTTCTCATGAAATTTCGGCCAGTGTATGGGACCGGTAGCCACCCAGCATCGTGATGCACTTGGGGAGCTACGATAGGTAGCGAAAATCCTGTTTCGCAAACCAGCTATATCCGCTGGGGAAATCGTGCTAACCACACGATACCCCCATTCTGGTTGGATGATCATCCATCTCTGCTTCGGCATGTGGACGTGAGGCCAGAGGCCGGCTGGTCGGTCTTGGCTCTTCATGGACTGTAGTGCCATGTATTCACTAATAAGATGCTGAGTGAAATTAACAGGTCATGGCTACAATATTTTGTTTATTTTTTTATTTCAATAAAAATAATTTCATTTTATCAATAAATAAACACACCCGTAAATTAATTTGTATTAAAGACATGTCAAATAGATTTATAAAATTGATCTATGTGCATCATATTCACATTTCTGCCATTTATTCCTTGTGGATACTTTTTAATCCCCCTTGGTCCACCGCGTAACCAAAAAAAGCTTGGTCCAGCTAGGGTTAAAGGGATGAAGAATGTTTTTCAAATGCTGCTATTAAAGCTTCATGGTAGAGGAATGGGTTCTCGTACTGGTCTGCTTGTGGCTGGGGAAGGATGTAGGTGAAGGTCTTCGCTATTGTCAGAGGATGACCGCCCATCAATCAACTTAGCCAACTTAAGAAAATTATAACCAGGAAGTTGCTAAATAGAAGTTTGAAGATGCAACCTAGAATGAGTATTAAAAATAATTAACACTAATAATAATAAAAATAATAGTAATAATAAAATATACTTAGAAACATAAGACTTTAAGAAAATTAAGTGGAATAAATAATGTAGTATATAAAAATACATACTATTATAAAAGAAATAAAAATTTATTATAACTGAACTTTGAGTGTCAGATCGTCCGACGTTTACATATTGCACAGATCAAACAAGCGCGTTATCTTTCTTTCGTTGCCATCGATTTTAACAATAATGGCACCATCATTTGTTCAAACAATGTTCGGATCAAATCGCAAGATGGCTTCCTTCTGTATCACATGTCGCGTCATAAAGCACAGAGCAATCCAAGTGCTGATCGATTCGCAATTTAGTACCATTTTTTACGTTGATTGCTCGGTCTTTCATATTTACATCATTACGATTTGCAGCGCTCTTTCTTCCAAACTCTCCAGTCTTCGTGACGTATTGCGGTTCTGGACCATACTTCTGCTATTTCTCTAACCAACACCGCCTCGGTCTGCCCTAGTCTCTCTTCCTCATTCTCGGGTCCCATTACAGTTGATACATAGGACCATCTTCACTGGTGAGTCTCAGCACGTACCCGGGGCAGGGCATGTTTGCGTCCCATAGTCAGATAAGATGCAGCAGATAAAAAAGGGTCCCTGTTTTGTGGGCATAGTTGCGTCCCGTTCCCATCAGGTAGAGAAAAGGGTCATGGCATAGTTGCGCTCCTATGAAATAGGAAGAGAAACAGGCATTATGGGAACTAGAGCCTCGTAATCGACAAATCTTATTGAATTCTCATTCGATTTAATATTGATAATCAATACCGCAAAAATGAAGTTGGCAGTACTTTATTAACTGACATATCCAAATAGGTGAGTCGTTGGAATATTTCGTTGACATTTTATTAGTGATTTTCACACCGTTTGTGGCGTATAGTGAGGTTAATTTGAAATGAATGATACGTTTAGTGAAAAGGGTAGAGAGTTAATAAGTCACAATGGATTTAAGTTTCGATTTGCGAAACCCTGTAGCGTAGATTTAAGATATCGGTGTACAAACAAAAAATGCAGTTCATTTATTGTGTGTGATAGACAAAAAATGTTATTTTAATAACAAAATTGATCGTAACTACGCTGCGGACTTACACATTGATACACAAAGTGTATCGAACAGTGTTAAAAGAAAAGCTAAGGAAGACATTTCTGAGAGAGACATGAAACTGATAATTTGTGAAGTGAATTCAAATGAAAATACAACAAATTTGAATAAAACTTATATATATATAACATATAATAATATATATAATATTAGGAAATGCATATATTCGACAAGGCGAAAGGCCATTACCGAGGAACGTTGAAGAATTTCATTCTGCATTACAAACAATTTAAGTGAAATTGTACAGGAATGAAGATATGTTATTAGTTAATAACCAAGAAAAACAGTTGGTGATGTTCTCTTGTGAAAGCAACTTGCAATTTTATTTATTTATTTTATATATTTATTTATATATATATTTATTTATTTATTTAACCTGGTAGAGATAAGGCCATCAGGCTTTCTCTTCCCCTCTACCAGGGGATTACAACTACAATATAAAGAATACAATTACAATTATAATTACAATTAATACTGCATTTACAAATACAATAAAAAATCAAAGTACTAAAAGAATTAACAGACTAATAAAAGCTAGACTGTTCATTATAAAAATTAAGAAGAGAGAAAATTTTTTATTAACTAAGTAAAAATTAAACCTACTCTACGCAGTAAGAAAATGCTTAATAAGTTTGCTTTTGAACGCTACTAAATTCCGACAGTCTCTGATGTCACTGGACAGGGTATTCTACAAGCGCGAAAGCGAGATTGTGTATGATGATGAATACGATGAAGTCTTATGTGTTGGTATGGCTAGTATGAGGCTATTTTGTGTGCGTGTGAAGAGATTATGATATGATGACAGGTAACTGAAACGGGAGGCAAGGTAGGTAGGTGTAGACGTGTGAAGGACTTGGAAAAGGAGAACAAGAGAATGAAAATTTCTACGTTCGTTAAGCCGTAGCCAGTTTAGAGTTTGGAAGAATGGGGTAATGTGGTCAGCGCGACGGACATCGCAGACGAAGCGAACACAAGAATTATGAACACGTTGTAACCTTTGCGGCTGGTTGACATTGAGGTCGATCAGTAGAGAATCACAATAATCGAAGTGGGGCATTTCTAGTGTTTCCACTAGTATTTTCTTGAGTGATAGAGGGAGGAATTTTCGAATGCTGTTTAACAAATGTAGTATGGAAAGCACTTTTTTGATAATATGGGTTACTAGATAATTCCAGTTTAAATGCGTGTCAAAGTAAACTCCAAGGTTTTTAACACAGGAAGCAAAAGGGATTATTGTGTCGTTTAACTTGACTGGAAGAGCAGGAGTAATGTTGCATGATAGACGTTGGTGTCCCACTAGGATTGCTTGTGATTTTCTTGCATTGAGAGTCAAACCAAACTTTCTGGCCCATGCAGATATGGATTGAAGGTCCACGTTAAGATTTTGTATTGCGTCATTGAGTGAGTCAGGGGTTGTAAGGTTATAGATTTGTAAATCGTCTGCGTAAAGGTGATGCTTACAGTGCAGTAGAGTCGAAGGGATGTCATTTACGTAAATAGTGAATAGTAGTGGTGATAGAACAGATCCCTGTGGGATTCCAGAATCAACGATACGCCATGAGGAAGTTCGACTTCCAATGGAAACACACTGCTGACGTTCTCTGAGATAAGAGGAGAACCAAGAGACTGTGCTTTCTGATAGTTGGAGTAATCGTAATTTTCTCGTCAGTAAGTCGATATTTACAGTGTCAAACGCTTTGCTGAAGTCAAGTACGGTCAGTATTGTAATTTTACGTTCGTCCATAGCTTTTCGGATGTCTTCCGTTACTTCCAACAGTGCAGTTGCTGTACTGTGTCGAGTCCTAAAACCTGATTGATATGTATCCAAGAGTTCATATCTATTTAGGTAGTCAATGAGTTGTCTGTGTACTATCCTCTCTAACGCTTTCGATAAGGTAGGTAGAATACTAATAGGTCGATAGTCGTTGGGAGTAGTCGGCGTTTTAACTTTGGGTATAGGGCGCACAAAAGCATTTTTCCAAGCTTTAGGAAAAATGGATGTCGTCAGCGAAGCGTTGAAAATGTGTGTCAGTGTTGGTAAGATTACGTCAATAAGTTTGTTTATCATTGCGATACTAATGTCGTCAGAACCTGTCGCTTTGGATTTGTTGCGTTTAAGAGCTTTCTTCACATCACTAGGTGTAACGTATGAAAAGTAAAATCTGTCTCTGAGTGGGTCAACTACCTGAGGTTCTGCCATTGTCTGTCGCTGTGTGTTATGGTCAGTACTGTTAGTTGGCGGAGTAGTGAAGTGTTCATTGAGGCGTTCTAATGAGATGCTGGTTTGTTGTGTCTGTCCTTTTGTATTTCCAAATCCCATTGAGTTAATATTTTTCCACATGTCCCTAGTGTTTACATTTGATTCAATTAGTCCGTGCATATATTTCAGTTTGGTATTTCGTATTCCTTGATTCGTCGTATTTCTCAGTCGTTTGTAATTTCGCAGGTTGTCATCAGTTTTATCCCGTCTGTATTTTCTGTAAGCGGAATCCCTGTCGGTCATCAGGTCTTTTATCTTAGTTGTCATCCATGGTGCTGGGCACCTTTTAACATGTTTAGTTTTTAGTGGAGCGTATTTGTCGTACAGTGACACAATAAGTCCGTTAAGAATGTCCACTTTGTCATCCACTGAGCGTGCAGTCCAGATCGTGTGCCAGGATAATTGCACAGCATCCTCATAGAAACTAGTCTCGTCAATATGTTTCAAGTCGCGGAAAGTTATTGTATTTGGCTTCATTTTAGAGCATTGTAGTGAATATGTTAGGTAAATGATGTCATGAGCAGATATGCTTGGTGCAGGTAATTGTCCGTATGACAGTACCCTGTCCGTGTTCTTAGTAATAATCAGGTCTAGTAACGTCTCGGATGTTGCAGTATGATGCGTGGGCAAAAGTGGTAAAATGGTCATATTATACGATTCGATTAGTATAAATCAAGGAAAGTTTACATGGACGGAACGTGTAAGTGTTGCCGAAATTATGTCTTTCGACGTTTTACGGTTCACGGATTGGAAAATGGACATTACGTCCCAGTAGTATTTAGTCTTTTAGCTACAAAACAGACTGATGTCTATTTTGAAGTTTTGGCTAGTGTGAAAGGTAAATATGGCGAACTTGGATTAGATTTTGAACCAGAGGAAGCATTTGTTGATTTTGAAATTAGTATTCACGCTGCAGTTCGTCGAATCTGACCAGACTGTAAGCTGAGAATGCAGATTTCATCTCGTACAATCTTGGTACAGGAATATCCAGAGCCTTAGTCTGAGAGTGAAAAAGGTGAGTTTACTTCTGTTATGCTTAAACTAAATATATTTCCTTTCTACTGCAGTAGAGGTTATGTATGACGTTTCATTTTATAGGGAAATGGCTTGATGTTTCTGTTTCCACATGAAGTGGAAAGTTGCTTTATTTAAGACTTGATGAATGATAAACCAGTGGATGAACAAAGTAGATGCCTACAGCTATTATTTTTTGGAAATATACATTACAGCAGAAGCCTCATTTCCTCCTGAAATGTGGACGTGTCACTCAGCACCAAATGAACTGACGACAAATGCATGTGAGTCATTCCACACTAGTTATAACAAATCATTCTACCAAGAACATCCCAAACGTTCAGTATTTTTGACTGTTTTAAAAGATGTAGGAACAAAAACATATATAACTTTGAACAGCTTAAATTTGAAAAAGAACTGCAATAATAAGACATACCGTGAAAGACTCCGTTTTTTTAAACCAAATGATCGAGGAATTGAGAAGCGATAAAATAGATAGACACATGTTCTTAAAAAAATGCAGCTATATAATATTTTAAAGTAATTTATTTTATGACAATCCCTTTCGTGTGTATTATGTCCATCGGGGCGCAACTATGCCATGTCCATTCTGCTACCTGATTTCTTCGGGGCGCAACTATGACATGCCTAGGCCTTCCAATTGACCGCGAGGCGCAACTATGCCATACCGCGTACCCGCTCCATCTCCACATCAGCTGAAGAACTTGGACCGCTATATCTTTCATACTTGTCCAGCTCATCACTTCTTGGTTGCTGATTCTATCCCTCCAGATGACATATAGTATTTTCCTCACTATCTTGCATTGGCTTATTCTTAGCATCTTCGTTTGGAGACATACGTACAAACAAAAATGTAAAAAAAAGCTATTTTTGGTCTCAGGATAGCTAATTGTACATGTTTACACGAATTATTTTCGCAAAAGCGAAAATTACGAGAAAAATTTAGGTTACAGTTGTATTATTAGTGTAGATTTATATTTCAGAAGCAAAATACGTGTTGTAAATGTTGGGTGTTAAAGTGTTTCCTATGTTTGTCATACTATGTCGAAATCTTCTCCATTATGGGAGTAGTCGACACTTCAGCATCGCTAAGTATTTTTTAAAATGCAGTGATGTGAAATGATCACATTGGCACCAGATATATGGAATGTACAGAAAAAATGTCCATACATATTAGGGGAAAAAATTAGAATAATATTTGCATAAATTGGTCCCAAAATTATCATTTTTCTTTAGCGTGTCGAGGTATCCCTAAATGACCCCATATTAAAACTTCCTTTGCTCCTTTTACTGTTATCTCCGGCATTTCCGACTGAGAAGTAGTGGCACTAACCTAATTTTCTGAATATATGTACATTTTTTTAAACAAGTGAATTACTTGAGAATGTCTTTCGCGGTTCAAAATTGTGGCCATACGTTACTGAATCGATTAGAAAGAGGAATAGAAATTGGCTGGGTCACTGTCTAAAAAGAAACTTCCTATTGAAGGGTGCATTAGAAGGAATGGTGAATGGAAGAAAAGTTCAGGGCAGAACAACATATCGATGATAGATAACATTAAGATACATGGGTTATAAAATTGGAGAATGCTTAGTTTGCAATGAAAGACCTACTCTTGGGGCGAATATTGAATTAATTGATTGATTAATCAATAATTTTAATGGATTGATTGATTGGTTGATTGATTGATTGATTCATTGATTGATTGATTGATTGGCGGATGAACGGATGAATGAATGAATGTACGTAATATTAACACTAACGTCTGTATTATCATTTGATTTCTTACTTTTGTCTTACACTGTTCTTGATTGAACATACCCTCTCGATTACGGCAGTACTGACAGAAAGTAAAATAACTCAAGCACAAATGTTGCTATAGTTCCGTCACTCTTATTTCCGGCAGCCAATCACGTTGCAGGTCGGCTATATTTAAACGTGTCCGTCTTGTCATTCTCTACTGATGACGTTATACACTTCCTAAAGGCTCGATAAATAGGCTACTTAATATAATCGCCCACCATTTTTATTCTTTCGTTGGCGTTCGCAGAAAGCACACGAGGTCATTATTTGCCACTCAATTATTTGCTCAATTACATTGTGTTTGATTTATTATCATAGGAACTACTACATGATAATGTTTAACGGTGCGACAAATAGATTCCTCGTCTGATAGCTCGGCAACGAAAGAACAAAAATGGCGAACGATACTACCTACCTATATTTTATAGAGCCTTCACTTCCTAACCCGTAAGCAAAGAGGAGGAATCACGCTGGAAATGACAGCGACGCGACTATAGTTCTTCGAAAGAGTGGTTTCCTCCCGCATCTTCTTATTTAAGTATAAAATTCCAAAATGTATGTCATAGAGAAGTAATATTCACAATACTGTGTCATTTTTCTACTATGTCAGGGTGCGAATTTACGTGGGGATGGGAGGGATTTTCCCCCTGTTGGAAAGTTATCTCCCTCTCACAAATTCATATTACCATCCCTGCCAGGGATAACTTCTATCCCCCCTCACAAAATATAATTGTTTTAATACGAGTATATTTTATAAAGTACAGTATAAAGTAAGCAAAGAAAAGAATACTGATGTATTATCATAACCGTCAAGCTGATAACAATCAATACACATCTTATCTTAAGTCTGCTCATGGATATAATTATTATTATAATCAAGATGCAAGACAAGCAACTCAGTGCGACCAAGCGTTAAGCCGTATCGAATGAGGACAATAATAATAATAATAATAATAATAATAATAATAATAATAATAATAATAATAATAATAATAATAATTTTATGTATGGTATTCTCTATCTAGGACTCTATTCCCCCCCCCCCCCGCCCATAAGAAATCTTCATTCGCACACTGTACTATGCTATTTAAATATAAAAAATTAATTCTAATTTAATCTTTCAAGTTGATTTTACTTAAAATTAATCTATTATTAATTTCGTAATATTATAAGTAAATATGTTCTTCAAGGTTGACATGAAGGAGACTAACAATGAAAGAATTAGACTAAATTTCATTATGATAACTATTGTTGGAAATTATCGTCGCCTAAGTGTTCGCAATGCACGTTGATTTCCATTATGATTTAGGCTCTAATTCACAAAACTGAGTTACAATAAATTAATAATGTTGCAAGCGCGATTTTCTGCATGAGTGTTGGCTGTGAGTACTATTACACATTGAGATCTTCTCTCTCTCTCTCTCTCTCTCTCTCTCTTTCTATGAGGCCGGGAGAGGAACATCCCTGTGCACCGTGACCTGAGGTCTATTGTGCGCCCCTGGGATGAGTTGTAGCCCAACGACCACACCCACGCCGAACCGACCTAACCCCCATCACCCTAATGACCAGTCCCGCCATCCCTCTAAGTCCGTGTACCATTCCACCCCAACAGCCCCCCACATTCCCCCCGCAAACTGTCTGAGGTGTACGCCACTCCTCCCGTCTGGCCTATGGTCTGAGATATAGGCCACTCTCCCGTCGGGAGGGGAGTGGGTTCCGCTGCTGGTTCATCAACTACAATGCTTTAGCATATCCATGGAGGCGGCCGAGAGCGTCGGGAGCTTCGGAGGGCCGCCGCAGGCGCGATCTGAAAACCTAGAAGACAACCGGAATGATAAGGAAAGAATGATGAGGCAAGGAAAGGAAGTGGCGAGAATGAGTGGGGTTTCATACGCCTGATAAAGTTACCTGATATTCATCCATAGGAGTGAGGGATAAACCTCGAAAAAACCTCACCCAGGAACTTGTCCCAAGCAGGGAATCGAACTCCGGCCCGCTGGGTTCGGGAGCGAACACGTTAGCACGAGACCACAGCGGCGGACTCATTGAGATCTTAGATTGTTATTGGATCAGACGTCTAATTGACTATGGTCGCATTATCAAAGACCTCGCCGGTTGATAAGGAGGAAATTATGTCTACAATATCAAACTACTCGTATATTAAAATAAAGATAGCATTATGACGCCCAAAAATCGCCTTCTTCGCCTTCTTCGTCTTTTTAGAGAAAAACTTTCCACAATTGACATAGGTATTGTAACAATGATGCTTAGTAATCGAACACACTCGTGAAATGTTTCTTGCATATTGTTGTGCAAAAAGAGTTGCAAAAGTGCTGCAGCTCCTTCGGCCGCACGCAAGTCTACCCTGGAATATAGCACTTCAAGCTCAGTTCTGAGCGTAGATTTGTTCACTTTTGAATATGTGTTGACAGTTGCCGCAAAATCTTTCTCTGGGAACCGATTACAATATTCTTGAAAACTAGATATACGGAAAAGTTTGGCAGCCGCCAAGTGGCCTGTGAAACGAAATCGTTCTTCTACTTGCGACACAATAATATCACACGTTTCCAATGCACTGACTCGTTTTTGTTGATCGACATTTCTATGTCGTCTAGTAGGGACCGGATTGTCGTCATGATTATGTTCTCCTAAATCAGAACGAATCCTTCTGATGTTGCGTTCTTCTCTTCGCATCCGCACAACCATTTCGCTTTATCATACATAGAGCTATTAAATTTTCTGTTGAAATTTCTGTTTTTGCCTTCCGTCTGCTGTATAATGACAGGAGGGGTGTGCCTAAATTCTTGGCGCGAAATCTGCTGTCGAAATCTAATTGCTTTCCAATTAGTTCACTAACTTTATTCATATTGAAATGAACAAGCACACAACGAACACTAATGTAACTAACTTCACTACTTCACACTTAAAATAAAAGGAAGAGAATTATTAACACCACTCAGAATGTTATTATTGCAGCTACGAATACAAACGATATGTATTTCGTACGGTTTCAATGTTGCCAACACACTTAATAAAAAAAAAGCAGCCTACCATAATTCTGAATATAGGTAAACTACGGTACTATATTAACAATGTTAAACATTTTATGCAAATTAAGCTTTTAGTTGTAAAGTTAATTTGAATAATTTCGAGGGAAAAATTGTTTCGGGGCCGGGTATCGAACCCGGGACCTTTGGTTAAACGTACCAACGCTCTCCCACTGAGCTACCCGGGAACTCTACCCGACACCGATCCAATTTTTCCCTCTATATCCACAGACCTCAAAGTGGGCTGACAACCGTCAAGCAACCAACATTTGAGTGCACACTAACTCTGTGTGACTTTAAATTGTGGTTTTCTGTTACGTACAGTGACGTGTATTATTCAAATTAATCTTTCAGGAATAACTCCCTGTAAAGTTAATTTGAATAATTTCGAGGGAAAAATTGTTCCGGGGCCGGGTACGTTTAAGTAAAGGTCCCGGGTTCGATATCCGGCCCCGGAACAATTTTTCCCTCGAAATTATTCAAATTAACTTTACAGGGAGTTATTCCTGAAAGCTTAATTTGCAAAATACACGTCACTGTACGTAACAGAAAACCACAATTTAAAGTCACACAGAGTTAGTGTGCACTCAAATGTTGGTTGCTTGACGGTTGTCAGCCCACTTTGAGGTCTGTGGAAATAGAGGGAAAAATTGGATCGGTGTCGGGTAGAGTTCCCGGGTAGCTCAGTGGGAGAGCGTTGGTACGTTTAACCAAAGGTACCGGGTTCGATACCCGGCCCCGGAACAATTTTTCCCTCGAAATTATTATTTAAACAATTTAATTTTAGTAGCTAAATTAATCAGAAAACATAGTTAAGAATTGCCTCATATGAAGTATAGCAATTATAGTAACTAATCTAAAAAAGCTAGATCTATTTTTGTTTTTTTGAAAGATGGGACATGGCAGGAGCGTTGCGATCGGAAAAACAACTGAATGTCACATAGCGTGGTAGCCTGTTGCTATGGTAACAACGGTTGAGTTGCCAAACTTATTGTTCCCATGTGGCGAGTAGCTCTCTTGACGACATTTATTGTGCACACAATGTTAGCATTGGCATTTGATTCTCTGTCGATTTTTGTATTGTTTTCTTACCTTCGCGTCAATCAGTGTTTTAACGTTAGCCATCTTAAACGACAATTGCTAGCTTCCATCAGCTGGCAGCGTGGTAGTCTATATTGGCAACATGGCACTGTAGTTCCAAGCTCTGCCGCTTAACTGTTATGTCCCATCTTTCAAAAAAAAACAAGTATAGCTACAGAATAGCTAAGATGACAACTCAATTGGTTCTTCGGGCCATGGCAGTGTTACCATCATTCATACTTCTATATGTAGCGGTAGCTTCCTTCTCGTCCGCATAGCGTTCTGCACGTTGTTAAAACCTTTTGCGCATGTGCAAAGATTGATCACGCGAATTTCTGTGCCCTAGCCAACGCTTCCCCTCTCATCTTCACGCCCCGCATCCATCACATCACACCGCTCTTCACGCACTTGAAACTCGAGTTATCTGTGCGCATGTGCAAAGGATGGGCACTAGAACTACGGTGCCCGAGAGCGGAAATCATTCACATTTCACAGTATGTTTATACCTCTTAAGTCATTACGTTTTGAGCAGATAATTTTAAACAAAAATTGCTTTATCTTTTATGGGGGGGAAAAAAAAAAAAGGAATGGAGGGGGGGACGTGCCCATGTGCCCCTTAATGCGAGCCGCCACTGTGTATAGGGCGGGAATTAGCAGACGAATGACATCGTGCACTGTTGTGTCATGACGGTGTGTTCTGCTTTAGTTCTGCTGTATTGTTTGTAATGAGCACGGCGTAAAAAACCAGTATGTTAATGGCTTATGAGCGAACATGTCAACGGACCAGTTGTTACTACCGGTTCAAGAAATAAATTGTTTATGCTCTCGTTTCTTTGAACGAGATAGCAGTACGGAAATTTCGCAAAATTTTGCTAGCGTAGCATAGACAACAACTTATACAGTCGCCATGACAGCCATCGATCCTTCCAGCAGTTTTGTTCCTATTTCGCTGCAGCGTGACGTCATTGTTTTCCACCGATCCGGTGAGATTCGGAATACGCTGGATGGCACTGGTACGACACCGGTGAAGCATCAGTGTCTCCATCGGTGAAATTCGGAACACCGTGATGCCATCAGATTGCTCAGCACTGAGATTCGGATTACGCTCATAGACAGTTGAAATATGCATCCATAGATAGTTGCTAACCACCAGGATCGCTACTATCGCCTCATCACAGACCCTTTCCCCAGCAGACTATAAAATGTATTGTACTTTCGATATCGTATTCTTTTGAAAAAAATTAACACCTTCTTTCCACTATTGAAATATGAAATTCATAAGGTTTATATATTATTTTTCATAAAGTATATATTATATTTTATAAACTCACCTTCCTGGATCTTTTGGAAGAAGGATAACTCTGACCTCTTTTTCTTACAATATTTATAGTACCACAAACGTCTCCTTCTCCCATATTATTATTCAGAGTATTACATTGTAGCCATTTACATTTATTACAACCGATAACAAACATTTTACAGTTTACACAACTTTTCACAACAAAGCGAAATACGGCACAGTGAATGCCTTTTCGATCTAGGCCAGGCCGTAATGTATGTTCGGGTTTTCTATTTCAGTGTATGTAGCTCAGTGAAATACTATACTATAACTTTATTGCGTATCATTGCTAAGTTTTATCTAGTGTAATGTGTCCATAAGTTCTGTTTACATCTTGTTGCATAATATGTTGCAGAAATAATTACAAAACTGTGTTATTTTAATGTGAAGAGAATTTTACATGTTAACATAATCTGTTCACATCAACATTTTAAGTTTAGAATGGAAGCTATTTTGAGGTTCAATAAAAAGAATTTATATTGTGATTTCAATTTAGCACATCTACCTTCCTTAATTGTAGACAGAAAATTTACCATACCACTCCTATGAAATTAGTGTATGTACGATTGTGTTACTTCGTCTCTTAGGTAGTAGATAAATACAATAGGTTCTTTCCAACACAATTCCTGTACTGGTACATGGTCGCTTTGAGCATGCGCAGTACGAAAAATGCTTTCCAACACAGTCGAAACTAATCCATGTATTCGTCCATGTACTGCAGTCAGGCTTTCCAACTAACTGTTTACACGGAACGTGAATTGTCGGAAGTAGTCCCTGTGTTGAACCATGTATGAGTAGTACATATCCATGACATGCGCAGAAACTAAACCACTGGCTCCTGGAGTCTGCTTGTTTCTGTCGTGCGAAGATATTTTGTTAGGTTATATAGGTCACTTATAGGTTATATTATGGAAAGTGACGACGAATTTTTACAATCTTTATCCAGCGAAGACGAAGAGGAGTTGCAATTTTTTGCAAAAAGTAAAAGAAATGAAAATTATCTAGGTAATTAACTAATTTAATATGTGTGTAAATTTATTTAACGATCCGAAATATACCACATTACATACAATATTAACAAATAATAATAAAATACTTACTTTTCAGAAGAAACAGTCCCCCACTACAACGACAAAGAATTTTTCGAGCATTTCCGCATTAGTCGCGGAGTTGTTCAAGATATCCGAGGTCAAGTCCACTGTCTGTCTGGAATTTTAACAAAACCGATGTCCATGAATTACAAACGTTTCTACGACAAAAGCATGATGACTTTCTAAGGACTGAAGGAAATATGGAAAATGTGTGGCATAAATTTAAGAGTATAATTTTCGAGGCATTAGTAAAATGTGTACCTTCTAAAATAACCAAGAAAAATCCGAACCCAGAATATTACACTAATTATATTCGCTACTTAAAGAAAAAGACAAGGCGCGCATTTAGCAAACGTAAACGAAGCCATGAGCATTGGGAAAAATATGTCGAATTAATTAAGAAACTTGAGTGTGAAAAAAGGTTAGCTCAGGAATATTTTCTAAAAACTATTTTAAAAGAAGATGAAAGTAACAATTGGAGACAGTTTTATAATTATGTACGCAGGAGAAAAGGAAAAAACAAAGGAGCAGTGCTTTTACGAAATCAGAACGGAGAAAGTATAACTGTTGACAAAGAAAAGGCCGACTTATTAAATTCCTATTTCATTTCGGTTTTCAATAATAATAATAATAATAATAATAATAATAATAATAATAATAATAATAATAATAATAATCCCGCTGATAGGAGTGGTTGTGTCACAGACCATGAATGTGAACCAAATTCGACTTTCAAAATAACTTCAAAGGGGTTAGAGAGAGAATAACGAAATTAAAAAATCGGAAGTCTCGAGAACCAGATAGTATTGCTACAGAGATTCTTAAATTAGGTTCCGAGGCCATAATTCCATACTTAATGCGTATATTTCATGTTTCCATAAACAATGCAGCTATTCCATGTGACTGGAAATCAGCTATAGTGGTACCCATACATAAAGGTGGAAATAAATTAGATGTCGGAAACTACAGACCGATTAGCCTTACATCTGTCGTATGTAAAGTCATGGAGCATTTGATATCGGATTATATTCATCATGTTCTAAATGCGAAAGACTGGTTTTACAACCGCCAGCATGGTTTTAGGGAAGGCTTCTCATGTGATAGTCAAATTACGTCGCTGGTTCAGGATCTAGCTGAAGAGGTAGTTAGAGGCGAAAGAATCGATGCAGTTGTGATTGATTTTTCGAAAGCATTTGATTTGGTGCCACATGACATATTAATAGATAAGTTAAGT
Organism: Periplaneta americana; assembly: GCF_040183065.1. Classification (NCBI taxonomy): domain Eukaryota; kingdom Metazoa; phylum Arthropoda; class Insecta; order Blattodea; family Blattidae; genus Periplaneta; species Periplaneta americana. The sequence continues at coordinate 77,913,726 of NC_091122.1, read as the reverse complement.
AGGCTAGGAATAGATAAAAGAGTGGTGCTATGGATCCAAGAATTCTTAAACGGTAGAACCCAGAGAGTTAGAGTAGGTCATGAAATATCGGAAATTGGAAATATAAGTTCAGGGGTGCCACAGGTCAGCGTTCTGGGTCCATTACTCTTTATAATATACGTAAATGACCTATGCCAGAATATTACATCAAATATGAGGCTATTTGCAGACGACTGCATTATCTATAGAAAGATTAGAAATAATTCAGATGTAGATGCTATTCAAACAGACTTGAATAAAATTTATAACTGGGCGTTAAAGCATAGGATGAAAATAAATGGTTCTAAAAGTAAATCTATAACATTTTGTAAAACCCGAGAGGAAACTAGTCTTAATTACGAATTCAGTGGTGTTGTAATTCCGCAAGAACAATGTTGTAAATACCTAGGAGTGTATTTAAACTCCAAACTTTCTTGGGGAGAGCATGTTGATAATGTTACGGGTAAAGCATGGAGGGCACTTCACTTTATTATGAGAATCTTGAGAAACGCTAGCCCCAAATCGAGGGAAATAGCATATCTAACGTTAGTGCGACCGTTAATGGAATACGGAACTACATGTTGGGATCCCTATAGAATATACCAGATAAATTCCTTAGAAAGAATCCAGTATAGGGCAGCGAAATTTGTTAAAGGTAAAAGAGAAGATGGAAACGATACGATAAAAGAACTTAAATGGGAAACTTTGGAAAACAGACGGAGGAAAACTAGAATAACATCATTGTATAGAGCACATCTAGGTCAGAAAGCATGGGTAGACATAACGGCTCGGTTAGAAAAGCCAACGTACTATGGTAGGAACGATCATGATTTTAAAATCAAATGTAGGAAACAGAAAACGGATGTAGGTAAATTCTCATTTTTAAATAGAACTATAAATGATTGGAATGACCTACCTGCAGCGGTCTTTGAGGGCTGTCCTTCCTTAAGGAGATTCAAGAATAATTTAAAAAGTTGTATATAAAGTGAAAATTAAAATTAAGGTGACATTCAACATTTAATTTTTTTAAGGTGACATGTATTTATCTAGGCTGACGAGTTTACTTCCTTGGTTTGAATTGTAAATTATTTATAACTAGCGTGTAAGAGGGCCTTAGACTAGAAATGTTTAGTTTAAATGTAGTTCTGTTCATAAGTATGCATAAGGATGTAATTATTTGACTTATTTGAACTGTTGTATCAGTGAAGCGAGGTGAGTCAGTGAAGTTATGGTTTTACAGTGCAGTGACCAGTTCCGATCAGTGATAATTTATAGCGTCAATGAAATGTGTTCTATAGTATGAGTGAAATGAGTTACAGAGTGTCAGTGAAATGTGTGCTAAAGTGTCAGTGAAATGCGTCATAGTGCCACTACAGGGAATGAGATGAGAGTAACGTGAAAGACTATTGAAACTTATGGAGGACCTATACATAATTATATAGGTTGTATTGAAAATTAGGTATTTTATTTTATGTTTTATTATTATTGTGTTAAATTGCATTGTGTATTATTATTGTATTGTGTGTAAAATTGTATATGTGTTGTAAAATTGTATTGTGTATTGTAAATTTTTTGTGTATTGGTTATCATTTTATTGTGTATTGTTAATATTGTATATACCACTGCCACCGGGTGCTTGCCCACTTGCAGTGTAAATAAACACATACATATAGCGGACCAATTTCAACAAAGTGAACAACATAAAAGGCACTATGGACAATACGGAAAAATTTCGGCATTCCACCAGGTTATCAGTCATATTAAGCTTATGCATAATTTACGCAAATTGATAGGGAACAATTTTAAGGGATTGTCGAATCACTTTTTTTTTTTTCTATTTGTTGCAGGTTCTCATTTTCTTGTGGTTTATTGGCCACCAGACATCAGGCTTTCATGACGTTGCTGATATATTTGACATCGCTATCAGTTCATTACACAGAATTATTAGCAGAGTGGCTATATTTCTTAGTAATTTGGCACCACAGATAACCAAATGGCCCACAGAAAATGAGAAGTCCGTAAGTGCCGAATATTTCAGAATGAATGGATTTTCCAACGTCATAGATGGCTGTCATGTCAAAATTGACGGTATTTTCCTAGTACCCGGTACTCGTTACATAGACCACTCTTACACTAAACTTGGAGTAATTTAAGCTTATTAATCAAATAAATGATTCTACTTACTGTTTTTTATATGCTCATCTGTATGTAATTTCTATTTTATACATATTTCATTGTTATTTTCCATCCGAAGATAATTAAGTACGATGAATATTACTTAATATCTCCTATCTTTCTTCAAATGTGTTTATATGCCATGTTAAATTTCATTTGTTTTCATTAGTTAACAATGATGCACATTGGGAGCAACATATAAGAAATTATTTTCCTACACAATCCACGCTATATTCACGTTGTTTTGAAATTATTAATCGAAGATGATTTGCTTATTGTTTATTACACGCAGATTTGTTTGTAATTTATATTCCATACTTTTTTTTCTATCCCACGGTCATTAAGAATGGTGAATATTATTCATGCTTGTTTACTGTATTTCTTAAAATAATGTTATGTGGCATGTTAGTTTTTATTTGTCGTTAATTGCGTAAAAATGATGCGCCAAAAATAATAATAAATTCGTACACACTCTACATCCTATATATTCACATTTGTTTTTCAGTGATTTATTCAACTCAAATGTGATGGACCGGTTAATTATTATAAATTAATTGCATGAAGGTTTGGGGGCGGAGCCCCCTAAAGCAAGAAAGAACACATCATAAAATATAACTTGTACCTTCAATCCAAAGGTGATGGACCGGGTTATTAGGCTACTATAAATTAATCGTATGAAGGTTTGGGGACTAAGTCCCCAACAGAGGTTTTCAGGGGGCGGAGCCCCCTAAAACAAGAAAGAACACATTATAAAATGTAACTCCTACCTTCAAACTCAAATATGATGGACCGGTTAATTACTATAAATTAATTGCATGAAGGTTTGGGGGCCAAGTCTCCAAGAGGGGTTTTAGGGGACGGAGCCCCCTAAAGCAAGAAAGAACACATCATGAAATATAAGTCGGGGTGTCGGGCACTGAAAAGTACCTTTTGGAAAGCATGGTGATGCGCATTTGACAATTGCAGTGTACGTACTTGCTAATAATCCCTTTTTATTTGTCGTTATTTACGTAAAAATGATGCGCCAAAAAATAATAATAATTTCGTACTCACTCCATTTCCTATATTCACATTTATTTTTCAGTGATTTATTAAATAATTTACGGGTATTTAAAAGACTAAATTAGAAACATGTTACATAAATCACCCTTGTGCCAAAAGAGAATGCTCCCTGGACCAAATTGTCGTATTGTGCAGTGGTCGTCAGTACTTGCTGAAATGGATAATAATATAATATAATTATGTTGTACGTAGCAAGATCGATTTTTCAATTGATAGGATATTTTATGAGGTTGTCACGACTGAGATATCTATTGTCATTTGCTTTTATTTGTCAGAAGGCCTTGACTGACGGGTATAAAAGGACTGGCGCTCTTAGTGGTGGAGGTCGGGGTTTGGGATGGCCCACAAGCAACAAGTTATACTAAATATGTTAAACATAAAAACGACCTATGTAACGAGTACCGGGTACTAGGAAATGACCAAATTTACAAACCAAAGAATGATCCGGATTCTTATATTAATAGAAAGGCATTGTATTCGGTGCAGGTGCGTTATTGAGATTTTTAAAATTGGTTTATTGTGCTTCTACAGACAAAGGAGGTGAACATGAACGCTGATCTTAACGAGCTTTCCTTTTTTTATTTTATTTTCCAGATGCAAGCTGTGGTGGATCATACAAGAAAGTTTATAGATATATTTATTGGATATCCTGGCTCTGTCCATGATAGTAGAGTTTTTAGGACTTCTCCTCTGGAGAATCATTTAGAGGAAAAGTGTGGCCGTTACCATTTACTTGGTGATAGTGGTTACCAGTGGCGGCTCGTGAACTTGTGGATTGGGAGAGCTGCAGTAGATTTCGGTACATACAAATTTCACTTCTAGATACCATTACTAATAAGTATAGGACAAAAATAAATGCACTACATATCGAAAAACCAAAACTTCCTGACTTAGTTGGGAGATGTCTGTGGGATCATTTGCTAATCTCTAAGAAAAACTAATACCATCGATTTCAGTCTGAATTTCAGATCGGCAGACACTCAACTTGCAATCTACCAGTTCATTCTGAATGTCTTAGAATAACCTTTAAACAGTGGCATGTTCCAAATGATTTTTGAGAGGTTCGTTTAGATTACTCACGAACTGTAGCAACCCACGAAACACATCACGGTTCTTCGAATCGTTTTTTCATCATGTCCCATAAGGGGAAGTTCATATTGACCACAAAATTTGATACAATCAATATTTTTTTTTAAATAATTTCACGATTTTTTCTCACTGCTTGATTATGTTTGAGAATGTTTGTTCTATTCGTTTCACTTAATTGCACAGCAGTATGAGTTGCGTAACATAGCCAATGAAACAACATTTTTCAGGTGAGACTGCGAAGATTCGTGCATTTTGCTTTTTAGGGGGAAATGTCCTAAATGTGTCACACCACTCCTAGTCCATGCAGCATCACCACCGAAGAGGAGGCAAGGAAAACAAAATATAGATTTTTTTTTGTTCACATCCACGTAACCACAAATGTTTAGCGTAAATTTCATTGTTATACTTCTTTACATATAATTATGCACTATTTCGGCTGGATGAAGCTTAAGTAAGATTTAAGTCGGGTAACGGACGACCCTTTAATTTCACTTCATTACATCAATATTCTCCGCAAGGGAAAGTTGAGAAAAATAAAATTAATATTCTGTAATTCACACACACTCATGCTTGCAAATTTGCACTGGTTAAGTTACGGTATTAAAGACGTCACACCAAAGCAACACTCAGATATACTGATCGTCAACAATTTTCTAAAACTGGAAAAGAAGTCTCTTTCGTATTTTACGTGCTCTATCAAAAGGATTCTACTCGTGCAATCATTTAGAGTTAAGGCAAATATTATGTTCTGCTGGAGGCTGGATATATATATACGTAATAATAAGGAAAAAGAGAATTAAGATTCTAAAACAATACGTATGTGAAAAGAAAATAAAAATTTTGTCATTAAGTTTCAATGGAATAGAGAATCCATTTGACGCAGCATTACAATAGCGGTGTGGGAGGAGAGGAAAGGTCCCTTGTGGCCGGCTCTGCAAGCCACTGCAGCGAGATATGGGTTTTAAACAGTGGCAGTTTCCCTCTGCTTCCCTTCACCTCTCTAACCCTTGACCATGCAAGACATATCTCTCTATGAGCTGACCACCCTGCAGATCTCAGGACGACTTTGAATGCAGTGTCAATTCCAATACAGTCGACGCACAAAAAGATTATGCATAAGATAATAGTACATATTCCCGGCCAGATGAAATATAAGTCAATTTGCCAATAAAAGCTGTAACAATTCTTCTACAAATTAAAATAAATATTATTTTTATTTTCCTGTCAAAGCAGGGAGTGCTGCAGCTCTTATGGACGAGCCGCCCCTGGTGGTTACCGCCTGAAAAGGAACCTGCTGACTCCATTCAAAGAAAGAGGCAATCTTACCCCACAGCAGAACAAGTACAATTTAAAATTATAAAAAAATCGCTATGTTGTGGAACATGCTTTTGGTCTTTTAAAGCAAAAATTCAGACAGCTATATCATATGAAATTGAGAAGCATTTTCATAATTGCAAATATTATAAGGGCTGCTTGTGTTTTGCACAATATAGCGTTAAATGACGAGTTTGTTCTAGGCCTAGATGAAAATAGAGTAGAATTGTACAATCCATTGCATCCTCCATTGCAAGGAGCAGAGGAAGACGAGGAGGATGAAGCCAAACAAATTAGGTACAATATAGGAAATAACCTATAGGAAGATTTTTTTTTTTTTTTAGGAAATAATTTCACAAATGATGGAATAAGGGAAAAAGATATCAGCAAGCTTATCAACATAGCTCATTCATAGAAGGTGGCAGGAATGAAAAACACATTACAGGCAATATTGCGAGTACATTAGTAATGTCTTTTTATTATTGTATAGGCCTAATATCCTATTAACAGGTATTGTACATAATCTTATTGCGGGATTTCTTCCTTGCAAATAGTCACAAAAATAGCAATAATAATAAACATGAAAATTAAGTATAATCTTTCCACATCACAGCCCATGAAAAATATAAGAAAATCACTGAAATAAGATGTAAAATTTAAAAGTATTTCAAGGAGCTGTCCTGAACACTGTGTATACTGGTGTAAAAATAAAAAAGATTTTAATTCAAACAATAAAAACAATGATTTTTTAAATTTTAATCACATTTATTTCATATAAATATTTTTAAATTAAATTTTTGTTTTCATAAAGCAATAGAAATTATTCTCATACTGGGGTATGCTTCACTGTTTATGAAGTATCTAGGATGAATAATGAAGAATCAATCTACATGCTGTGTTTCAACAATAATTTGAATTTGGGTATGATACATTATAACATATTTCTGAACTGGTTTTTCTATCTTATAGTTGAATGCAACAGAAGGAACTATTTGTAGCATAACAGAATTTTGCAAGTTGTCTAAGTCCTCTTTCTGTTTTTCACTTGTTCAGACGACAAAGATACTAAGCTGACTTTGATTAATTTTCAGAGATGGTCTCTCAGTGGATAGGTGATCCGTAACTAATAATCTCTTTTGTTTTGGTACTGAAGGTGCAACTACTGCACCCAGTTGCATGTGGTGATAAATAATCCTGGCGGTACACAAATATTTATTATGATAATGATTATCATATTATTATTATTATTATTATTATTATTATTATTATTATTATTATTATTATTATTATTACTATTATTATTATAGGTACTAACTACTACATAGCTATTAACATATGTTACGTAGGTATAGATTTACATAATTTTGTTAGTCAAGAAATTGCAGTTAATTAGTTTCCTATGTAGGTCCAGTAATAGCAAAGTAAAGTGTTCAATTTCTATTGCAGCACACCGTAAATAATATTGTTTTCGCTATATTGCGTTTTATAACACAGTTCACACGTTCACAAGCATTCGATACGTGTGTCGTCTCATCAGCCTTAACTGCTAAAAAGTCAGCAGCTTTCTTTATTTCTTTGAAATCTTGTCATGGCATACATCAAAATGGCTTGAAGTACTTCGTTCTGTATAGTGTTTGATGTGATCTTAAACACTGTTCCTCTTTCCAAATGTTCCTTAAGAGAGCTTCTAATTCAGAACTGAAATTGATGAGGCCAAGAAAAGTACTAGCGTTTAAAGATGAGTTTCCGTCTTCGTGACCTCTTAAAGCCAATTCAAAAGCTCCACAAAACCGCACGCACAAATCTGTTCTTGATAAATTTATCATTGTGAAGTGCAACAGTCCAATTGAATCCAATTGTGTCTGTATGTTTGTTTGACCCAACACTGCTAATTTAACATGATTGTTGATGTGTGCAGCTGAAGAATCGTGCTTTTAATTCTTTCATTCATGTGCTTCAAATCAATCATATCTGCAGAACGATAATAAAAATTATTTAGTTACTACGCACAGTCCTAAATTCAAACAGAAAAATAAATAAAATTCATAAAAGTACTTTTTTTTGTCAATAAATGTTCGCCGTCGAACAACAGGCAAGGAAAACAAAATACAGCGTCTTTTATATCGCAGCCGCATATTGCATTTCTCGTACGTCCAAATGTTGAATTTTCTTGTCACTTCTCTATTACTGTTTTTCGTCACTTATAATTTTAATTCATGTGTAGGTCTACCCATCTTCTTTATTTTGATCTTTTCGTGTAAAGGTCTTATAGAAAATTACACATTTAAAAGATTTTGCACACTATTCATTGTAACATTTATGATGGAACGAGCTTGAGAACACATCTGAAAGTGCTCCTAACCCCTCCTACGCACACTGTACTGCCTCCCTACCATGCTCCAAAGCCTGCCAGTGAAACACTACTACTGCGCATGCTCGAATGGAACAGTGTGGCGCAAGTGTCGAGCGGTAAACGTAAGTCCCAGGCGTCAACAAGACCAGTACACGTGCAGTGTTATTTTTACATAGTATTATAATAAAGAATTATGTCGCTCACATAGTCTACAGCAGCTCATTTATATACATTTGAAAACATGTGTTATTTGAAGAGGCGGTGCACTGCTCTTGTGCTCCTTAAGAGAAATCGCCACTGACTGCACCTGTCTCTAAATTTTGATCTTCATTGTCAGATACTGGAGTAGGTCTATCCCAATTTTTTTCTTTGTATATCTTTTATGCCGTTACATTTTTTAATATGTAACTTCATTGTAGCAACTAATCCCTGCATTTCCAAACCATATAATCTGCATTTAGCTTTCATACATTTCCACTTCATTTGGGCAAACTAAACAGAACTTCAATTTTCTCCTAACTAGATCAAGTTTTCGGCTTGAAGTACTCATTTTAAGTTAACAGCAACGTTCTTGCTACACTTTAATAAGTAAAACAACTTAATACACACAATGACGTGTCGACCTGGTTGGCGAGTTGGTATAGCACTGGCCTTCTATACCCGAGGTTACGGGTTCGATCCTGGGCCAGGTCGATGGCATTTAAATGTGCTTAAATGTGACAGGCTCATGTCAGTAGATTTACTGGCATGTAAAAGAACTCCTGCGGGACAAAATTCCGGCACATCCGGCGACGCTGATATAACCTCTGCAGTTGCGAGCGTCGTTAAATAAAACATAACATATCACAATGACGTAATTGAATAATCGTTTAGTTTCTTACCTACTTTGTTATTACAGGTGTTCCAGGTTATGTTTGATCATTCTTTTTTTAGTAGGTTATTTAGGACGATTTATCAACATCTAGGGTATTTAGCGTCTGAATGAGATGAAGGTGATAATTCCGGTGAAATGAGTCTGCGATCCAACACCAAAAGTTACCCAGCATTTGCTCATATTGGGTTGAGGGAAAACCCCGGAAAAAACCTAAACCAGGTAACTCGTCCCAACCGGGAATCGAATCCGGGCCACCTGGTTTGCCGGCCAGACGCGCTAGTCGTTACTCCACAGGTGTGGACTGTTTCATCATCGGTATTCTGTCTGCAAGCTTTGGAAAATAGTTTTTGAAGTTAGTGTCTTTGAGTAAAAAATAACAATTTTAGAAGAGGAAGATAATGAGCCAAGAAGAAAGAAAGGAAAGTTTAACAAGAATACAAATACAAAAGAAATGGAGAAAATATCTAGGAGTAGGGAAGAAGAGTTTGTAACCTACGTAGGTGTATTACTCGAGACCAAAAGAACAACATTGTAACACCGTTTTTATGATTGTTTCTTTTTCCACATTTGAAAAAAGTATTCGTACACTTTTTTCGACAGTGACGCTATGAAGAAAACTTACTAATTGGTCCAAATATTTCTGTTCATTTTAACAAATATTCCATTTGACTGGAAAAAGAGTAACATTCCGAAAGTTTAAACAATAAAATCTAAAAAGATAATTTATATATTAACAAATTAATATAAAGGCTGAGATACTTGTTAACTACTAGTAAATGTGACCAATTATAAGTTTTTTTATTAAATTAAAAATAAAGTCACAAAACAATATTTTTTTTTTATTATCTCGAAAGCATGATTTTAGAATGTTACCCCTTTTCCACTCACCTCAATTGTACCTACGAGTATTTTTAAGAAGGGGTACAAGATTAAAGGCTGTGTGATGTATGTTGTCTCACTGTGAAAAGAGAGAGAAAGGAGATATGTCTTACTTCGTCTGTATTATTATGGCGAACGGGGGAAGTGGAGTGGTGCCGTCCATCCATCCAGTGGCGGAAGGGACTAGTTGATACATTTTGTAGCGCAAAATAAAATAACAAAATATCTCTCTTCGTACTGTTTAGTTCCGTCACTGAGCTTGTCTTTCAAGAAACTGAGTTCCGGCAGCCTGTACAATAACAGAATTTTGAAAGGAATCCTGAAAATTTACAACCCTCCTATAATTACCACCCTCATTTGAAGGGACTTGGTTTTATTGCTACTGAGAGAAGATAATCCTTACCAGGTATAACTGTAGTAACTTTAGAGGAATATCAATTTCGTTGACGTCATACAAATTTTTGTCCAATATTCTGTGGCATATTTACATGCTGCAGGGATGTTTTTTGTATGTTGGTGGCTATATTGTCTTTTTTTATTTTTGAATGCACCCCCATTTCTGCCTATCCGATTGGAGACTGGGGAATGAGAGAGGGGTGCGCTGTCTGGCGGAGGAGGTACCAGCCGCCTCGTGAGCAACGAGCTAGATACTATAGAGAGGCCAAAGACCTCAGAAAGTTGAAGACAATTGAACTTTGGTCCGCCATGTTTCGGTTAGTCAAAACAAAGGGGCGTGGCTCGGATGTTGTGTAGGAAATGACTGTGATGAAGTTAGTATTATTGTGAATTGAGTTACATATTATGACTATGTTAATAAGTAAAAAGTAAAATACACACAAAACTTCACGTTTTATAACAGCTGTAGGCCTGTTTTTATTACTTTCACTAAATATAGCCCAGATATTAAATGACAAGCTATACACAATGCAACCAAAGCAAAACACCTAAAGACGGATGAATGTATTTGGCAGAAGAAAAATAAATAATTTCTTAACTTCGTCACAAATTTAATGACCTTACAGCTAGTCTAACCTAATATGAAATTATGTAATTCAGTGCTCACCAGGTGATTTCAAGAGAGACGACGTCTGTAACTAATAGGAGTAAAATATAGGAAAGGTAGTGGCGAAAATTAAAAAAAAAATCCAGTAATTAAGTTATTGAGAAAAATTCTTTGAAATTGGAATTAACACAGAGAACTTTTCAAAACTGCAATTATTAAAACTACAAATAACCTCTTAGCATGCAACATAATAATTAAAGAATGACACTAATAGAAAGTTACTCATGATCATAACTCACCACATTTATTGAAACAATAAGATACTTACGATTAACATTGTTATCAGAAACATCAGGAGCCACAGCTAGCTACACTTCTTTTCGCGTGATGGAGACATCGTGTTCTCTGATATAATTTGAAACAAATATTGTCGCGTGATAGAAACATCGTGTAGTCTAATATAATTTAAAACAAACATTGATCTCACACGTGTCTCGCAACTAAGCAGAGGTTTTGCAGAATAAAACTGTTCTTAAATTATTTTGAACAATAATGACAAATTGTGTGTGATGCAAGTGCTAACTTTCCTCTTTGTTAACAAAAAGAGCCCTACGCATTAATAAAAAGAAAATTGGATTAGGCCCTATAAACACAATAAATACTAAGATCTTGATGGTGCAAACTTATTAATACAGACATTTCGCTTATGCTCAGTCCGTCTTATCTTATAATTCTCTGGGGCAATGGTACCTGTATTGAGAGGGTTTAATTATCCAGCAACGAATATTATGATTTACGATACATTTCATTTAAATCCGAGGGAATGAGACATTTTTGGAAATTTTAAAGTCTTAATTATTACTTTTTTCATTTATAAATAAGCTTTTTACAAAACCTATAGCGAAATGTTTAAATTAAATATTGATGTATCTGAAAAATTTAATACATATACCAACTCGTTGCCGTGTACCTTTGATAAGCACTCCTTGCGGAGGCTGGCGGTACTATAGACCGCCATGTTTTTTAGGGAACGATCCATAGTACTGTTGGCCTCCGCAGGGAGCGCTTATCAGAGGTCTTCAGCCTCTCTATAGTATCTAACTCGTTGCTCGTGAGAGAGCTCACTCGGCAGGAAGAGAGAGAGACGACAACTTGTCTGCGACCTTCACTTCGTCACTCGTGGCCAGCCTGCAGCTCGTCAGCTCGTGATTGTTGGGCTTGGGTTTGCCCTGCTAGCTGGACGGGAATATCACTGACTACAATACAGCCGGTCGTTCTCCGGCCCTGACGTTTCTCGTGACCGAGGGAGACAGTGTTGCCGATAGGTATAGACAGAACGAAAACTACCACGCGCTCGCCGGCCGATTTTGTGGCGCGGAATAAAAACTAATTCGAACGCGAAGGCTTGCCTATAAATCATTTTACATATAACTTAGATCACATCCTTCGTTAATGTACACAGCTAGCTTAAAAAAAAAAAACTAACGCCAACGCGTATGTAAATCATTTTACAGTTTTACACAAACGTAGGTCGCATCTTTCATCAATGTACACAGCTAAATAATTATAACAGAATAAAAACTAATGCGAACGCGTATGTAAATCATTTTTCACAAACACAGATCGCATCTTTCGTTAATGTACACAGCTAAATAATTATAACAGAATGAAAACTAATGGGAACGCGTATGTAAATTATTTTTCACAAACATAGATGGCATCTTTCGTTAATGTACACAGCTAAATAATTATAACAGAATAAAAACTAATGCGAACGCGTATGTAAATTATTTTACACAAACGTAGATCGCATCTTTCGTTAATGTACACAGCTAAATAATTATAACAGAATAAAAACTAATGCGAACGCGTATGTAAATCATTTTACACAAAAGTAGATCACATCTTTCGTTAATGTACACAGCTAAATAATTATAATAGAATAAAAACTAATGCGAAGGCGTATGCAAATTATTTTACACAAACATAGATCGTAACTTTCGTTAATGTACACAGCTAAATAATTATAACAGAATAAAAACTAATGCGAACGCGTATGTAAATCATTTTACACAAACGTAGATCGCATCTTTCGTTAATGTACACAGCTAAATAATTATAACAGAATAAAAACTAATGCGAACGCGTATGTAAATCATTTTATACAAATGTAGATCGCATCTTTCGTTAATGTAGACTGCTAAATAATTACAACAGAATAAAAACTAATGCGAACACGTATGTAAATTATACATAGGCCTACAGTATATTACCACAGACTATGGGAATATATTTATAATGAAAGTCCAGTATACCAAATGAAATAGACTCTACTTTCCTTAGAATCTGTTAATACTCAAGTGGAAAGACGCCACACTTTTAACGGTTGTTTTTCCCACCTTAAAGGCGTCACATATTCTATCTACCACTTTGGTAACAGGGAGAAGAGGTTCTCCATTGTCTCGCTTCTTCTCAAAATATTCACGCAATCTGTATATAAATTCATGACTTTAGCTCTTAAAAGAGCCGATTTTTCCTTCTTTGGTTCTGACGACCACTGGCCATATTACTATATCAATAATAAGGTTTACAGGCACCGTAAATCGCTCAAGCACAAAAAATCACAACTACTTCGCCTGTACTATAACACAAAGAGCTAACGACTCGTTCGCCACGTGCTTCGCATAAAAAAGAAGTGGCAACATCGCGCTAAATACATCAGACGCTCATAACTGGTTGGTTCTAGCAGACGACATTAACCTCTAGTGCCCGCCTCTCTCCCAGCATTGCAAACTGCGATTGAATTAATCTTCGCATGCCAGAACTCAAGTCTTGTAACAGCAAATTACAATAGAATTAAAAACATTACTTTAAACCGAACCAGAGTGTTGTAAGGTTAAAATTTAGCATAATAGTTTCATTCACAGTGGAATTTCGAGGTTCTTTTCACAACTTCAAAACGCCACAGGTTGGCAATGCTGGTCACTATCTTTCTCTCTCGTTCTCTCTTCTCTTTCCAAGCGAAATGTCAGAGCCGGAGACTGGCCGGCCGTAGTTTACACGGAGGACGCACCATTGATAGAACGGTCTGATGTTATATTCGCATAGACCTGGTTACTATGCATTTCATCGCAAGCAGAGTATTGGCCAGCTTTCGATTACTTATTAGTTATTACATTCTGAACAGCGGAGAACTGTTATCACCGCTATATTGCTAGTGAAGATTCTTCGTATGGAAGATTGGATCTGCGGTAATAGTTGTACGTGCCTATGACGATTTTGTTACGCGGATCGTCATCTGCGTCAGTTTAAGTTTGGAGTATTGAACTTTATTATACTTATCCGAGCCAGCGCTTGCCCAATGTGGGTACCGTCTGTTTTTCTGCAGGATTTTTATCTCTCTCAGTGTATATCATTATCATTGCTATTCCCCATTTCATGCTGATTATTAATTTTCTCCCTTTCAGAAATTTTTGTTATTACATTTTCAATATCTTAAAATCTTCCTTGCCACTACCACCCCTATATCCGGGGTTATTTTTATGTACTCTTTGTAATTTGTTATTTTCATATAATATTTGTAATTCGTTAGTAATACTCTCTACTCTGTTTCGTTTGTTTATTAAATTGTTAATTTGATAGTGGCTTTTTCTTAAAATAATTATTGTTAGGGGCAGCCAAAACCTTGTACGCTAGGATCCATATTCCTTCCCTGGGTTGTCCCCAGGCACACTGACACGACAATGCTTTTGAAAACATTAACTCCATATGTAGCTGAAATTATTGGGGATCATCAGTGTGGATTTAGGCGTAATAGATCGAATACTGGTCAGAATTTTTGTATTCGACAGATATTGGAGAAAAAAATGAGAGTATAAGGGTACAGTACAAAAATTATTCATAGCTTTCAAAAATGCATATGAGTCGGTTATTCTTACTGAATATGGTATTCCCAAGAAACTAGTTCGATTAATTAAAATGTGTCTCAGTGAAACGTACAGCAGAGTCATATACATAGGTCAGTTTCTGTCGGATGATTTTCCAATTCATTGAAGACTAAAGCAAGGAGATGCACTATCACCTTTACTTTTTAACTTTGCTCTAGAATATGCCATTAGGAAAGTCCAGGATAACAAAGAGGATTTGGAATTGAACGGGTTAGCCTACATCAACTTCTTATCTATGCCGATGACGTGAATATGTTAGGAGAAAATCCACACACTATTAGAGAAAACACAGGAATTTCACTTGAAGAAAGTAAAGGGATAGGTTTGGATGTAAATCCCGAAAAGACAAAGTATATGATTATGTCTCGTGACCAGAATATTGTACGAAAAGGAAATATAAAAATTGGGAATTTATTCTTTGAAGAGGTGGAAAAATTCAAATATCTTAGAGGAATAGTAACAAATATAAATGACACTCGGGAGCAGGGGCGGCCCGTCCTTATGTGCTACAGTACAAAGATAATTTTTGCTCAAAATAATGTATTTGTCATACCATAGTATTTGCTCTGCCCTATGACAATTTACCATGGTTATGTTCATGACGCGTTATAGAGTGTTTAGTCTTCGCTCTTCGCTGCCTCAGGGGATTCGTTGTGCTACTCAGAACTCTTACATGAGAATGAAGACAATTATAGGCATGTGAGAAGCTGAAATCACTGCTCTGATTGACTACTTTTACGCGGGAAAGTGCTGTAGTCAGCTCAACGAGTTATAACTTGTTGAGTCAGCTTCATTACGACACAGCTTTGAGATTGCAAAAGTAAAGCGTGACGAAAGAATGCTTGTTTGTGCATGAACTCGGAAGTATTTACAATGTATTTGGTAATTCAAGTTTCCGACTGCTGTTAACATGTACCTGTTTGAGGTTCCTCCTAAATCAGCCAGAAAGCGACGGAAAATGGTATCCCAGAAAATTAAAGCCAAGGAAGTATGTGACCACATAATTCAGGAAGATACTCACAGTTTCCAGTCTTTATGCTACCTAGACGCAACGAAATTGATAAACAGCAAAATGTTTGACAATTTTTCGCATAATTTCCTGAACGCAAACTTGAAGTTGCTGTCAGCAGCTATACTATACTGAACAAAAGAGTGTTAAAGACACAACTTGGAGTTCTATACGGAAGACCCGACTTACGAAATTAATATAGACGGTTGTTCAATTGTTACAATACATAGTCTCCAACAATTTACACGCTCCATTCTGTGAAATAACGAAGTTGTTAAATATTTCGGTTACAACACCAATGACCACTCCTGAGACAGAAAGATGTTTTTTCTTGCTTGAAACGCATAAAAAGGTTTTTAAGGAACACTATGTCCTAGGATCGTCGCACTGCTCTTGCAGTACTATCAATAGAAAAGAATATGATGTCTAAGATGGAGGGGTTTAAGACCAGGATAATTGACAAGTTCTGCAGTAGGAAGGAACGTCGTATGGACTACATAATTCGTCACTAGGCGAGTCTCAAATTAATATAAATACATATAAGTGTATACAGTAGGCCGATATAGAGATTGTAGCACACTCATTATTTTGACCCCCAGCCACTACTGCTCGGAAGGAAATAAATGCAGAATAAATCTGGGAAATGCATGTTATTATTCGGTTGAGAAGCTTTTGTCATCCAGTCAGCTGGCAAAAGATCTGAAAGTCAGAATTTATAAAACAGACATATTACCGGTAATCCAGAAAAGACAAAGTATATGATTGTCTCGTAACCAGAATATTGTACCAAATGGAAATACAGAAATTGAAAATTTATCCTTTGGAAAGCTGGAAAAATTCAAATATCTTGGAGCAACAATAACAAATATAAATGACATTCGGGAGGAAATTAAACGCAGAATAAATATGGGAAAAGCCTATTATTATTCGGTTGAGAAGCTTTTGCCATCCAGTCTGCTCTCAAAAAAGCTGGAAGTTACAGTTTATAAAACAGTTAAATTACCGGCGTTCTGTACGGTTGTGAAACTCGGATTCTCACTTTGAGATAGTAACAAAGGTTAAGGGTGTTTGAGAATAAGGTTCTTAGGAAACTATTTGGGGCTAAGAGGGATGAAGTTATAGGATAATGGAGAAAGTTACACAACGCAAAATTGCACCCCTTGTATTCTTCACCTGACAATTAGAACATTAAATCCAGACGTTTGAAATGGGCAGGCATATAGCACGTATGGGCGAATCCATAAATGCATGTAGAGTGTTAGTTGGGAGGCCGGAGGCAGAAAGACCTTTGGGGAGGCCGAGACGTAGATGGGAGGATAATGAAATGGATTTGAGGGAGGTGGGATATGATTGTAGAGACTGGATTAATCTTGCTCAGGATAAGGACCGATGGCGGGCTTATGTGAAGGCGGCAATAAACCTCTGGGTTCCTTAAAAGTCATAAGTAAGCAAGTTATATTACCAGTTCTGTATGGTTGTGAAACTTGGACTCTCACTTTGAGAGAGGAACAGAGGTTAAGGATGTTTGAAAATAAGGTGTTTAGGAAAATATTTGGGGCTAAGAGGGATGAAGTTACAGGAGAAAGGAGAAAGTTACAAAACACAGAACTGCACGCATTGCATTCTTCACCTGACATAATTAGAAATATTAAATGCAGTCGTTTGAGATGAGCAGGGCATGTAGCGCGTATGGGCAAATCCAGAAATGCATTGTGTGTTAGTTGGGAGGCTGAAGGGAAAAAGACCTTTCAGGAAACCAGAATATAGATGGGAGGATAATATACAAATTGATTTGAGGGAGGTGGGATATGATTGTAGACACTGGATTAATCTCGCTCAGGATAAGGACTGATGTTAGGCTTATGTGAGGACGGCAATGAACCTCCGCGTTCTTTAAAAGCCATAAGTAAGTATTTTGAGCCATTTTGCCTCGCGTAATAGTTTTTAAACAATTGTAAAATTCGCTGCATGAGTAACTGAAGTTGATGCCACATGTGTGGCTACAGTGCTAGAGTGCTGGACGTCTGTCTAGGTGATCCGAATTCGATCCCCGGCCACGTAGTGATGGAATTTGTGGTGGACAAAGCAGACATTGCAGAAGGTTTTCCTGGAGATACGTTTTCCTCTATGATTCCACTAACACTATCCACTCCCCCCTCTCATTTTATCTATCATCCGCAATATTAAAAATATGCTGGGGTGAAGTCTCTATGGTAGTACGGGTTTCTGATACTGTTATAGGAAGTACTTGGGTCTCATCAGGCTACTCGTTTACGGATGAGACTTGGTTCTATCAGGGGCTGAGGCAGGCTGGCTCACCTGTCAGCGTCGGCTGTACAGGAAGTGCTATACTAAAGCGCTTTCAGAATAAGAAGACATATAAGGCGGAGCTAGTTCAGGCCGGTTTATGTCGACTAGCCAGTGACAGTGAAGCGGTGTTGCCTAGTTAAATCGTCGCGAAGTCTCGCTGAAGCGTCGCGTATTAGTTTCTTTCTTGCGCGCACAATACTTATGCTTAGGAATGAATTTTAAGCTGTGCCATTCGATAGAGCTACACATACTGAAATCAACTGTACAAGAATGGCAATTGTATGTCAACTGGTTCGCGTGTTATTGCTTTAAGACTAAACAGACATATCCAATCTACAGCATAGAACATATTTTACTCTGAAGTCCCTCTCTGTAAACGAAGATAGGTTCTGTTTATTTTCAAATTCAGATGTGGACTGTTTTCTCTTGTGTGAAGTGTAACTTATCGTAACAATGTCTCTTGAAGGGATTGCAAATTGGCTCTGGTGTTTCATCTGTTACACGCAAAAGGATAGTTCTACACTCACAAGCGAGGAGTATGGTATTTTCTGTATATAATTTTTCTAAAGGACTAGCTTATGATGCAGTGTGTGTCATTTTTTCACAAACAAAGAATCTGACTGCAGAGGTGTGTGGTTTAGTAGTGCATACGTTATCTCATATTCTTGGACAGGAGAAAGAGACAAAAGAGGTGGTATACTTGAATTTACCTCTTCTGGAAAATAACGCAGAACAGACGTGTTAATTATTTGTATAATTTTCAGAACCGTGTATTACTTCATCGTATGATATTTGAAATGTATTAATAGTATATGTTAGCAGTGCCATTATAATAGAACGTGGAAAGAAGAAGAAAGCTGAGAATAACCATAGGTGTTCATTGGAATATTATACATGGTCTGAGACGAAATATTGCATAAACATATGATACACTTGGATGATATTGTAAACATAAACACTCCTGCCTCTTTTTCCATGAATCATACGAAGAGTATTAACAACATTCTTCGTCAAGAGGATTAGGAAACTTTATAAGATGAAGCAATTACATTTCACTTTTAAAATAAATATAGACATGCTAGGAACGAGGAGATTTTATAATTCCAAAACTCAATTTCAATACGTATTTGAAATACATTTGTATTTTGTATTTCGTAAGGATTTTAGAAAGTATTTTGTATTTAAATACAAAAATTGATGTATTTTGTATTTCAAATACTCAAAATACTTTCTTCTTCTTCTTATCCAAGTTTTGGATTTCGATTTGAAGAATGAGCTTTTGTATTATTTGCCGAAGTTTCACATTTCAGATGTGCTAGCCATACACTTAGTTTTCCTGCCACAACTGATTTCCTTAATGCCATAAAGAAATTTCCAACAGCATCAAGGATCCATCACCCAACACTTAATAAATGTTCAGCATTATGGAATGCGTCTAGGAGATACAAATCCTCAGAAATTATATTAGATGTCTTGAAATATTCATTGAAGTTTCCTTGGCCAACTCGATGGAATTCTCTTCATGACTCAATCTCTCAAATATTGGAATTCAAACATGACATAAACAGTATATGTGAAAAACGGGGATTGTCAACCTTCAAAGTTGTTGAATTTCAGTATCTTGAAGAATGTTGTGCTGTTCTGAAATCCATTGTCGTAGCCTTTGATTTAATGCAAAATGAGAAGATGTGCTATTATGGCCAACTTTTGCCCACATTAATTTCCCTCCAAAACAGATTACATATTCTGTTATCTAGTAATCTACGCCCCTATTCCAAGTAACTCCACTCCTAATAAGTTTGCTTTCATCAATATTTAAAGAAATGTTTGATCTGACCCCAGAAGCAAATTGAGCTATTTTGGCAGTTAGCTTCCACCCATCACTTAAGATGGATGGCTGGCTACCTGACACTGCCTTACCAAATGATAAGAAGAGGACACAGAATATGTGCGTGAAATCAGCTGGGCAGTTCTCTGCTGAAGACGATCAAGACAATTCTTATGCTTTCAACTCAAGTACAACAAACTTTGAAAAGCAAAAAAGAAAAGAACTTGTCTACTGCGGAGTATGAGCTCACACAATTCTTCAATTGCAAAGGGACAACCCTGTGCACTCTACAGAATTATCCAACAATGAAACAAGCTTTCTGCGCCTGTAGAAAGACTGTTCTGCTTTGCAGGATTTATTCATTCACAAGCAAGGGGATCCTTATCTGATAAATTTTTTGAGTTTTTTTTTAAGGGAGCAGTAATTATTCATATATGGCATAATTTCATTGCTGACTGGGAAAAGGAAGAATGTTCAGGTACAGTGTTTATATAAAACTTCGAGGTAAAAATACTTAGATTTTAGTAATATTCTTATTTCTTTGTATATTGTATCGAGTATTTGAAATATACATGTATTTTGTTTAATTTTTAAAAAATATTTTGTATTTGTATTTCAAATACTATTCTTTGAAGTATTTTGTATTTGTATTTGAAATACTTGGATGTCAGTATTTTGCCCAGCCCTGTAGGTAGGTATAAGCGTGAGGATTAAATTAAATTAGATAGGCTTGATTTAACAAATTAAAAGAAAGTAATCTTCAATTTCAATAGGACTACTGAATTAGGTCTATATATTAACTGATAATATGCTGATATTCTTATAGCCAGATTCTTAGCCAGAATATGGAACCCTGGACCTCTAGATATGCAAAAATTAGGTAATAAAATAAAATTGGATAGACTTAGTTTAAGAGAGAAAAATAAAATAATCTACAGTTTCAGTATGAGTACTGAATTATATATGAACACACATTATGATTACGTTGCATTATAGCCAGATTCGTAACCAGAATAGCCTATATAACCCTGGACCCCTAGGTATGTATAAGCTAGAGAATTAAATTATATAGGAACAGAGGAAAAATAAAATATTTTTCAACTTCAATATCAATACTAAATTATGTATCTACAGATATGTTTACGTTTTATTATCGCTAGATTCGTAGGCTGCCCCTACAAACAAACTGTACCTCATCTTTCCTCTGGAGAAATAAACAATAATAAATTCAGCTTTGCTGTACAAGGAAGACTGCGACAGAATTAATACATTTTTTCTCAGACACTAGCAAAGTAAATTTCTACATATCTTTCACTTTATTTCGCAAGTTAGTTCCAAGATTACTGACCTGCGAAGCGAAGAAGGAATAAAAATTGAAATGAACATTACTTCAGTAAGAGTAATTATATTTAAACATCAAGACACAATGAAGGAACAGGTCTCTGCCCGCCCGTTGGACTGATATTTTCTGACCTTATCTGTTGCCTTCGTCTTCCACGTCTCGTGCACGGTGCAGCGTGTGACAACTCTGACAACGTCGTACTGCTGCTAGCACTCAATTGGCTTAGGACATATGCCTTCTTATTCTGAAACAGCTATAGTTTCCACCCTATGAGGTGACTAAACGGGAAGTGATATCGTATTGCTGTCAGTATAGGCTCGATTAACACATAATCGTGGCGCGATTTTGAACGAGTTAAGCGCTTTGCAGTTTTCACCAGACTATTTAAAGTACGATACGACGGAGTATTTGAAAAGTTTACGATTTACACTTTTACGCTCGCAATAACGGCAGTAATGATACAGCACACGAAAGCAACTGCAGTACATATAACGCACCTGGTTTGGCGCCATAAGTTTGGCAACATAGCCCCGCTACCATGCTTGGTAGGCATTGTATTGCCAGTTTGTTGGTAGCAGACGAATATTTACATTATAAATTCCAGTGAAAAGTTACGTTCTCACTCTATGTGACAACACTGTACAGTTGTCAAAAAAAAAAAAAGTGGCCGCACTCGTGAACAGCGAATATTTTCAAAGTCCACTTCGGGTCGCGGCGATGTTACACGATGCATGTGCTTGTACAAGCAGTTCCCGAACTATGAAAGTGTTCCATATCTGCGCCTCGTAGACCAGCGGTAGAGTGCTTGTTTAATGATTCAAAGGTTGTGGGTTTGGGCCTTCTTCAAGTTTTCATTTTATTTTTTAATCGTTCTTTAGCGATGTAAATGATATTCAAATTATCATTTATATCCAGTTATCGTTCTTTATGGATATCACGTTATTTATATTTTGTTATCGTTCTTTAGAGATATGAATAAAATTCAAGTCATCATTTGTATTCTGTTATCGTTTTATAACGATATGAATAATAATTATTATTGTTGTATCTCCAATGGGGGTTAGCCCTATTTTACATATGTATGTTAGGGCTATAGTTTTATACACAAAAAAGATAAACATAAAGAGAAATGGAAAAGAAAATTAAATTAGCTTACGCGATGTAAACAAAACATAAACAATCCGTAAATTAGGCATTGCGATTGCAAAACAAATATCAGTTATCAATTTGAAACATACAAAAACATTAACAACACACGTACTTAACACTTCTATAACACAAATATGCAGCTTTCCGTACCATACATCATAAATTAATACACAATAGTCACACAAACACAATCAAACTATAATTACGACATTGCGACGACATCAAGCATCCCATAACTGACTCACATACATAACAAATCAAGCATCCGTTGCAACACATACACTTCAACATAGTAACCACACTTTTAAAAGTTACAAATTTGGCTCCAAGAAGAATAAATAGGACACTGTTACTAATTACTATTCTTCTACAATTTCTTAAATATATCTGTAATAAATCTGTGAAATTCCGATATGAATAATATTCACGTTTTTTATATTGTTATCGTTCCTTAGCGATATAAATAATATTCAAGTTATCATTTATATTCTGTTTTCCTTCATTAGCATTATAAAATAATATTCAAGTTATTTATATTGCTATTGTTCTTTCGTAATATAAATAATCTGTATTTTATGTAAGTAATTATTATAACACAAATAACTATCTTTCTTTGTAAAATAGGTTATTTTATTTAGATAATTAAATTCGTATTATATAATATCTAATATTAATTAAACAAACCGATATTTATCATTTATATTCTGTTATCGTTCTTTAGTGATACTGTATAAATAATATTCAAGTTATTTATATTGTAATCGTTCTTTAGCGATATAAATAACATAAATTTAATATTAGGTTTGGAAAATTCCAGTTGCATAATACTGGTATTAGTTTTTCTTTTGTATTATTACATTATACTATCTTGAACCACAATAAAATGAAAAGGAGTAACGAGGAATTGAACCTGAGACGTTGACATCTAAATTCCGACGTTCGTCCGCTCAGCTACGAGGGCAAAAGTGTGGAAACATTTTCGGAAAAATTGGCCCAATCACACTCTAAGATTTTCTGATGATTCGTAGAAGCTAGTCCAGGATGCGGGGGGCAAAGGCTAATTGAGATTTTGCGGTCTCTGGTCGGGTCAAACATCCTGATAGAATTAATATTTAACCCTTGCCGTGACTTTCGGTGAAGTCCGGAGGGCCCAATTAGTCAAATCCACTCTCCTCATCTCCACGTTTGGGCCCCCTGGAATTTAATAAGATGCGAAAGAGATAGTGGTGTGCGGAAAGCAACGGGATGTTACCGCATTTAGGCCTATCCTTCCCAAGAAAAACTGCAAACATGAACAAAGGAAGCTTTTAATAGAAGAAGAAGGATCTTCTGCGGACCTCTGGAAAAAGAACTAAGGAAGAGACTAGTGAAGTGCTTTGTGTGGAGTGTGACATTGTATGGGGAAGGAACATGGACATTACGGCGAAATGAAGAGAAACGAATTGAAGCATTTGAAATGTGGATGTGGAGAAGAACGGTGCGTGTGAAGTGGACAGACAGAATAAGAAATAAAATTGTGTTTGGAAAAGTGAGTGAAGAAAGAATGATGCTGAAACTGATTAGAAAGAGAAAAAGGATTTGGTTGGGTCTCTGGTTGAAAAGAATAATAGACGACATTAGGATATGTGGATCATATGCGGAGACTAAGAGGAAGGCAGAAAATAGGAAAGATTGGAGATTGCTGGGTTTGCAATGAAAGACCTGCCCATGGACAGAACACTTATGTATGTATGTTCAGAATGCCTGGAATATCGTTTCTAAGAACAGTCACTATTTGCAAAGACTAGTCAATTCCATGCCCACTCGACTACAAGATGATCGAGATAAGAGGAAGATAGACTAAATATTGAATTGTGGCTTTTTGTTTTGTTTTTTGAACGCTTAGTTTGTTTGAATGTTTTAAGGCCGACGCCAGTAAATTTGTTTTGTTTGTGCCACGAAAGATATTTTTATTGAGAATAAAATCTTTTTTCTTTCCATTTGCAGCCACAATATCATAATGATAAAGTCATGGCATAATATATTAATGAACCTGATGTTAATTACTAAAATAATCGTAAAACAGAAAGGAGCCATTATGTATAGTTTGTCTCTCTCAAAAACAGAACAAAAAAGAACATAAAAAGCACGAGGTTGTAGTCGAACGCAGGACCTCATGAATAAGAGGCCTGAACGCTACAATTACGCTATCGAATAACACACAGAATACTTCAATTATAATTGTAGATATCAGGCAACGTGGTCCAACAACATGTAACATCGCCTGTCTCAGAATTTTAGTGGAGATACCCGAAGGGAACTTTGTTTCAGGAGAGCGGCCACTTTTTCTTTTGACAGCTGTACAAGCTACGCTTCTACCTCGCATATAGAACTACTTTCTGTTTCGTCGCCTTAAAACATGGAAACTAGTAGGTGCTCCGGGCTCCTGGGGATTATCTGGCTACTCGTCTGTGAAGTGGGACCTGGCCCTATAAGGGGCTGATGCAGGATGACTCATCTGTCAGCGTCGGATTAATGAATGCAATCCAGGCCACCTGTCGAACTTGGACAAATATAAGAGTGCACAATGCGCCAAACCATGCCTAAGTGTACGGACCCATCACAGGTCCAGCCCATGTCAAAACCAAGCCAAGCTAAGTTGAGTTTAATTGTGATTTGGAGTTCTGATTTGATTAGATGTTCGTGTTCCTGTTTCGAACATCTGTTCGTTTACTGTTCATAACCTCACACACACTGTCTGAGTTTTGCTGCCTGGTATGCTTACAACACAGCTCACTAGTTTTTGACTTCTAAATTTGTAACTCCAACATTGTTTGATTTTAAACTAGTGAGCCCAGAAACTATTACCTTCTACGGAGATTGTACATTTCATTGCATCTCTGGAAAAATAGAATCCATCATATACATCACTTTCAATCACGAAAAAAATTAATGTTTGAAATAGATTTTTACATTGTGCAAAAATAAAGGAGAAAAATGCTCGAAGAGAAGAAAAATACAGACGTCGGGAGACTGTTAAAAATTAGGGCATACAGGAGATCCTGAGAAATATGGGAGGGTTGGTAACTCTACCTAGTAAGAGCACTACAATCTTAAGATTGGCACAGACTTTCTCCTTATAGGTAGGGTACTGTAGACATTGTAGAATGTGCTTCAATTTGTGTATGTCTCTTTGATCTGTGCAGCGTGCACTACCAGAATGGGGATTTTGTCATTTCCATTATGGAGAATTAAGGCTCATTTTTGAGGCATCAACGAAGAGTCTTCACTCCTGTGGATCGTGATCAATTCCCAATGGTGCCAATAACTCATCAATGTTGTTGCTGAAACAGATGCTTCCATCCATTGTAAAAATGTCTACAAAAGTCTTGGGTCGCTGATGATATGAAGAATCATTGACACCAACAGCAAGTACATTCCATCGGGAGCCAAGAAGTTCAGCTTTGGACTTGCTAAGATTAACATCGCGAACAAGGTCATCAAGTTCTTCCTGTGTAGCATGATGGAATTCTGAATATTATGAACCATAAGGTCTCCATCTTGTCCCCATGTTTCAGCAGGAGAATCTGTATCTTCTTCGTCGACCATTCTGTTTTCAGGTGGCTGCCCATAACTGTTTACCTTGGTGAGTGGGCTTACGCATAGTATCGTTCGCCTGCCATCAATCTTTCCTCACAAGCTGGCAAGCAGTATGGTTTCTCGTGACTCCCAACAGTCCTAAAAGTGACCCGAAGGGACTGTTCTGTTCCGCCGACCTGCACCAGACTGTGCTGCTTTCAGATGCATGATAAATATCAACCAAGTCTCATCCAAACTCGATAGGAAGCATACAGATAAAGACAAACTACTAAAACTTAATTTATCGTCTTCTGAAACGTAATAAATACAAATAAAACTATTTCTCGTCAGAATGATATCCATTAAATGCCAACAGTTATAAAGTACTTACACTTTCCTTTTCATCATATTAATAAAAGTGTAACGCAAACTCTTTACACTTTAAGCTTCATAAATAAAAAGAAATCTATCCCTCAGAAGTTAAATAGCAAATCAATATTCTGTAGATCGAAAAACTATTTTTACATTTTACAGGTCAACAGGCTTTTATTATTGATAAGGGAGAAGTTAAAATGGAATATATCCTATAATAGTTGTTGATATTCATAATAATTGAAGGGCTGAGAACCATAGTGGGCCAAATCCATTTTCAGAGTTTTGAAGCTTATCTCATCTTTTGATTGCCTGCTGACTCACATACTCAACAGATAGCGTCATTTACTCCAAATCCCTCACGTTATGAAATAATTAAAGCAACAAGAATGCCAGTTCTTTTGAAAAGCAGAGTGGACCATATCCAAACATTTAATGAAAGTTGCTGCTCTTGCCACGTTACTTGATGTAGAACATGGCAGACGAAGTGGAAGAAAATATCTCGACTAAGGTGAAATCTAGGAAGCGTGTGGAAAACTGTGATGAGTGGGAAAAGAAAGTACGAAAAAGAAAAAAAAATAGTGGCCAAGAGTATGTAAATGCAAGTGTGTCTGCGAAATTGTACACTGACAAAGACTGTGGATTATGTTGTGTCGAACGCTTGGTTAATGAAAATGATCGAGCACATGTGCATGATACATTCTCGTCAATAAGTAATTTTGACCAGCAAATTGCAGGAATGGTTCATATAAAGAGGCACAGAGGATCTGCTAATGTAGAACGTAGTCACGAAGATCATTCATGGGTATATTATATTAAGTTAAAAGTACGTACCATAACTTCAAAAATTATATTTGCAGTATATTCATAAACAAGGTACTTATTTAAATAATTGTATCTTTTAATATAAAAACCTTACTTCTGAGCTATTAAAATATCATTAATCTAGCGATGTACTGTACAATTTTACCTAACTTCGTTAGAGTATGCTATGTATTAATTTATAATGAAATGAAAAAAGAAATTATTTAATGAATTAATTTTCATTCAATTTAGAATATTATATTTCAAAGGCAGGCAAATTTTTGGATCAGGAAACAAGTGTAAATTGTTATCTCTATAAATGTAGCCTGTGTACCTAAAGTAAACATTATTTTTTTATGATGACACTAATATCCGAGTATCCAAAACGATGTTCTTCAATTTTCATATAAAACATTGGAGTGCATGACTGTGAACATGATGTTAGGCTATTTGTGGAGAGAAAATACTGCTTAGAGGAGGGCATGTGAAGTGAGATCATATCTATAGGGATATCCTGAACTAGCACCAACAGATAGCGCACGTGTACTTTGAGGGATGCGCTTTCCGTGTGCATTTGTTTTTCGGTATATAAACATTGAGGATATACGTAGCATAGACAAATAAATAGAGATACGTAGTGTATTAGTATATTAAATACTCTTAAAAACAACTAAAAATGGCAAATTTTTGTTATGTTCCTATATGTAAAAAACAGGGAAAGCTTTTTCTCTTCAATCAGGTCCCGAAATATTCTGAATATATGCTTTAAACCTTAAAAAGTATATGTAATTAAATTGCGCCTCGAAAGTGCTAGCTTTTAATAAAAGTAACTAGCTTCAAGTAAGGAATTGTTGACTACAGTTTCATTTTCGAAGAGGAAAAAGAACAATTAATGAAAACATATGCAATCTCGACAGCAAACTATGTTAGCTTAGA